>NC_061514.1:133702159-133741223 GCF_022539505.1 Lolium rigidum
TACTTCTATAAATGTTCCTACACTACCCGGCTCCGGGAGGCTTCAAAAGGGGCAAATCCATCGTGTGCGTTGAAGCGGCAGCGACAGTAATTTTCAACGCCCGCTTTGGACGTCAGCCGTTGGATGGTGTCAATGTTTTTGTTACCTGCCGTTTCTGTAGATAGGTCGCTGACAACTAGGATCAGGCGCGTGCGGGGCCGGGCGAACATAGGCAGCGACGAGTGACCCTGCTCGTTTCACGTCTGATTCACATAGCACGGTGAAAACCTAGATCGAGAAAAGCAACCAATCCACTCGTGACATAGAGCCCCGCGCCCCTTCCTCCTCTCGCGCGTCGGCGTCGCGGATCCTGCCCGGCGGCCGCGCGGCTTCCATCCCTTACCTCCGCGGCCCTTCCTCCTCCCGCACGTCGTCGTCGTGGATCCCGCCGGCGGCCGCGCGGTTTCCAATGTTCGTGGAGGGGGGGATTTGGAGGCTGCGTCGTGGAGGTTGCAGGCCGGCCGGCTGACCTCGGTTCCGGCCGCATTCCCTCGGCCATGACCTCCCCTCCTCCTCTACAATCTCGAGCCGCCGCCGCCACCGCCGTCGTGCCTCCTGGTGCCCTTCCTCCTCCCCTGTTCTCGACCCCTCGAGCCGCCGTTCGTTGTCGACGATTGGAGGCGCGAGATTACCTAGGTCAGAGCGACGAGACGACTCGTGGGAGCTGGCCGCGCGTGTGCAACTCGTCCACCTGCCCGTCCCCCACATCCCTCGTCTTTTTCTCCATCAGGCGGGTGAGCTCTTGCTTCCTCTCTCGGTCTCCCTCGATCTTGAGTTGAGTGCTTGTGTTGTGTTTTTCTGCTGCTACTGTGTTGTGCGGTTGTGTGCTACAGGATCTGCTGCTGCCAAGAGTAATTTGATATACTATCATTTTTCAGGTTCCAATCTTAGGCATAGCATATGGTCTATCAACTCACTCGTCTGCATAGTGCAGAAGAAAGGTATGATGTTGACAATAATAAAAATACATGATTTACTGTTATTAAATCTTGGTTGCCTTTTCCAGAAAAGAGAAGCTGATTGTTCCAATAATACCACTGAATAATTTTGCGGGACCATATGTTGTGTGAAGCAAATAAGTGCCTCGGAAGAAAAGTAAGTTACAAGATTAATAATGTTGGTAGTTTAGCATGCATCCGGTTTTCTTGTTTTGAAGCGAAAGCCATATATATGTGCTTATTTCTGGATGTACCTGTTCCTAACCTATGAACTATAAAATGTTCCACAACACCATACGTATGTGTCGGCTGGTAGTTGGCACAACAACGCCAGCGTGAGCTTTGGCCCCTTCTTCATAAGACATTGGTTAAATTCAGTTCCACGAGGTCTTCTATCTGAATTACAAGTTTAAGCCCATGAGAGTGAATAATGTATGTTGGTCTTGGATCTAATTTCACTCAATTTGTTGGTTAGATGACGACAGCAGCAATGTCGCTAACGGATCCCTCAAGCAGGTCACATCTAGGTCTCCGTTCTTTATTGCTTGAGTTCCATCTCCAGGATGATCTCTTCCGGTGATTATTTTCTTGTTTTCTCTCCATGTAGGCTCGACGATCCCTGGATCTGTTTTGTCATGGAATATTTTCTTATTGTACTTGCTTATTTACTCCAGCGCTATCATTGAGTAAATGTTTGATTTTATTTATTTATTTCAGTTCATGCTCGTATCTTTTGGTGGCATTCCAATTGATGCATAGAGTGATACTTTTGTATGAATGAATGAGTGTAGATGTATGCGGTTGTTTATGCACATGCACTGGGATTCGGTGTTGGGTAGATCAATTATTCTTTCTTGTTCGTGGTATGTTTGATTGAAGTTACTGAAGTTGCTTCATGGTTTACTAGCAGAGCATGCTTTGTAACATAATTAGTAGCTGTTGGCACTTTCATGGACCCATTACACCTCCTGGTGAAATTACTTGATATGTTTGTGCAGCATGAGATTTGAAGGAATAGGATGATTTGATGTTGTTTTCTCTATTTTTCATTTAGGTCGTTACTACCTGTAGCTGGGCTCTTGTGTGTTACCTGCAATGCTAGGCTCTTGTGAGAGCATCCTTTCAGATTTTCTCTTCTCTGGTATGACGATGCTTCCCACTGTATTCGAGTGGATGGTGACAACGCTGGTGCTCTCGTGCCTCATCGGTGCCGGCGGCCCGGGCTTCGCTTCTATCAGTACATCCTGAGGTAAGAAGCATAATCATATTGTCTTCATCTCAAAATCTAGATTGTACTTCCAGTGGATGCTGATGGCAAGCAAGATAATGATTTTTCTTAATTGCTAATGAAATCTATTTTTCTGTGATGGCTGTTATTGGTGTAGAGTAGGGAAGAACACATCGGCATTCAGGTGGATGGTGATGGCGCTGGTACTGTCGTGAATCATCGGCGCCGGTGCCGCGGGATTCACCTTCTACAAGTACAGCCTGAGGGTAAGAAGCATAAGCACAGAGGTTAAAGACAATTATTGAGTGCAAGCAACGTTTTAAGCATGCTAACCTTTGAACCTGCATGCAAACTAACATGAAATCAGTAAGCAAGTAATGTTATAGGCAGGAGATCTTGCAATGTATGAAAATCTGAGGGTTATTAGGTCACTTGAGACTTGAAACATAAGCATAATCATGTATTTGTGATAGTTATTAGAGTGAAACAGCCAAGGTACTAGATCATTTGCTTCTAGCCTGCCATGGTTTGTTGAAGAACAATTTTTTTTTATCATTTACTTATTCAAAGTTCTAAGCAATGTTAGTACTGACCCAAAGTTTGCTGCCTGTAGAACTTGGATGTAATGGCGGCCCGGCGTGGAAGGAAGCAAGAAGGAAGGGCCAATATTTTCCAGGTCCCATACACAAATCGTCAGGGACACAACCATCTTCTGCAGTCAAGCAAGTAAGCACACTTGCTGTCTAAAGAAATTAGTAATGTTCAATTGATCGGTTGTTTACCCGAAATTGGGATGCTTTCCTATTTTGTATTTAGTGGGTTGCCTGGTTTGGGCAGAGTCCAATGGAGCCTCCAGTTTGGAGCTTGATGCCAGTTCTCTAATGGCTTGCTTGTTTGGAATTCAAAGTGTGCCATGGATAGACCCCTGACACGTTTGAGTCTCTTAGTCAGAGGAAAGCTCTGATATTGTTATACTTAGATAGAGTAGAAACAGTAGATAAGAACTACTTCAAATGCGGCATTGGTGCGAGAAAAGTGGTCTCTATAGCATAAATTAATTCTCGACAAGTTGCAAAGCTTGTACAACAATGCTACAGACTGGTTAGCTACGTTCTTGTTTTCTTTCCATCGCTGTACTCTCTCTTCTATCTATGCACTTCGTTTGAGATAGTGGGTCAGGTTTTCCGATCTGGTTCTAATGAAGATTTGTGTTTGACTAATTCTTATAAATGTTTGAAATCATTTTCATTTCACTAATTCTTATATTTTGTTATCTCACGATTCATGCTCTTCGTCAAAAAAATATAGTTCGAAATTTAAATAAGCAATTTTTTTTTTGAAATGGGATAAGCAAATTTAGAAGAGGTTGGCGTGGTTTATATAGCTTACGGGCGGACATTGAGGTTTATTTTACACATCAGAGGGATTTTCTATAATACAATCTGCTCTTGATACCATGAAGGCACCATTGGCAAGTCAATCTTTTAACTATAGTGCAAATTTAGCTGTTTCTATTATTGACCCTCCCCTGACTTCTACTAATTGGTCAAGTCACTCAAATGCATGCATGTTTAAGGGAGCTGGCACATTTTCTTGTTGAGCACATTGGTTTTGTTGATGAACATGTACGGCCAGGTTTACGCAGATTGAGAGGACAGTCGTCGGCTGTCAGCATCAAGTCGCGATGTGCTTCTGGTTGCACCTCCTTGTGTAGTTGTGTGAGCTCCCCCTTCCTATCCCTTGCCCCTAAGTGCGGAGATTCTATACTGATTTCATGTTTCTATTTCCTTGCATCAAAATTAGATATTGCATTTTCCTTTTGTAAATATTTGTTGGTTTGGCTTCCCTAAATTGAGTCTATTTTAGCCACATCTGCCTCTTGAGCTCACTGGTTTTGTTTTGGAACATGTATGAAAAGGTTTACACAAGTTGAGAGGGGAGTCTTTGGCAGCCAGCATTGAGCCGCGCTGTGCTTCTTGCTGCACCTCCTTGTCCTCTCAATGCATCTTCCCTCTCTAAAATCTGCTCTAGATCTGCATGTATATTTGGATGTATATTGGCCATTTTTAATTTTCTGGTCATATGCTCATATAAATATATATATGCATATTTGGAGTTCTTAATCGATTTGGCCAGTTTATTATTCAGCTCATTAATGTTTTTTGATGTTGATTAGGATTGGCTGCTGTTTTTCATCTTTGGCATGGATTTGAGCAAAGGGAAGAGTCACACGAATTAGAAGATTCTTACCAATGGGGATAACAAGCAGCATGTGTGTTCATATTGCCTATGGTTGGTGCAAGCAATCACATCTTCCACTCCGCTCTTTCCTCGTCTCTTGTACTCTGTTGTCTCCATACAATAGCTATTTCTCAAATTATATATCTCCTCTCTTCAGGCTGTAGGTAGGGAAGCCCGAGTGGAGGGTGGATGCCGGAGCTTGGCGTGAGTTCTTGTGATGGCATGGTGAGGTGAGAAAGCTTTGTTCCTCCTTTTTTGTTTCTATAATTATTCAGTTACTGATTGTTTCTATACTGGTTGTGACAATCCATGGTGTCTTCTTTTCCCTACATCGTCGACTTTTCATGTTCATACTTTTGTAGATTGTTTTTGGCGGCCAATATAGAATTACTAATTCAAAATTAGAGAACCATTTGATTTTTAGTGGTCAAGAATTACAAAAATTAGAGAACCATTGGTGCGTTGAATGGGTGTTAATCACTTGTATTCCAATACAATGGTTAGTGTCTGCTTTGATAATGTTTGACTTGATAATATTTGTATTCCATCTTACCTTTCCCTTTAAACTGCCAGATAATGATGTTCCTTGGTTCAGATCTCATCCCTGGCTTAGATCTCCGCCGTTGGGTGGTGCCTCCGCTGGCTGCATCCGTCTATCCATCACACGTCTTCGTTGGAGGCTACCGATTCCTGCCATGGCCTCTTCTCCACGGAAAGGCCAGCTAGCCATCGGCTTGCCTTCTGGTGATGTGCAAGGTTACCACCGAGGCACCTTCTTTGCTTCAGAGGCTTCTTGTGCTGCTGGTGGTTTCCGTTTCTTGCTGCTCACCCAGCTGCGAGTGCAAGTATGTGTTCTTCGATTTTTACTTGTTTGGCGATTGTTTGGTGAATGCTGTTGAGCTGATCTTGAAAATCAGGCTGAAGCGAGGATCAATGTATATGTAGCTGCTCGATCAGATGTTGCATGCTTGCTTATCCTCAAGGCCAGAGGTCCTCTCTTTTCCCCATCCAGTTATGGCATATAATTAATCCAACCTCGTTTTATTAATTTCCTCTCTTTGTTTTAACAATTGAAACAGGTCTTGGTGAACTAATTGGAGGCGTCGTTCGAGTTCTACAGGATCTCCTCCACATTGATGTGCTAGCCATCCAGAAGGTATGTCAAAATTTTCGTCCCTTTTGTGTGTTCTTGGGATTGAATAATGTGATGACTTACTCACTAACTGGCAATCGTTCTATTCGAGAGCGATGCCGAAGCGAGGAGCTGTATTTTGACAATGGAAATTATAGTGTTCTCTTCCAATCTTCCACCTTTCTCTTTTAAGTTCAGGATAAGGTTATTATAGAATCTATACCTAATATTTACAGCCGTAAATTTACTATATGATTTCTGTGTAAACATAAATGCCTACGAATCTAGGAGAGGATGTTGACGCTTGTGAAGTGGTAGGCGAGAATACCGCACGTGTTCTGCAAGATGCTCATCTTATTCGATGCCCTCGACACAGGTGCACGATTCCTCTTCTCCAGCAGCGACACGGTCAATAGCGATGCCATTGACTTCCGCCTTCATGACTTCTTCACTGCCACTTTAGCCGACCGGGCCGGCCGTCGTTTATGAGGAAGGTTTGATCTGATTTTGATTCAACGAGAGATTACATATATCGTTATCGGCTGTTTGTTGTATATATAGCTCATCTTTGATAAATTCTTTTACTGCTTGAATCCATGATATGATGCTCCTTATTTTCTCTTGTTTCCCTTTTTTCAGAGCTGCTAAAGGCTGATTGACTAGGGCAAGGTGGCGCGACGGTGATCATCCAGAGCATCTACCAGAGTTATCTCGGCATGTTATTTGTGAGTATCCTTTCAATCACTTTGTTTCAATGTTTATCACTTTTGATCTTATTAAAATAATCTTCATCCATGCGAGATTCTATTTGAATAAAAATGCAACATTATGCTGGCACTTTACTAATGAACCATGTTAATATCATATACTTTTGTTGCATATCTTCTCCGTATATCTCAGCCATCAGTTTAACCAAACCCACTCTGGAGTTATTTTTTGGATGAAAACCCATTTGCTACTCCTACTTTTGTTGCTCTGTTGCATTTCTGTTTTTGGAATATGTGCATCTCTAATATTCATGTGTTCCTCAAATTTCAGTTTGTCACTTATCAAGTTCTCGCATTATCACTTGTGCTCGGAGGTTGTTTTGTAGCAATGGAGTAGAGAACATCAGTTTTATATTTGCCCACTGGATGTGTTCTTGCTTAGTCGTTTCTTGGGAAGATTTTCTTATATTTGTTACCCTTTCCGTATTTGTTTTTTTTTTGCACGTTCTTGATATATACATACTTCAGCAATATGTAATCCAAAGGAATCCTTTTAAGTTCCATTCTATTGTTCAAGTTTTGGTTTAGCCAACCGGAGGTATTCACGGTTGGGTCATCCATGAATTGAAAGACTACTTGGAACTCGTGTTTTCCCTTTACAACCAATTCTTAGTATTGAACTACGTATTTTGCTATCTGTTCCAGTGACAATTTATTTACTATTCATTCCGAGAAGATATGTTGTTGGTTGGGGTTACACAACGACATGTCTTTGCGGCTCGGTGAGTCGGCCTAGCCAGGTCATGCTCCACGAGTAATACTGGTGTGGCAAAGGTTACGCATAAAAAATAGTATTGATGCTTGCTTTTCTATCTTGCGGGGTATTTACGTAGATGTGCTTATGTTGGTGCTTTGGACGGATACTCTGAGGCTGCTCTGCAGTTCTATATTTTTTTCAATTTTTTGACATTTTGTCATTTGTAGAAAGTTGAAATTGCTTTGCGGTGTTGTAGATATTAGTGGTGATTTAGTTATATTGGATATTTTGCAAAAAGAAATGGTTATCTATGTGGATTTGCATGCGGTACTTATATATTAGCCATTTGGCTGGAAAAATTAAAAAAAAGGTTACAATTATCTTAGAAATGTGTTTAGTACCGGTGCTTACCACATGCAACATGGAGAGCCAACTTATTCTGTACAAAATTTCATGTTATAATTGCCAGCTACTAATTCCAAACAACTAATCGATGAATACTATTTTACACGCTATGTTCAATATAGCAGACATGAGTATTGCTCTTGATAGAGTGGACGTAAGTTCGTGCTACTGGTTTACTTGCAGATCTCAATATCTATATTCAAGTGTCCAGCTATGAAACGACATGATGCCCCTGAAGTTTTCTTGTCTCCTGTTCCTTGTTCTGCTTTCCTCTCGTCTACTTCCTCATCGGTGATCCAGGAGGTTGTCTAGCCGTTCTCATCGCCTTGGAGTTCGGGTGCGTGATTTTACGTTCGGCTTCTTAGCTTATATTCCCCTTTCCCATGCTCCTTCCTCCCTTAAGAGGTTTGATGATCGATTGAATTAGTTGTCATCTCGTATTTCCTGTTGTGCTCTCCAAGAGAATGTTGCAGCACAAATCTCTTTTGTGGAAAAGGTGCAGAGGTGATACTGAATGTTCCATGTTCCTTGTGATAACACTTACATGTTTCTGGTTAAATCATTTCTACAACACTGACAAGATTATCTCATAAATACTTCCATTAGGTTTAAGCACCAAGAGGTTGTTGCTTGTCAATTGACACTCAGTTGTCCAAAAGTAAAAAAGTGCTTATGAAATTTGCGGACTTAAATGGAAAGTTTGACACACATCTTTCATGTACTTGAGTCGAGGCTCTTGCCAAGGGAAGATGCATGTCCTTCCCGAGTTCTCCGCCTAAAAAAGGTGCATGCTCCCATTCTGTTGTAATTTAATCATGTTATTCTTTCTCCGAATGATAACCTACTAGCATTTTGTTTCATTGTACGTAGTTGTTAATAAATATCATGTTCTCAACAATTTATGGTAAGCAACATCGTTATCTATCTTATATTTTCAAAACAAATGTCAGGTTTCAGAGGGAGTCGGTCTGCCCAGTGCAGGGCATTGGTGAAACCAGAAACTCTTGGGTCGTTTGGTCATGGTTCAAAAAGCCTCTTTTCCCTATTTACCAGACATTCAAAGACCAATCGTGACAATTCAATTGCTATAGGCTGTGCGGTTAGTATGTGTGAGTGTGACTGCTCACATTTTGCAAGCAGAGCAGCCCAATAATTTTTTCCTGAATGAATCACCCTTCTCTGTGTTCACTCCCGGGTATTGCTCCAAGGATAGGAAATGTTAGTTCACCTTGACCAACTTAATATTGTTGAGTAGACGGTGTTCGGTGTTGTGAATACTACCGTATAATTTTTGTAAAGCTTTCATGTCCACAGATTTGACGATATTATTCGGTAAATATGCGATCCGCGTATTTGTTTAATACAGTTTAGCAATTCTTAAGCGAGGAATGCACTCTACAATGCTAAGACTACTTCCATTGGTACTAAACAACTAATATTTATCTTTCCATTGGTACTAAACTACTAACGTTTATCTTTCCTGGGCACACATTGGAAATATTTGTCTTAGCTTCAAGGCAAAATAATTTTCATGGCATGTATGTACTTTTCTAAGGTTATTTATAAACAGATTTGTACCATTTGCTTGCTCATTTGATAGTTACGAGCTTAGGAACGGAGGGAGTACTTTATGCACACTTACCTCATACTTGGTCATTGTACTTAAGGCAGATCCAATTTGTATATCACATCAATTGGATGTCACAAGATATTTTTCCTCTTTTCTCCTATTATCATGCCTACTTCTCTACTTTTATGCTTTTTTGTCAAATGTGAGTTGAATATTACTGCAATTACATCAAGATCTGCGTCACGGACATTTTGGCATATCTTGCACTCATGTAGGACTATGTGCACTTATATGCTCTGGTTACTTGCTTTTTTTAATAGCTATAGTTATCCAAAATAATATTCCGAAATCAAGACGAATCTTTCTGTGGTAGAATGACACCTTACATGCCAAGAATTTGTCCGAAAAAATTGTTTTTCTACGTGCAATTCTGTTTTAGCATGAATGTTCTTTCTGTAATCATAGGTGATGGTGTGGTGCCAAATTTGTGGCTCAGTTGGCTCTAGCTCTGCCTTTACAAATAAAAGGTTCGAGCCTATTTACATGTAAATAAGAATATAGCATTATGTTTAAATTAGTCTTAGTTGGCTCTAGCTCTACCTTTGCAAATAAAAAAGATTGAGCCTATTTACATGTAAATAAGAATATAGCGTTATGTTTAAATTAATCTTTACCAGAATACCTCTGCCGCCACTACTATTTACCGAGTAAGAGAAATGGTTGAATGTATGTGTATAAAATTGGCATATGTTCTGTTACTTTGATTGATAAATCTTTGCTTCCCTCAATACTATAATAAGCTAAAGTTTATGGTTTAACTTCGAATTTAATTCTGTCATTTGCGCGATAGCGCAACGGGTCATCTAGTAAGTAATAAACATAGAGAAATCTAAATGAACCCACCACTTCCTCATCGTCCCCAAAAGTCTAGAAAAGCTTACCGCAGACACGCGGGCCTGACCACACGGCAAATGCTTTCCAGGCCCACGACGGACCCGTTCCACGCCGAACCCACCCGCCGCCACGTGGGCCTGCACACCTCCCCAAGCGCCAGGCCCACCCAGCAAGCATGCGGACGGACGTCAGCTTCGTCGTGACCCACGCGGTCCAGAAGCGTCCCCACGGTACTAGAAGCCGGATGAAAAGCCCGGCCCGAACACGTCGAAATCCAAAGCAAAAAATCGAGGATTGCTAATTAAGTAATTACGCCAGCTAATCCGAAGCAGTTAAGGAAATGGTAGCGTCGTATCGGGAAAGACTGTGGCCTTTATAAGCGCACGCCACACACACCGCCTCGCCCTCGCAACATAATCAATCAATCCATCGCCTTCCTCGACGCCAGAAAATAAACTTCTCCCTGCCGTGGTTGGGAGAGAGAGAGAGAGAGAGAGAAAAGTCGCGTGCCGTCTCCTCGCCCACAGGTTAGTTGCTGCCCCGCCGCCCGCCTCCTCCCTCCAGATCCGATCGCCGGAGGCCACGCCGCACGGCGGTGCCGCGTCCTCGCCGGTCTGATGCGCGCGTTCATGTGTACTTTTTTTTTTCAAATTTTCTGAGAGATTTTTCTTGATTTTTTTTGGGTTCTGTTCTGGGGATTGATTCCGTGTGGCCGGATCTGCGCCGATTCGTTTTAGATTTTGGCTGGTAGGATTGCTCGTGCATGTCTTGATTTGCGCGTGATAATCGTAGTGGTTGGTGTAGTTTACAGGAGGAGGAGGTTGACTTTTTCTTTGAATTTGCTGAATTTCCTGCGGTGATTTGCGCTTGCGCCGGGTTTGTTTAGATTTGGATTCGAAAGCAACGCGCAGAAGAAACAATTCCAAGGATGAGGATTGATCTGGCCATGGAGAAAGCCGGCAATAAAGTGGTTGCTTGCCGGACCTGTCAGATTAGCGAATTAGCGGCGGCCAGGATACCTTGCAGATGCCGTCATGGGATTTCGTCAAGATATCGTCGAAAGGTCTGCCGCCTGGACATTCCGGGCAAGCAATTAGGTTGCGTGAATTGTGGCAGGGATTTTGGATGTAGATTGTATCATACGGTTGCCATCCTGCCTTGTGCAGGCGTTGCAAGGCACAAATCGGATGTGATGGATTAGTCATGAAATAAAGTTGTTTATATGGCCTGGGGGATTAAGGATGAGATGGGGAAGATTGGCCATGAAGAATTATTATCATCAGCTAGCTTGTATGACTGACCAGCGGTGCAGCCGCATGGCATTGCGTAGCAATACCATTGCTCAAAATTCAGGGAGGGCAGAGGTTGTTGTGTTACATGATTTCACGTCATCCTAGTATGAATATGTCTGAAACCTAGTTCAGGTTCTTGCGGCATAGATGCCCTAATAGGGTGTACCTGAATCAGGAAGTAATTAACAAGGACAACTATCTTTTAATGCTAGAAGAATCACCTGCCCTGACTGCTGTCAAGGCTATTGGCGCGCAACCAGTCCAACATAGTCATGGAAGTCTTGCCGATACCTTGATTTGGGGGCCTTATGAACTAATTCAACAAAAAACTAGGTTAGCTTGGGGTGTCCTGTCATGCACTCACACCTTACAAATACATCGACCACAGCTGTTTGTTAACAACTTGCAGCCTGAACCAGGATCACATCTTTGAATTAATTTTGACGACAATGAAAAGTAGCAGCAATTCTTTTAACTTCCATGTAGCTTCAGTGTTCGTACGTAAAAAGAGCACTGACATTAGGTTTTACTTCTGATCCTAATAACGTGTCCTGTTGGTATTTCTGCATCACTATTTCTTGCTAACGGTCGTCATACTTCTATGCCTGCAGTCCGTCGGTAGCAATGGCACAGGAGAGCTGGAAGGAGTCTGAGGAGACTGTCCAAACCCCCGAGGCGCCAATATTGTGCGTAAACAACTGTGGATTCTTTGGCAACAGCATGACAAACAACATGTGCTCCAAGTGCTACAGGGATTTCATTAAGGTCGCCACGATAGCCACCCCTGTAGTTCAGAAGAAAGTGTTTGCAGCGGCGTCATCTTCCACGCTGCCGTTAGAACCAGCAAAGACGGATGAAGCACCTGCAGCTACTGCGGCTGATGGCCAGGCAGCGCAGGAACCTCCAAAGCCTCCCAGCAACCGATGCCTTTCATGCCGCAAGAAGGTCGGGTTGACCGGTTTCCAGTGCCGCTGTGGTGGAACCTTCTGCTCCATGCACCGCTACGCCGACTCCCATGAATGCTCCTTCGACTACAAGAAGGCTGGTCGAGACCAGATAGCCAAGCAGAATCCTGTTGTGGTAGCTGAGAAGATCAACAAGATCTGATTGATGGTTACACAGGGTCCAGTTGCTTCCTTACCGGTCATCAAGTTTACTTCAGTCAATAGGTTCTCTTCAGGTCTGGGCTAGTGTGCTAGGGTCTCAATTGTGTCTATCATCTCCTTAATCAATCATGATTTCATTCTCTCGATTATGAAATAATTATGTAAATATATATATTCTATTATTCTTAACTGCATTCCATCCCATTGCTTATTGTTCCTGGCTTGTCGATCCCCCATGGATGCCAACCTTATCGTTAATCCTGGTTGTCAAGTTGGTCCTGAATTCTGCTGACTGTTCTTGCGATTTTACCTGCATTCTTGTCAAAAGTTAGGCATGAAGAAACCTGCTATGCTATTCCCTCTCCTTCAAGTTTCATGGCATTTCTCTTTTCTGGTACTGAAAGAAAGGCGGTTTGTACTATGATTATTGCTTCAGACTGAAGGAACGTGTCGTTGCTTCCTCTGAAAGTTGCATTCAGGATTTGTTTTGAGATGAAAGGGTAAGATTGTGTGATCATATCCCACGTTGTTATTGACATCCAACTTTTGTGGCTTATGTTCATCACTTGCGCTGAAAGTTGCACTAGGAACATATAAACCTACTACTGATGTGTTTTTCTTAACACCAACTCAAGCTTTTATAATCGGATGCATGATAAGCACTCAAACATGGAAATGCTAGGCTGCTTCTTGCTTCTTGGCTTTGTCAAGGGGACGGATGCTCCTTGCGAAGTTGCCCACCGCAAGCCTTTCCTCTATTAAACATTTAAACCTCGCCATTAATGTTAAGGCCATGTTCAAAAAAAAAAATTAACGTTAAGGCTATGCCAAGGCACAAACTATACATGTTGTCTTGCCTTGGTCGTGTGTCCATGATTCTGAAGCTATTGCTGCCGAACGAACTCGCAAGTTAATTGGTGGACAGTGGCCTAATGTGCAATCGACAGTTGGCCAGGCAGATCGATTCTTTCATGTGCTCACTTCAGGCGATAGACTGAATCAGAATATTCTGTCATAGATTTTTTTTCTCACTCTTGAAACGGACACATAAAAAGTTTGTTTGTGGAAAGCAATGATAGTGACATGTTCTTGACTTGTGTAGGAGGATTGGATCACTAACTCACTGGATTCCAGTAGTAGTCATGGAGTGGATTGTTTCTCTTCTGATCCTTGAATAGGACTTTGGAAAGTAACACGGCATATGCTCTGTAAAGAAGGGGTCGACCTCAAGAGTAGAGTCCAGACTCGCCTAAACGGAGCTGATGAACGTCTATCCAGTTCCCACGAAGCTTAAAGCACTCATCAACTTGGATCAAGGATGATCATATATGACTATATGAGCCCATTTGTTAATTCATGGAAGCTGTGTATTTTTCTCAAATTCGCCTTTTTTTTTCCTTCTTATACCCTACCTACGGTAGATGGTAGGCGCGCCAGGAGTCGAACTCTTGGAGCATCTCTAGCTAATTCTTTATTTTTATTCCAAACATACCTTGTAAAATGGCGTTGTCCTTATTAAAAATAAAAGTGGCAGTCTTAAATGCCTCCCACCCCCACCCCAAACGATAGATGTAGGGGACGAATGCCGATATACGTGGCTGAAATCAGCCAAATCCCAACCGCCCCCTCCGCTCGTCCGTCGCCCCGAGCGCCAAAAACGTGGCGCCCTCTCGGAGGCGCGGCACGGGTGAGGTGTGTTCGCTGACGTTTGTCTATCTATGGTTCTCTGTGCTCGCGTCGCTGGGACCGAAGACCGGGCGCGCCGGCGAAGAGCACGCGGAGCATGCTAGGACGTCGTGAACATATCCTTCGATAGCGAGTGAAGCTCGTCGCCGCCCAGTCCGAATGCACCGGTGAACTATCTGGCGCCACTTTTGCTACTTTCAGTTGTAGTCTAGAGTGAGGGTTAAACTTCTCACGAAGTATCCTGACGAACCTTGCTATGTGCGATAGTATGATGATCTAAAGAACTACGTGTTATGTTTGTTGAAAATATCGGACGAACAGGTTTTTAAATTATACCGTATAAACTTTATGTTTATTTAATGTTTCTATTCGTGTAGAGCACATTTCGAACTGTATAACAATTTTTGTGGTTCCCCTTATACGACTTATAAAGTACCCCTATGTAAGTGACCTGCTAGAGGTGCTCTCCAGTAGCTTATATGGGTAAGCAAAGTAGTTTTGGGTAAAGGAGAAAAACATCTGATTTTCTAGCTTACATATAATCTGGATACCAAAAAACTGGTTTGCCCGTTTGTACATAACTATTACAACATAATTTCCATGGTTTAAACATGTATATAATGCATCAAATCACGAAGTTTATGAAACCCGAAATAAGAAACATAGCAACCAAAATACAAACTCGTCTCATTTTCACTTCCACCACTTCCGTACGAGATCATCTTTGAGTTGGCGGTGAGTCTCCGCATCTTCAATTTCATGATGAACTTGAAAGAAGTGCTGGATGTGGTATCCACGCCTACGAGGATTCGCCACCCGTCACATGAGGTCATAATGGTGATCTAAAATCGACAATCATTCTCGATGATCATAGTGAAATATCATACAAGTTGTCCCATGATCCTCCATAGTGTTTTTTTTTGCTCCGAAAACCATACGAGTCCCCAGACAGTAGCAAACTGTGCTTGCAAAATCCTAAGAGCATGTCCAGTCGCGTGCCCAAAATGTCCCATAAAAATATTTGGGGCGCGTCGAACAATAAATCGTTCCCAGCCACGCGCCCTAAAGGCCCTTTTTATCGGCATGGCCCAATATGGTGTCCGGCGCCCGAGCCCGTCCCCGCTACACAGGGGACGCTCTGGGCACGCCGGACACAACGAAATGAGAGGCGCGGAGGCACGGGCCCGACGCGTCAGCGGCTCGGACGCTCAATCGCCGCCTACGTAGCGACGGTGCAGTTGCCGGGAAGGGGAACCGTCACATTGGCAACCGCGTCGACCGACGCGCCAACCGCCAGAATGGAGCGCGAACTCCTCGGAAGAGCAGCCGCAGTTCATCCGCGCTCAATAAGACCCGTACGTAGGCGCTTTCGGATCTTCAACCGGTCTCCATTCATCCAAGCTTCTCACGATGATTTACATCTCTGGCCTTCCATCTGACACCGACAGCGAGGGCAAGTCTCCAGGATGGCGCCATTGGTAGGACAGAGTCCAGACGCCCAGCAATGGCGATGATCTCCCCCCCGCCACCTGGACAGCATGGAGGAATGACATGCCGTGGAGGAGGAGGCGAAGGAGGAAGGGTCTGAGGAGGCAACGGTGGCGGCGGCCCGTGCGAAGGCGGAGGCAGACGCGAAAGCGAAGGCCAAGGCCAAGGCGCAACAGGCGAGCACCGTCGACGACGAGGAGGACACAAGTTCCTCCGACGCGTCGACCGACACCGCCTCTTCGGAAGAGGTGACGAGCAGGAAGCGCCACCGTGATGATGATGACGAGGCGGGGCCATGAAAGAAGAAGAAGTAGTTTTAAAAAAATTATATGTAATTTAATTATGTTTTTCAAAGTTTTTATATGTAATTTGTTTATGTTGCACCGATTTGAATATTAGTACAGAGTTTTCTTCTATCTATTAAAATTAATTTTTAAGTTTAGGGGGTTCGTTTGGGGGGGGGGGGGGCGGCTGGGGAGCGACGTCTCCCAAACGTGGCACGAGCGAAACACGACCCCCGAACGCTCGATTCGGCGCCGTTTGGGGGACGGTTTGGGGGACGTGACTGGAGATGCTCTAAGTACCTCCCATACTTCTTAGCAACCAATGGAGCATTGTGAAAACGAGATTGTTTGTTACTTGGGGTTGATTAATTGGTCAGGCAAATGTTTCCCAATATTGTGGAAGAAAATGGCCACCGCTAGCCTATTAAAAAAGCAAGGCATTGGTTACTGGCGCGGAGGCCGAAACACCGGCATTGATGAAGGTAAGCGGCTAGCCCAGAAGTTGGGTAGCACGGGTAGCTTTGGAGTCATCATATGTCCATTGATGACTAGACAAAGCAGGCCGTTGGGTCGCTGCCATGTTGGTCAGTTGCACGCACTGTCTCTGACGCGTTCACACGCATCGGCTCTCCAAATTTGATAGACAGAAGGATCACGACAGTCATATCAGTACATTTTAGTTGTGTTGATCGAGCATGCACACCTGATTATCACAAAGTAAAGTTCATAAGTAAATAGCTCGGGTATAGGAATAACCGAGGTGACGCGGAGACGAAGATGTATCCCGAAGTTCACACTCTTGCGAGTGCTACCGCCGGGCAAAGCCGTGCGACGCCGATGAAGGGGGCGATGTGGACCTAGTCCCTCTCGGCTCCATGCGTGACGTTTTTGGAGGGAGGCCTCCATGCTAGGGACCGGGGGTGGCCGCGGCTGGGGCTGTTGGCGGCTGGCTGCGTGCGGGCGTGGTGGTGAGTGGCCAGGGCGTGGCGGAGGAGCAGCGGTGGCGGGGCAAGGCGGTGCACTCGGGTGAAAGGACACGGATGCCACCTAGAGGGGGGTGAATAGGCGGTTTAAAACTTTTACGAATATGGCTTAACAAATGCGGAATAAAACTAGCGTTTAATTTGTTAAGCACAAAACCTATATAACAAAGGTTCACCTATGTGCACCAACAACTTATGCTAAGCAAGACAAGCAACTATGTGATAGCAAGATATATAACTTCAAGCATGAAAGCTATCACAAAGTAAAGTTCATAAGTAAATAGCTCGGGTATAGGAATAACCGAGGTGACGCGGAGACGAAGATGTATCCCGAAGTTCACACTCTTGCGAGTGCTACTTTCCATTGGAGCGGTGTGGAGGACAAGTCACTCCAAACGACACGCGTCTCACCATATTCTCCTCGAGAATTCCCACCAAAAGGGATGTCCTCGATCCACTATGAAACCTTAGGGTGGTCACTGAACCCGCACAAAGCTTGGGGCTATGTCCACAACTTAATTGGAAGCTCCCAATAAATCGCCACAAAGCCCTTGCCCTTGAAGAATCTCCACAACTTAATTGGAGTCCCCAAGAACACCACAAAGACCACTAAACCGTCTAGGGTCCAAAGACCCAAGAGGAACAATCTCCAGGAACAAGCTCCCGAAGTGAATATCTCACGAACTTTCACCTCCACGTATCACCGAGGAGAAGTCAAACCGATGCACCAAATGCAATGGCTAGAACACCACAAAGATTCCCAAATCCTTCACTCTCAAATTCCAACATATCTACTAAAGCTATTGAGGGAATAAGAGAGGAAGAACAAAATAGCAAGATGAACACAAATTTCTCTCCAAGATCTAGATCTAGAGATTCCCTCACAAAGAGTGGGATTTGATTGGTGCAAATATAGATCTAGATCTCCTCACTCTTTTTCTCAAATTTGAGCAAGAATCATGGAGGGATTTTAGTGAGGGAGAGCTATCAAAAGATTAGCAGTGGAGGATATAAAGTGTGTGAGAGAGGAAGAAGAAGCAACTCGAGATAGAGAGGAAATATCGGAGCTTTAAAAGGTGGGGCAGAAAGTCTGCCCGTTGGGCTTGGCCTGGGTGGGCCGATACTACCGGCCACGTGCAGGCGGTACCACCAGGGCAGCATCCAAGCGAGGCGCGCGCGGGCGGTACTGCCGGCCAGCCTAAACACCTCTATTTAAATCAAATATGACAATCTTGTAAAATCAAGAACTTAAGATTGGGAGCTCCGAATCGAGTGAAACCAATTTTGTTGGAAAGAGAACGACAAGAGCTATTCCAAAATATGGAAACTAGTGGGGTTTGATTTTCTATGAATTTTAGAGGGACAAGCCCTCAATACAAGAAACCGAGAAAATCACCCAACTCGAAAACGCAAGTGATATATGCGAAATCCGTTTTCGATGAACTAGAGCTTGTCATGGAAATAACCACAAGCTCTAAAACACCACATGGATAAGATCCAAATAAAAACCAAGAAATATGATGCAAGGATGATGGAGATACGCCCTAGGGGGGACCATCACCAAGCTCACTCGCCAGATGAAGAGAGCTGAAGGCGGTTCCAGTCGGCGGGCGACTGGGCCAAGCGCCCTGGCGACTGAAGCCAGGAGCGACTCGATCTGCACAAGGCCCATGAAGGAAGTGTAGCGGCCCAAGAGGCCTTATACTCCGAAACCCTAGCTGGCTGCCTATATAAAGCCACCAGGGGCATCTCATCATACATGTAATCTCTCATTAGATAAATCTCCCCCTCCGCCTCCGGTGGCTACCACCAAGCAAGTCGCCTAAGGCTGGCGACACTATGATCATAGTAGATTTCTAGCAGGACGTAGCGATCCTCCACCGAGGGGACGTGAACCTGGATACATCGTGTGCCTCGTTTCCGGAATCTCCAACACCGCCTTGCTCTACATCTCTCATGTGCTACCCCGTAGCATCTGCCGTGGTCAAAACCTCGACAGTGACGCCCACCGTGGGGCATGCGGCGCTTGGAGTGGTGATCCGAGGAGACCCCTCATCGTCTTCGATCGTCAGATTGCATCTGGCTGCCGGCGGCGGCTCGGTCAGCGACCGGCGCTACACCCATACGCGGGCTCGTAAACTGAGCCCACAACGTGGTGACGGAATCCATCAATTATTTCCCTCTTTGATTGCTTTAGTCAATTGATTATTTTACCTAGATTGCTTCTTGCTGAACCGCCGGTTCGGATCACCCGCGGCGATCTGAAAGTGTTTTCTCCTCTGGATTTAACGCAAGGAGGCGGCAGCCTTTGAGTAATGCGCACGCGCTATGCCAGCAGCATTGCAGGAAATCTATATATATATATCTATACCTAATAATAAAGGAGCTAAGATTTCTGCCAAAATTTTCGTCCAACTTTTCATTGGACCGTTTTGCCCTCCCACCAAATCACATAATACCACATGTTGCCATTGTACCGATTCGTTCGTTCTATTTGTCCGGCCTCACCTCCCAGAATGATCCCCTTCTCCGCGTGCGTGAGGACCCTGCCATACGGGCCGTGGCGCTGGAATTTCTCTTTGGGCCGCGATCTTGCTAGAATCAGCGAAACTCGGATGCTCGATCTTCGCTTTCTATTTTCGGTAGTCCCACCTCGATCTCTTATATGGATTATCACCGGCTTATATACGTAGTGGAAATACTCCGTAACAAGCAGCAATACCATTGTTTGGAATAAGACCCAAGATTATCAGGAAGGGGGGAAAAGGAATTGCATGCTGCTCTGCCATGACACTGGAACAACCGGACCAAACGAATCTAAGGGCATGTACAATGGTAGAGAAGACATGCCTTCCCTTATCCCGCCACATCAGCTAGAGACACATTAGATATAAGTCATACAATGCATTATCTCTTACAACCTTCTCTAGCAATTAATATGAATAATTAAATTTTGGTACGAAATTTGTTGCTAAGGGAAGACATATGTGATACAATGGAGAAAATAGTCTTCTCTTATTTATTAAGAGATGATCCCTTAGCTAAGGGAAGACAATCTTCTCTCTCTTCATTCTCTCTCCTCCAACTAAGCAAAAATCCGACGTGGCATCTCTAAGGGAAGGCTGACATCACCGCATTGTACGTGCCCTAAGGGGAAAAGATAAGAAAGCGAGTAGTGCAAGGACGAAGGAGGGGAGAGGATATGACGGCGGCCGGCATCGAGGAATAATCCCGGTACCGGGATGCCGGAGAGAGGGTCCGCCTTCCACCAGCCTCTCGGGCGCAGAAGAGAGAAGCCAGATCGAGGACGAGGAGCTCGCATCGGGGTGTGTCTCCGCTCGCTCACGAGAACGGGAGCTGGGAAGGGACAGATAGAAGGGGAAAGTGAGGAAAAATTAGCCTCGCTGCGCTGTTTACGTGCCTGGCGGCGCGTCTAGAGGAACACACGAGGCATCGCTAGGGCGACCAGGAACGAGCGTAAGCCACGGATGGGCCTTGGCCTACCTGGTGGCTGCTACGAATTTTTGTCCGTCCTTTTGCTAGCCAGACACACATGGCCCAAGCCCAACAAGGCAACGTCAAAAAGTTTTTGTTTCACACTGTCCCTTGCTCGCCCTGGCTACAACATACAAACATGAAACGAGGCCGCATGATACGTACAAACGTTTATATACATTTTTAAATAGCCTGGACAATCAGCAAGCAGGGGTGGAAATCAGCAAGCAGACCCAACGATATTTGGTTAATTTGGAGATATAGATATGGTTGCTTACAGGGTGGGAATCAATCCGAAAAAAAACATTAGCGACGATATTGGAATATCAGCCATCTTGAATCAACAAGAAGGTACCACCATTTCTCAGGGACGGTGCTCTTAGTTCCCGGCCTATATAGACAACACTTTGTTCAGTAGCGACGCATGACGTGGTGCCGTTGCCATGCTGACCAACATGGGGAGCTTCTCTGATGGGCAAGGACCATTATCGCGGTGATTGTGTTTTTCAGGTTTCTTCCCAATTAATAACATAAAATTAATGAAGACAATGGACAACCTTTTGATTAAAGTGTATGGTAGAATTTTGTTGCTACAATACAATAACAATGTAACTGTAGAGGAGTATCCCATAACATGCAATGAGGTTGTAATTAGACAAGATGTACTAGGTGGTGTAAAAATAGAGGGAAACGACAAAACCATGCAATGTAACCTCGCCAGTGGTGTGCCCGAGCATGAGTTAACCGTAGCGAAGCACGGGTATTGTCCTAGTCTATACCTAATAATAAAAGAGCTAAGGTTTCTGCCAAAATTTTCTTCCAACTTTATTTTGAACGATTTTGTCCTCCCACCAAAATACATAATACAATTTGCCACCGCTTAAATCTGAAGAAAAACCGTTCTGAACCGAGGATGGCTTCGTTCGTCTTGTGCTTTGCCATCGTTTGGGCCGTAGCGCGCAGATGGGCCGCGACGCGCAGACTCGCTCTTTATGAATACTCGTACAAGAACAAAAGTTCAGGAAAGAAACCGATCAAATCAGTTGAATAGTCCCACATTGTTTCCTTACAATGAGTCACACCTATTTATAAAGGTTCAAATTTAGCTACATATCAGCAAGGTGAATCAATAAGAGAGGATCTGACAGTTGCCGCAGGGTGCCGGAGGCGGCAGAGACAGCAGGGCATGCCCCGGACGGGACGAAAGAGGCGAGGTCGGCCACGAGCTGGCGCCGGTCGACAACGACGCCTAGCGCCTAGAGCTCCATGCCGGAGGTAGAGAAGAAGAGTTCTTGCTCGGGTCCCTAGAGACGGCGGAGAGCTTCAGATCTCTGTGCGGGAGAGAAGAGGATGGTGACGTGAGGTGAGGATGCCGCTGCAGCGGGGCGCGCGGATGGAGGACCCGGACGTCGGCGACAAGCATCGGCTCGGCTAGCTCTGGAGCAGGAGGTGGGAAGCGCGTGCGCGTGTTGGCGGCGCGAGTGGGGAAAGAAGTGGAGAACGAGGAGGGGGGCTACATGGCCTCGTGCAGGATATCGGGCAAAGGTCATCTCGGGCTGGATGGGCCTGCTAGGCCAAACGGGTGGTGTTTCGTTTGTTTTTTAACTCAAGTTTATTTATCTTTGTGTCTAGAAAGCACATTCGTCTAACTGAAAGCGCATGAGCAAATTGGTGGCCTTAAAATCTGTAATATCAAAATGGGTGGGAGACTGTTCGTTCAATTGTTAAAATGTTTAGACACGGTTTAGTGAACTTCCAAAGCTGGCGATTGCTCGTGTTTCATCGTCTAAGTTATTAAGTTAAAATGTGTCACGTTGTCAACTGCAGTGGCAATCCGCGTGACCGCATATGCCGGCCGCCAATTATTGCCTAAATAGCGTTTATGCCCCGCCAAAAAAATTATGCGGCGTAAGTGGCCCGCACACGAAGGCCAGTGGCAGTCATCTCCGAGTATCCTAACCGGTGCCCGCCCCACGCCATGCCCTTGGGACGTATGACCTACCGCTCCCGCCAATTTACTGGCAACACACTGTCCCTAGCCGCCACCCCCCCACCCACATCGGTCGCCCATGGCAGCAATGATGGATGCCCAGGTAGGGGTTGCGGCAAGATGCGGAGGGTGGCGTTCGACGTGATGGGGATCATTGGGGCGACCGACGACCCCTCACCTATGTCCTCTTGCAACGCCGTTGATAGTGGTATCTGAGCAAGACAAACACGTGAGGGGGAGATCTGGCAACGTCGGAGCTTGCCACAACAGTAGTGTAGTGACCGGGGTGGAGGTGGCGCCATCCGTTTTTCCAGTGGCGGCGACGGTCTCTCCTTGTGGATCGTTGGAGGTAGAACAGCAAGCAGAGTTCCTCCTTTCCTCACATGGAGTTTATCGGGGATAGGACATGGAGAAGAAACTGAAGGAAGAAGGGAAAACGATAAGCGATAGGAGCGGACAAGAAGATAAGGTTGCCCCCACCCACATGAATTTCTCGCTTATTCCCAGAGTTCCCAGAGGATGCATGGCGCGCTCCCGATGCAGAGGATGGAAAGCGTTCTTTTTCCCAGGGTTACGAGCGTGGACATACTCCGGCTGGACGCTGGAACAAGGTGAAGCGAATTGAACCAATCAATGCATTAGCACACTAAGTGTGAGGAATATAACATCAAGCGGATGTCGCTAGACCGCTAAGCCGCGAAAACCGCTAGAAATCGTAAACGGCCTCCATAAAAAACGGTAATCTCATATGTATCTGAAGCGGCAGATCCGTTTGTGTCCGAGGGATGAGCCACTTACATCCTGAAGCATGTGTTATTATTTTTTTCTCCCGTTGCAACGCACGGGCATTTGTGCTAGTATCTATACCTATACCTAATAATAAAGGAGCTAAGGTTTCTGCCAAAAAGTTTCGTCAACGCTTTTTTTTGGGACGGTTTTGCCCTCCCACCAAATCACTTAATACGCACCAATGCCATAAAAATAACGATTCGTTGTTCCTTATCCCGCATCGCTGTGCTGCTTCCACCTCCGAACTGGTCCACGCTCCCACGGTAATGGGCCACGTAGTGTGCAGCTGGCCCAAGAAAACCATCCGACCATCCTGATTAACGATCTCTGCGTGCTACCAACTGCCCCGCTCAGATTAGTCCCATACCGCTTAATTAAAGGGAGTATCACCAGTTTATATACCTAGATTTTTTGGATATCAACAAGCAGCCAAAGATCTGATGAGAAATAGAGTCCGCCAAAGATTAGCAAGATGTGTGAGGATTGTGTGGTGGCGAGCTCATATGGACAGAAACAATGGCGCCGCATGCGAGGAGCCGATGGAAGGATGCACATCTGGCCTAAGCGCGTGAGGGACAAAACTATATGTCGTGCAGCGCGGCTGCCGGCGGCGCAGGTCGAGAGAGGACTCTGTATAATTCAGACTTCAGAGAAGAGAGCTTTGACACAGCTGCCTGCATGAGTCGAGGAAGACGACTGCCGACCCACGACCCTTCAGTAGTTCAGTGGAAGAACATCGGGTGGAATTAGCCGGACCAGGATCTGCTAGCCGGGAGATGGAGTGGAAGCCGGGACGCGAGCCAGTAGATTTTCCCTCTGGACGACACTCATGTCTCAAATTAAATTGATCCCTGGTACTAGGGCGATAGGGGCCGAGTGAGCACAGCAGGTGAGATGTTGCTTTGCCGATTGGTGCGGATCCAATGAAGTCGGATGCTTTGCCGACAGCGCGAAACAAATTTGTCTATTCAGCCCAGATTCATTGCTGATTGGATATGACAGAAATTAGGACCATAATTGCCTCTTCAAAACTTATTGAAAATGTATAAAAAATACAGTGGAAAAATAGCATATTTTTTGTATATTGTCAAATAATAAGGGATTGCTCGACAATAAAGCGACATAGTTGGGTGTTTTTGGCAAAAAAAAACTTCCAAGATTGTTTTGGAAGTAAAAAATTTAATAAATACGAATTGTTGAAACTTGGAGAGTGAGAATTGGAGTCCATTAAAATATTAGTGCAAATCGAAGATGCAATTTCTTTGGAGAGCTCTCCAAATTAAAAGTAGATAGTTAAATTTGACGTTTCTCTTGGACATTTATCGGCTAGATTTATGATTTGGATTCTGTTAGTATTTACCAAAAGTTTATTTTACTCTACCATTGCAACGCACATTGAGGTTCAAATTAATTGAAGTGGAAGTATTGAATACATAATCATCAATTTTGCTCGCTCTTCCGCCGCAACGCGCGGGCATTGTCCTAGTATAATAATAAAGGAGCTAAGGTTTCTGCTAAAATTTTCGTCCAACTTTTTGTTGGACCGTTTTACCCTCCCACCGAATCGCATAATACAGCAAACTGCCACAGTACCGGTTCGTTTGGTTCTTTCCTTTTCCTCCTCCGTAGCGTCCGTTTCTACGCGACCACGAAACCTGCTCCAGGTGCGAGTGCAGCGGCGACTTACTGGCGTCGGAGGTTCACGGAAGCTCTAGGCCGCGCAGGACGCCGTGAGCGTCAGCAGGGGCGCGGGCGCACGGAACTCGTCGCGGCCACATCCCGCGCAGCAGCGCCGCTCGCCGCGGGTCGCCCGCCGCCCACCGCCCACCACCCACGCGGGCTTCGCCCTGCCGGTGTTGGAGGCTCACGGAAGCTCCAGGCCGCGGGCGATGCCGTCGAGCGTCTGCGGGCGCACGGAACTCGCCGCGGCCACATCCCGCGCAGCAGCGTCGCTCGCCACGGGTCAACGCCGCCCGCCGCCCACGGGCTTCGCCCTGCCACTAGCAGAATAAGAATCAGGCGCGTCGTTCGCGAGTAGAAGGGAATCGACCTGGAGCTCAATCGCAGCTCCTGGCGCAGCAGCACTCCCTGATCCCCTTTCCTTGCAAAGAAGAATATATGTGGTGGCCTCCGCTCCTCCCAAGAACTTGAGCCGGCAAAGATCTAATACGAGAGCGTGGGATAACATGGAAATTAAGAGGAGAATGTAGAATCGGGGAGAGGATTTTGAGGAAGAAGGCGGAGAGAAAGGGGATTTTTTTCATGGGGCTGTTCGGACGGGAAAAAAATTACAGGAAGAGGAAGAGGATGCTTGTCTCGGTCGAGTTGTGTGGTCCCACCATTTCCAGGCTGCGGGGACGCAGTGTTGACTGTTAGTCAGGCCGATTTATATAGGTAAGTTTCATGGAATAACCATGACTCTGAAAGCAAAGCAGCAGCAGAAGGAGATCGTGGAAATAATCTCCGTCGTACTCAGCAGGTGCACTTCGGCTCCTCTTGGGCCTAACAGAAATTGTGCACTTCGGTTTACCTCTTGGACCTAATAGAAATACGAAAACACTGGCAAGCCACCGATCCAATCAACCAAAAAAAAGCACCGCTTCAATATTCTAGATTGATTAGAGCATCCCCACTCGTTTGGGCTCCCCACGCCCAAATCCGGCGAAATTTAGCGCCGGATGGATGTAGTTTTTGGCCTGGGGAGGCCCATTTTTCCAGCCGCGAGCCCATGGACGCGCACCCACCGCGTGCATAGCGACGGCGCAGTCACCGGGAAGGGCAATCGTCGGAGTTCCCTCGCCGCATTGAACCGTCGCGAAGTGGACTGGAGAGCCGAAACGACTCGTCGGGAACGATCGAAGTGGCCTCGATGCGAGAACCGCCGTAATGGAGCACGAACTCCGCGGAAGAGCAACCGGCGCTCTCTTTCGTCGAGAGACCTACATAAACGGTTTTCGACGGGCTGAGCCATTCATCTGTTCTCTCGTCACCATCCTCCGTCAACCATGAGCGATATCTCTTGGCCATCGGACACCGACGACGAGGGAAGCCGCCCGGATGGCGCCATTGGTGGGATCCAGCTCGCATCGTCCAGCGAGCGACGATTCCCCCGCCGGCCGGCGATGACGAGTGGGACGACGAGGAGGAGGACGAAGAGGCCGTGGAGCGAGCCGAGGAGCAGAGCCGAGGAAGAGGCCGAGGAAGAGGAGGAGGAGCGAGGAGGAGGAGCGAGGAGGAGGAGGACGAAGAGGCCGATGAGGACGACGACGAGGAGGACTCAACTTCCTCCGACGAGGAGGTGACGAGCCGGAAGCGTCGCCGCGACGACGACGAGGCGGGGCCTTCTAAGAAGAAGAAGAAGTAGTTTAGTTTTAAAGTTTTTATATGTAATTTTTATGTTTATTCGAATTATATTCGAAATATATATATAATCTATCTATGTTGCACCACTTGAGAGTTCAAAGCTTTCGTTCGACGAGGGTATTGCCGTAGATCGGGAAGACGAGGGTTTTGCCGTAGATCGGGAAGACGAGGGTTTTGCCGTAGATCGGAGGCCATTGTCGCCGACAAGTTGGGGCCACGCCCGCTTTTCACTCGTCCGAGTCCCCGAGCGCTCCCGGGGGCGGGGATGGCGTGGGATCGCCGGATGGATTTAGGCCCAAATCCGGACGAAAACGAGGAACCGGGGCGCGACTGGGCCGAATTACGCCGTCCGGATGGAAAAAACGCTCGCCGGGGGCCTGTTCGGGGGGACGAGTGGAGATGCTCTTAGTCCCACATTGTTTCCTTACAATGAATTCCACCAATTTACATACCTTGGATTTGCCTGAAATATCAGCAACATGAATCAATAAGTAGCATCATTGATTGGTCTGGATTAAAAGAGGGTTGCCTGCCGAATCTAAACTAACTCGTCTGAAAATCTGATGCCGGCATGAATTAAAGGAGGGGTTGCCTACTGAATCTAAACTAAGAAACGGAGAATAGAATATGTCGGGCGCTCAAGTCGCCCAGGCCGACGAGGGGAGATGAGCCAGCGGCGGCACTAGCGTATGGCGTGTGGAGGCTCCGGATGTGCTGGCCTGGAGACAAGATGTCCTATGGACCGGATTGCTTTCAGAAAAAGGAGGCGTGTCAGAATAGAAAGCAACCAATCCAATGCTAGCGTGATTTGTTTTATGCTAGGCATCTTTGCTCCTAGCCAGTTGCTGGCTGCTCTCTCAGACTGAATATTCTTTCAATTTTATTTTATTTCTTTAAACCTTTTTACTTAATAATTTTAGAAAAGAAAATCACTCGTACACATCGAGTATAATCTCGATACCCTAGATCCGAATCCGTTTGAGCCGGACTCGAGAAACATTAGGTTTTTATCGGGTGGCAGCTCTGGATACCCGAATTTTGTTCAGGGAACTAGGGTTTCATCCACGGGTACCCGTTTAGCCCAAAATATTAGCCCAACTCACCTGCCACAGTCCAATGAACGAGGCCCAGTGAACGCCAGCCCAAATAATCTTCTACCTTTCTTCCCCCATACACGGGCGCGAGTCGCCACCACCCACCTGCGGCGCCGATGTCCGATGTTGTACCCTAGCCGCCCTGAAGCCAAGTAGCTACCAGCCTCCCACTGCAGCTCGCACGCTCTACTTTCCCAACGCTAACGGCTCACACGAGGATGGTGAGGTCGCGAGGTTCTGAGGACGACCGTTTCGGTGGTCGGTGTGATTTGTGACCTCTTCTTCTTCTTCTGCCCTGACGCGAGGATGGCTGTCTCGGGCTCTCGGCGTCTCCTCTACTTCACCTGCTCGACGGCCCGATGCAACGTAAGTCGCAGGCTTCTGTTACTCAACCATGGCTTCACCTTCATCCACTTGGAACCGAAGGATCGAGTACAGCTGCTGCCAGGAGGTGTCCGTAGCGAAGCACGGGTTTTGTCCTAGTAGAATACTAATCGGTGAAATTCCCGATGCAGCCGAAGCTTGATCGGATCCTTTCTACTCTGTCCAATTATGTCCTTCTCTCTCCAATTACTTATCATATCAAGTAATTACTTTATTTGGATCTAACCTTTGCATGGATTTGTGATGGCATGTACGTATTGCTTGGAGAGCTGATCCTGAGTACAAGATCGGGACATACAACATCATGCACACACGTCGTATCGTGTGAGCCGGCGGCTGCGCTAGTGAATTCTACCGGTGAAGAAAACGCAGGCCATGCCTCCACGATGATCTACCTTGACGACAACCTTGATATCAGCGACGCTCCACGCGCTGCAGCAGCAACTCTATTCATGAGAAATCAAGAAGAAGGGCTCGCCGGTCCGTCACGGCTGCTGCACCGCCCTCGCCCGCAACAGAAGTAACCTACAAAATTGCCACTAGTCGGCTTATCTACTTCAACATCAATCGTACAAACTGCACCGCCAGTCGCCACAGTCGCCGCGTACGAACGGCCGTCATGTGCAATTCCTAGCACAGCGGCAGATTAAAGCACGAACGCGGCTTCGCGTCGTGAGGCAAAAAGCTATTGGTTCCGTGCCTCTGCCTGCAATGCTAACATGCACGCTCCCTTATTTACCTAGTCAATCGATTGCTTTATTGAATGATTCACTTAATTGATTCTAATCTCCATGCAAAAAAAGAAAAAAAAATCTCCATGCATATGTATCTTTTTTTTTTACACATGTCTAATCATCCATGGCATCGGTGGCCCGACGAGGACTCGCTCCGTGCCGACTCGTCACATTCAGGAAGACGGCATGCTCCAAACAAAGGTAGTTGTTAGTCTGCCGTCTCGCCATCCGCCACGTTTGGGGACTCGGCGCGCTCCAGACAGCGCCGCTCGCCGGTCGCCCGAGCTCGCCATCCGCCACGCTCGGGGACTCGGCGCGCTCTTGATAGCGCCACTCGCCGGTCGCCCGAGCTCGCCATTCGCCACGCTCGGGGACTCGGCGCGCTCTTGACAGCACCGCTCGCCGGTCGCCCGAGCTCGCCACCCGCCACGCTCGGGGACTCAGCGCGCTCCAGACAGCGCCACTCGCCGGTCGCCCGAGCTCGTCACTCGCCACGCTCGGGGACTCGGCGCGCTCCCGCCAGCGCCAATCGCCGGTCGCCCGACCTCGCCACTGCGCCACAGCGCGCCCCAGTCCGCCGCGTAGACCATGTCCGCCGCGTCGACTTCGCCAACTCCGAGTCGCCAAAGAGAGCTCTGCGCCATGCCGCGCACCTCACCACTGGGTGTCCTCTTCCTTCGGGATGAATTCAATCGCCGTCATCAACATTTGGCAGAGAAGCCCGAACTGGCTAAGTAGTGCGAGCTCCGGCTCAACCACTGCGACGCCAGGGGAAGGACCTCCATTGGAGTCGCACGCTCGACTGGCCTTACGGGCCAAGATGACCGGCTCGGCTCTGCCTCCGGGCACCCATGTCCCTCTCTACCTTGGACAGAGCAACCTGAAAAGCTAAGTACTGCGCTAGTGAGGCCGCCACAGTGGCCCAACGCGTCCAGGAAAAACGCCGAGTACGGAGCCCTCCTTGGGGTCGCCAAGCGACTGGCCTCCCGGGCCACGAGATGCGACTCGCTTCCGCAGCGATTGAAGATAAGCCCTCACCATCCCGGGATAGAGCGCTCGCATGGCTAAGTAACATGCCCGGGGACTCGCAACCCGAACCCCGGTGCATTCGCGAAAAACGCCAGCCGAGCCCGTCCATGCTGGAGTCGCATGCGACTCGCCCAATGGGTCACGGTGTGTGGTACCGCTTGAAATACAGCGCACCCCCTTGTCGTCATCATCCACGGTTGAAGCGACCCAAAAAGCTAAGTACTATGCTCGGGGACTCTCCACACGCGACCCGCGGCATCTAGGAAAAACGCCGAGTACGGAGCCGCCCTGGAGTCGCCAGCGACTGGCCCTACGGGTCAAGATGATCGACCTGCCACAATCATCAGGCAAACAAATCGCCCTCCTCTACCTTAGGCAGGTGACTTGAACGGCTAAGTACTTCGACCAGGGACCCCACAAAACGGACCCGCGGCTCGCCAAGGAAAACACGCCAAATCAAGAACCCCTTTGGAGTCGCCACGCGACTAGCCCCACGGGCCACGACGAGAGGCACACTATAAGATACAGCGTCAGATAAACGCCACCCATGAGGCTGCTACTCGCGCTATATGACTACGTACTACGACTGGGGACGTCCGGCTCGGCAAGGAAAACAGTCAAGCGGTAGCCTTCATCGGGATCGCTTAAGCGACTGGGAAACACAGCGACATGCATAAAATTACTTAGTCGCCACAGCGACATTGCTCATTGCGTTTCTTACAAATTCAAGGCCCTAACACTGGCCCATATAAAACAATTGTTTTATTTTCCTGCCACAGGAACAGCACCAGCAGTGGCGACCTACTCGCCACCCTTGCCAACAACACCGCCTGCGCCTTCGCCACGCTCGGGGACTGGCCGGACGCCGGTCTCCAGGTTTCGTCCTCGCCACTCTCCACGCTCGGGGACTCGGCGCGCTTGAGACAGCGCTACTCGCCAGTCACCTATCGCCACATCTCCACGCTCGGGGACTCGGCGCGCTCCAGACAACACTACTCGCCGGTCGCTCAAGCTCACCACTCACCACGCTCGGGACTCGGCGCGCTACATACAGTGGCGCCCACCTCGTCGGTCGTCCGAGCTCGCCAATCACCACATTCATGGATTCTCTTCGCTCAGGTGACTCACCGAGATGTCAAGAAAATAGAGACTCAAGCCAACTTCGATGAAGGTGACTTGAGCCTCGGGGACTACATCTACTGGATATGCTGAGCGCACCTCCAGCGTATCGACATCTCGGAGGATCTATTCTACATCTTCACAATCTTCATCAAGCACGGCGCAGCTGCCTGGCACCACGCACGAGCAGCGGCCGCTCGGCCTCGTCGACTCGATGCTACATCATCCCATGCTCTAGCGCTATACGCGGCCACGGAAACAATGCACCGATCGGTAACATGCTTTATTTATTATTTAATTCCTGCCGTATTTAATTTGCCATCATGCTAATCCTGCATATGAGGGAACCTTCTATTTGAGGCATTAAAGCTAGACAGATCGAGGCCAGAAGCCCGCGCGGAGCAACACAGATGAATTGATGGACATGGCAGATTGGTTTTCCCTACTTCAATCCATCTCAATCTATCTCCTGTTAATAGCTCCATCATTGTTGATTTTACTTGGATTTGATTATACACAATACATGTATGCTTGTCTATTTTGCATGTCATGTTCGGCACAATGGAATCGGTGAAGAACGAATCCATCATGAGACTGGCTGCTTGACCTGCTTCACTGCGCAGCATGAATGCATACACCCGCCAGGCAACGCGGACCTACGACTGTGTCCTGTCGACCAACATCAGCCGGCGTGTTGAATCAAGCTGCCACGGCACGACGTTCTTGCACAACTCTGCCCGGCGTGGACTCGCCACGAGTTCGGCGACTTGCCTGCCGTGGACTGGCCAGTGCGGATCTACCGTCGCGCACTCGTCCGACCTCGCCACTCGCCACGCTCGGGGACTTGGCGCGCTCCCGCCAGCGCCGCTCGCCGGTCGCCCGACCTCGCCACCCGCCACGCTCGCGGACTCGGCGCGCTTCCGACAGCGCCACACACCGACTGGTTCACGCCGATTGGCCTACGCCGACTGGCTCGTTTCGACTTCCTCCTGTTTCACGATTGTGAGCTCATCGCCGATTCACCTCGACTCATCGCCAAGACTCTCCGCGCCCCGCCTCAAGCCCGTGCCGAATCCACGACGCGCTCGGGGACTACTGATGGAGATACGCCCTAGGGGGCCCATCACCAAGCTCACTCGCCAGATGAAGAGAGCTGAAGGCGGTTCCAGTCGGCGGCGACTGGGCCAAGCGCCCTGGCGACTGAAGCCAGGAGCGACTCGATCTGCACAAGGCCCATGAAGGAAGTGTAGCGGCCCAAGAGGCCTTATACCTCTAACCCTAGGTGGCTGCCTATATAAAGCCACCAGGGGCATCTCATCATACATGTAATCTCAGATTAGATACAATCTCCCTCTCCGCCTCCGGCGGCTACCACCAAGCAAGTCGCCTAACGCTGGCGACACTATGATCATAGTAGATTTCTAGCAGGACGTAGCGATCCTCCACCGAGGGGACGTGAACCTGGGTACATCGTGTGCCGACTCGTTTCCGGAATCTCCAACACCGCCTTGATCTACATCTCTCATGTGCTACCCCGTAGCATCTGCCGTGGTCAAAACATCGACAAAGGATGCAAAGGTTTGATCGCACTCCGAACGATACGATCGAGTTACTCACTCGAGAGCCCCTTGATAGTAGGGCACCTAGCCTATAAACCGATCTCACAACTAAACCATGATACCGGTATGAAATAAACCATTTCAAGAGAAAACCTTAACTTTGCGCATTCCACTTGAGCTCGATGATGACGATCTTGACCGCAACAAGATGGAACGCCTTTCTTGATTATGCTTGCTTGATGAAGTCTTGCGGATTTTGCTCCCCCATAATCCACTATGGGAGAGATTCTTCTTCGGTGCATATTCACATATCCATGAACACAATATGAATGACAAGCTTCAAGCATATGATCTCTCTGAGCTGGCTTATTTTGAACTTGCACCTCATTTCATCTTATTGCAACCTTGAAGCCATCAGATGGTTCAAGTATTGCCTATGGACAACTTGATAAGGGGTTGCCCGATCTTCTCAGTAAGCGACGGTGGTAATGAACACGAAGCGGAAGGAATCGATGATATGGTGTAGGTAACTTGTATGACGCCGACGAAGTCTCTCGATTGATTCCTGTAGCCAATGCAACAGATCTCAACCCTGCAAGATATTCGCAACTCCACACACTTGCGCACGTAGCCGCCGACCACGAAGCGGTAGATTGCAATCTTCTAATCCCCAATGGAACAGTAGATCACACACAAACTTTCAGTAGCATAAAACTCCAGATCGATGCGAATTGGAGAGTAGTATTCAATAGTTTTGCGTAGCAAACAACTAAGAACTAGGATTTATCTTAAACGTGGTCTAAAGCAGCTAGGGGGCGTCCTATGGACTTATATAGGCGTCCAGGACGACTTCTGGTCGAAAAAGTACGGAAATAACCGACCCAGAATAGATCTGGTCGAGACAGACTCGGACACGGCCGGTCTGGGGGCCGGTCTACCGGGCCTGGGCCAGGGCTCGCCGGTTCAAACCGGGCCAGGGACCGGGTGACAACCGGGCTCCAAAATTGTGGCGCAGTAACCCGCCCGGTTGCAGTCAGCGTGGCGCCCGGTTGGCGCCGGGGTGGATCCGGCGTACGGTCCGGTTGGACCGGGCCAGGGACCGGGCACGCCGGCGTGGCGACCGGTCTGGCCGGGTGCTGGGCCGGCCTGGACTTCATCTTCTCCTCTCGCGCATGCCTCCCGCTCCTCCCTCGCGCATCCATGAGATATCTTCATGTCCAGCTCCTTATCCAGCTCCACGTCCATCTTCACGTCCAGCTGCTCCTCTCCTCCTCGTGCGATGCTTGTCTCCTCTTCATACCTGATGATACATAAGTAATAGGACTTAGGTAGTATAAAGTTTTCATCAATCAAAGTATCGTTTAGGAACAAGTTCACCTGTTGTTTAAGTAACTTCGCACGAGCGCGTGTCATTGGTCCAATCCTGACTTCATTGGACTTGAGCTCCACAGCAGGTTCATCTTCAGTTGGTAATGACGGAGGTGGTAGTGAGGTAGGGATGTCCTCATCATCTCCCCCCTTCAAAAGGCGTCGACCTCGACGCTCCAAGGTCTTCTCCGTCATATGGTGTCAAATCAGCAACATTGAAAGAATTACTCACACCAAACTCATCCTCTGGAAGATCTATCGAGTATGCATTATCATTGATCTTGGAAAGCACTTTGTAAGGACCAGCACCACGAGGCTTCAACTTAGACTTCCTCAGCTTCGGGAACCTATCCTTGCGAAAATGTACCCAGACCAAATCACCAGGCTTGAACAACATCTCCTTGCGCTTCTTGTTTTTCCTTGCAGCATTGCTCTTGCCTTTTTTCTCGATCAACTCTTTAGTCTTCACATGAATTTTCTTCACAAAATCTGCCCTCTTGGATGCCTCCATATTGACTCTCTCATGTATGGGCAAAGGCAACAAGTCAAGTGGAGTAATGGGTTTGAAACCATACACCACCTCAAAAGGACATAGCTCCGTGGTAGAATGTACCGCCCTGTTGTAAGCAAACTCCACATGCGGCAAACACTCTTCCCACTCCTTCAAGTTCTTTTTGATCATGGATCTCAACAGTTGTGACAAAGTTCTATTCACCACTTCAGTTTGACCATCAGTTTGGGGATAACAAGTAGTGCTGAAAAACAGCTTTGTCCCCAGCTTTCTCCATAGCGTCTTCCAGAAGTAGCTCATAAACTTCACGTCACGATCAGAAACAATAGTCTTCGGGACTCCATGTAGACGTACAATCTCCCTGAAAAACAGGTTAGCAATATGCGACGCATCATCGCTTTTGTGGCAGGCAATAAAGTGTGACATCTTAGAAAATCTATCCACTACCACAAATATAGAATCATGGCCTCTCTTAGTATGCGGCAAACCCAACACAAAATCCATACTAATATCCTCCCATGGTGTAGTAGGTGCCGGTAAAGGAGTATACAAACCGTGAGGCTTCAGCTTGGACTTGGACTTGTTGCAAGTAATGCACCTCTTGACATACCTGTCCACGTCCCGCCTCATCTTTGGCCAATAAAAGTGGTCAGCTAGCATGAGTAGCGTCTTCTCACGCCCAAAGTGACTCATCAAACCTCCAGCATGCGATTCCTGCAATAAGAGCAAACGCACAGTCGATTCTGGAAAACATAGTTTGTTAGCCCTAAACAAGAACCCATCATGTATGTGATATTTTTCCCATGCTTTACCAAGAGCACATAAGCGATATGGTTCAGCAAAATCATGATCAGTGGCATACAAATCACATAGTATCTCTAAACCAGGAATTTTAACATCAAGTTGAGTTAATAGCATATTCTTCCTAGATAGAGCATCGACAACAATATTATCTTTTCCCTTCTTATGCTTAATAATGTATGGAAAAGACTCAATGAACTCAACCCACTTAGCTAGACGCTTATGCAAAGTAGATTGAGCTTTCAGATATTTTAAAGCTTCATGATCAGAATGTATGATAAATTCTTTTGGCCACAAATAATGTTGCCAAACCTCAAGAACTCTAATTAAAGCATACAATTATTTATCATATATAGGATAGTTCAACTTAGCACCAGAAAGTTTTTCAGAAAAATATGCAATTGGGCGACCATGTTGCATCAACACACCACCAATTCCAATACCACTAGCATCACATTCAATCTCAAATTGCTTATTGAAATCAGGAAGTGCAAGCAACGGTGCAGAAGTTAACAATCTCTTAAGTTCATCAAAAGCATGATCTTGGGCTGTGCCCCACTCAAAAACAACGCCCTTTTTAGTCAAATCATTCAAAGGTGCAGCAATTGTACTAAAGTTGGGCACAAATCTGCGATAAAACTCAGCTAGACCATGAAAACTTCTTACTTGACTCACATTCATGGGAGTAGCCCAATTTTGAATAGCTTCAATTTTAGATACATCTACTTCTACTCCATGCTTAGAGACAACAGAACTAAGAAATATGACCTTATCTTTGCAAAATGTGCACTTCTTAAGATTACCATAGAGTTTATTATCACGCAACACTTGCAAAACATGTCGAATATGTATAGTATGATCAGATTTATTGCGGCTGTAGATTAATATATCATCAAAGTACACAACCACAAATTTTCCAATAAATTCACGCAAAACATGGTTCATCAGTCTCATTAAAGTGCTAGGTGCATTAGTCAAACCAAAAGGCATTACTAACCACTCATATAAACCAAATTTTGTTTTAAAGGCAGTTTTCCATTCATCCCCTTCTTTCATCCTAATTTGATGATAACCACTACGCAAATCAATTTTAGAAAACACAGCAGCACCACTCAATTCATCTAGCATATCCTCTAAACGGGGAATAGGATGACGATATCGAATAGTAATGTTGTTTATAGCTCTACAATCTACGCACATACGTCAAGTACCATCTTTCTTAGGAACAAGAATAACAGGAACAGCACAAGGACTAAGGCTTATGCGGATATAACCTTTGTCGAGTAGCGCTTGTACTTGCTTCACGTATCTCCTTCGTCTCTTGGGGATTTGTTCTATATGGCGCCCTATTGGGCAGCGAAGCTCCGGGAATCAAGTCAATTTGATGCTCAATACCTCGCAATGGTGGTAGTCCTGCGGGTACCTCCTCCGGAAACACGTCACCAAATTCCTGCAAAACATTAGAAACACCAAGAGGAAGAGGAAGAGGAGTCATGTCATTAGAAACCAAAACCGTACCCCTGTACAAAAGCACAAGAGGCATGGCCGTAGGATCCTCACTAAATTCTCTCATGTCTTCGTTGGTGGCCAATGAAACTAAGGAATGCACTCGCTCACTTTTCGTTATATCACTCACAACATTACAATTATCTCGCCTATCTAAAGGTGCATCCTCCAAGTTTACTTCAATCTTCTGACGAGACTCATTGACAATTTGCTGCGGTGACATAGGCTGTAAATTGATTTTCTTGCCCTTAAACTCCAAGTGATATGTATTGGCGCGGTCATTATGTTGCACAGAATGGTCATATAGACATGGCCGTCCCAACAAAAGGTGACACACCGTCATAGGAACCACATCAAAGTCAATGGAATCCTTATACGGTCCAATCTCAAAATCAACACGCACCATGTGGCTCACCTTCATCTCACCATTATTGCTCAACCACTGAATATAATATGGATGTGGGTGCGGTAGATACTTCAGTTTTAGCTTGGCACATAACTCTTTGCTTGCTAAATTGCGACAACTTCCGTCACCAAATAACCTTGCAAGCTTTATCAGGACCAACAAGTGCCTTTGTTTGGAACAAATTGCAGCGTTGCGTAGATGCACTAGGCTGCACATTAAGAACACGCTGTGACACAACAATAGTTTGAGCTTCAGAAGGATAAACATCAAAACCATCATCGTCATAATCATCATCTTCTGGAGCATTCGGATCAACATCGTCTCCAGTTTCATACTCATTGTCCTCATTAATAATCATAACTTTGCGATTAGGACAATCCTTCTTGAAGTGACCCTTGCCACCACATGTATGACAAACCATATCACGGTTGCGCGCAGTAGACATGCTAGAACCACTCGTACTTGCAGCAGATTCGGACTTCTTTGCGTTAGACACATTGGAGACCGGCTTGCTAGACGGAGTAGAGTAAGGACCGGAGCGCGTCGACGGCGTGGGCGCCGTAGGTGTGGGCGCACGAGGCGTGAAACGCCCAGCTCCCGTAGCACGACCTCTTTGTTGCGCTTCTTCAGCCAACTGTGATTCAGCTTCTCTTGCATGATGTAGTAGCTCATTCATTGTAGTATAGCTGTGATGACGCACAATGCCTTTGATATTAAACTTGAGCCCATTGAGGAAACGTTGTAGGGTCATCTTCAAAGACTCACGGACACGGGCACGCTGCATAAGCATCTCCATCTCCATGTAGTAAGCATCAACCGTCAGAACACCTTGCTTCAATTGGGTCAACTTATCAAACACTGAACACAAGTAATTGGTAGGAACAAAACGAGCTCTCATTGCCGCCTTCATAGTACGCCAAGTGATAATAGGCAGCTCACCATCCTCTTCGCGAGCACGAACAAGTCCATCCCACCAGCGCAATGCATAGCCATCGAATTCAGAGGAAGCAAGTTTGATCTTCCTATCTTCAGTATAGTCATGTAATCTCCATAATCTCTCAATTTTCAGCTCCCATGTAAGATATTCTTCAACATCAGTAGTACCTTCAAATCTGGGAATTGAGAACTTGGGCTTACCCAAACCATCGTCTTGTGGCTGTGGAGGAACACGGCGTGCGCCAAGTTCAACGAAGCCACGTCCAACGCCACGTCCAAGGCCACGACCACGCCCAACGCCCTGAGCAGCGGCAGCATCCGCATTGTCACCATTGATGCTGCCATCTTCATCAAGTGGTTGTTGTGGTTGTTGTACCATAGTACGGATGTCATTGACGGCTTGAGTCAAAGTATTCATAGATGCTTGAAGAGTCGTCATCGATGTTTGAACGGTGTTAATAGCCGTAGTAGCCTCATCGACCTTCAAGTTGACACCCTGAATTTCTGTATCAAATGTCTCCGTAGTAACACGAAGTTCACGCGTTAGATGATCACGAAGTGCCTCATATTCCATCCAAGTAACCGGTGAGGCTGGATCCTTTTTCTGCATCACATCAAACTCAAAAGTAGACATGATTAGTAGGTTAGTGCACTAAACACAAATTTTTGGTGGTACTCTCACAACTCACTCAAAACTGATAAGAAAGGTAAATCTTACCGCTCCAAAGTGAATTAGTATTGCTTACCAACTTGGATTGACGGACTAGTGCACGGATGTAGCGAAGCGAATATCAAGGGTATAAGAACAATCACACGACTAAGCAGGATATTGAAGGATAACGTTGCATAGAAAACAAAAAATTTCCTACCGCGAACACACAATCCAAGCCAAGATGCAATCTAGAAGACGGTAGCAACGAGGGGATATCGAGTCTCACCCTTGAAGAGATTCCAAAGCCTACAAGATGAGGCTCTTGTTGCTGCGGTAGACGTTCACTTGCCGCTTGCAAAAGCGCGTAGAAGATCTTGATCACGATCGCTTCCGGCGCCACGAGCGGGCAGCACCTCCGTGCTCGGTCACACGTTCGGTTGTTGATGAAGACGACGTCCACCTCCCCGTTCCAGCGGGCAGCGGAAGTAGTAGCTCCTCTTGAATCCGACAGCACGACGGCGTGGTGTCGGTGGTGGTGGAGAAATCCGGCGGAGCTTCGCTTAAGTGTGCGGGATGTG
>NC_061514.1:133741323-133758688 GCF_022539505.1 Lolium rigidum
CCCTAGGGAGTCCACCTTGGACTCCTCCCCTTTAGGGTTGGCTGGCCATGCAAGGTGGAGTCCCTCCGGGACTCTACTTTCCATGGTGATTTCTTCCGGACTTTTCTAGAACCTTCTAGAACCTGCCATAAATGCACCTGGATCATTTCCAAACTTGGAATATGACTTCCTATATATGAATCTTATTCTCCGGACCATTCGGAACTCCTCGTGATGTCCGGGATCTCATCCAGGACTCCGAACAAATATTCGAACTCCATTCCATATTCAAGTTCTACCATTTCAACATCCAACTTTAAGTGTGTCACCCTACGGTTCGTGAACTATGCGGACATGGTTGAGTACTCACTCCGACCAATAACCAATAGCGGGATCCGGAGATCCATAATGGCTCCCACATATTCAACGATGACTTCAGTGATCGAATGAACCATTCACATACGATACCAATTCCCTTTGTCACGCGATATTTTTACTTGTCCGAGGTTTGATCATCGGTATCACTCTATACCTTGTTCAACCTCGTCTCCGACAAGTACTCTTTACTCGTACCGTGGTATGTGGTCTCTTATGAACTTATTCATATGCTTGCAAGACATTAGACGACATTCCACCGAGAGGGCCCGAGTATATCTATCCGTCATCGGGATGGACAAATCCCACTGTTGATCCATATGCCTCAACTCATACTTTCCGGATACTTAATCCCACCTTTATAACCACCCATTTACGCGAGTGGCGTTTGATGTAATCAAAGTACCTTTCCGGTATAAGTGATTTACATGATCTCATGGTCATAAGGACTAGGTAACTATGTATCGAAAGCTTATAGCAAATAACTTAATGACGAGATCTTATGCTACGCTTAATTGGGTGTGTCCATTACATCATTCATATAATGATATAACCTTGTTATTAATAACATCCAATGTTCATGATTATGAAACTAATCATCCATTAATCAACAAGCTAGTTTAAGAGGCATACTAGGGACTTCTTGTTGTCTACATATCACACATGTACTAATGTTTCGGTTAATACAATTATAGCATGATATATAAACATTTATCATAAACATAAAGATATAAATAATAACCACTTTATTATTGCCTCTAGGGCATATCTCCTTCAGATATATGTGGGGCTGTAGGTAGGCTACCTATTTGCACCAATAACAAGCTCTAGCGCTGACCGTAGACAACCAAAGATACTCACACAAGGCGATAAATGTGGCAACGCAACTATATGGATGAAGGGTTGCAATGCACTCGAGAGACGCTAGCAAAGCTCAATGAGACAGGCACAAGATTGCTCAACTACAGGTGCAGTAAAGAAACTTAGACCTTCACTTGATTCAACTAGCACTTCACTTCTCTTTTTGTATTTTCTTTTTATATAACACACGCAGCTATGTAGCTCTTTTTGCTTCTTTTCTATTTTCTATTTTTTTATTTTATGACTCAACTCCTTGATAACACGGCCAACAAGATATGCAAAGCACCAAAACCCTAATGAGCAGCCTGTCGAGCGGTAAAACTAGTCTCTTCTTGGGAAGTTCCTAGTCACTTATATCGATAGGTTGTGTCTATGGTTGGGAACAAGCACACTGTACGCTATGTGGACTCGGAGTAACAAAAACTGACACACTATGAGAAACTAGATGATAGAGAAAAACACAAACCCTAACAATTCTACTAGATGAAAGATAAAGATACGCAAAAACAACTACAAAAAGCAACTAAAACTCGAAATTAGTGCAATCTAAGGCTATGGCAAACCCTAACCCTAACTTTTTATGGCTTTTTCTGTATAGGAAAACAGTCACAACTCAACTATAGGGTGGATTGTGGATGGCTTACCGAGGAAACGCTGAAATCTGATACCAAGATGATAAGGGGTTGCCCGATCTTCTCAGTAAGCGACGGTGGTAATGAACACGAAGCGGAAGGAATCGATGATATGGTGTAGGTAACTTGTATGACGCCGACGAAGTCTCTCGATTGATTCCTATAGCCAATGCAACAGATCTCAACCCTGTAAGATATTCGCAACTCCACACACTTGCGCACATAGCCGCCGACCACGAAGCGGAAGATTGCAAACTTCTAATCCCCAATGGAACAGCAGATCGCACAAACTTTCAGTAGCATAAAACTCCATATCGATGCGAATTGGAGAGTAGTATTCAATAGTTTTGCGTAGCAAACAACTAAGAACTAGGGTTTATCTTAAACGTGGTCTAAAGCAGCTAGGGGGCGTCCTATGGACTTATATAGGCGTCCAGGACGACTTCTGGTCGAAAAAGTACGGAAATAACCGACCTAGAATAGATCTGGTCGAGACAGACTCAGACACGGCCGGTCTGGGGGCCGGTCGACCGGGCCTGGGACCGGGCTGGCCGGTTCAAACCGGGCCAGGGACCGGGTGACAACCGGGCTCCAAAATTGTGGCGCAGTAATCCGCCCGGTTGCAGTCAGCGTGGCGCCCGGTTGGCGCCGGGGTGGATCCGGCGTACGGTCCGGTTGGACCGGGCCAGGGACCGGGCACGCCGGCGTGGCGACCGGTCTGACCGGGTGCTGGGCCGGCCTGGACTTCATCTTCTCCTCTCGCGCATGCCTCCCGCTCCTCTCTCGCGCGTCCATGAGATATCTTCATGTCCAGCTCCTTGTCCAGCTCCACGTCCATCTTCACGTCCAGCTGCTCCTCTCCTCGTGCGATGCTTGTCTCATCTTCATACCTGATGATACATAAGTAATAGAACTTAGGTAGTATAAAGTTCTCATCAATCAAAGTATCGTTTAGGAACAAGTTCGCCTGTTGTTTAAGTAACTTCGCACGAGCGCGTGTCATTGGTCCAATCCTGACTTCATTGGACTTGAGCTCCACAGCAGGTTCATCTTCAGTTGGTAATGACGGAGGTGGTAGTGAGGTAGGGATGTCCTCATCACAACTCCTACAAATATAACTCAATGCAACCATTAGTCCATAGAGATTGTCATTAATTACCAAAACCACACATGGGTGCTCCATGCTCTTTCATCGGGCCTAGATGGGTTTGTGCGGGCCTGGTTGGGTTGTGCGGGCTTGCCCCGGGGTCGCGCTGCAGCTTGTGGCGGTTGGGGCCGAGTCGGTGTCCTCCTTCTTGGCTTCCACGGGTGAGGCTGCAGGGGGCGAGTGTGGCGTTGAACGGCCAGGCGGAGGCTTTACAGCTGCGAGGGTTCGCATTGTGGCTGGTCCAGGGAGCCTGTGTTCTGTAGCTGCGACACTACCTTGGATCCCGGTGTTGGTGTCCGTCGAAGCTCCCTCCCTGTGGCGGTTGGTGGCGCCCGCAGTGCTCTTCTTGGTGAGTTTGGTCGGCAGTGGTGGTCCGGCTCGGCTCTTCAACCATGTGTGTTGCGGGCGGTGGCAGTGGAGCTCGCTCAGCTCCCTGGTCTGGTTCTGGAGGCGGTGGTGGCTCGTGTGCGGCGGTGGCGCTACTGCTCCACATGATGTGTGTGTCAGCGGGGTGTGGGCTAGCGGCAGTTCGATCTTCGTCTCGTTGTCCGGCCACGTGGGGGTGTGGAGGCTTGTTTGCTCCACACGAAAGCCTGACTGCGAGGTGTATGTGGATGTCGCCGTCCTTCTTGGGGGCGGTCGTGGAGCTATGCGACCTTCGCTACTCTCGGGTACACGTCTTCGGTTAAATGCCTAGATCCCGCTTTACAGGATTGTACGACTGCTTCGTTCCCCCTCTTGAGGACATCGTCTTGAAGCCGTTGTTCCCCTTCACGCACTCCGACGGGCTTGACACACTCAGCATCTCGGTTGGCAGGAGGTCAACCAGAGATGTGGGGGTTCCGGGCGGAGGCTTGTGAGGCAACGACAATGGTGAAGAGCAAGGTTGGGTTGCGGCAAGACCGTGTTAGTCGGCTCCGTTCCGGCGTGTCCGTTTGTCTTCATGTTGATCTCCCTTTTTGTGAAGTTGAAGCCGCCTTTGGGTGGTGTATGATGACCTATGAGGGGTGGTTCGACAGTGAAGGTCCTCTTCGGTGTCGGTCTTGCGCATCTCCTCTTCGAGGCTCGACTTTAGAATCGGAGCTGCTGGTCTCTTCTCGAGGAGCCATCTGTTTGGCATAGGCCGGCTTGAGTTTCACGTTTGTAGCCAGGATGGCTAGGTGTGCCCTCGCGGCGGCGTGTGGGTTCTTGTGGGTGTGAGCTTTGGCCTATTATTGTAGGTTTTTTGCCAATTTTCTCCTAAAGACTAGACACCTTCTACTTAATTAATAGTAATAGATGAGCCAAAGATTTCAAACAAAACAAAAAACAGTGCTCAGACTTTTGTTGATACGAAAGGCAAAGGCGTCCGCTACGCAACACAGTTTCTCCTTGCCTGATCGGATGGGATACCGCAAAATGCAAGCTGAAGCTGATTCGAAGTCATTTATGCTTGTTCAGGATTGGAGCGATGGTTAAGTGAAGTTACATCAATTTTTGCTGATTGTGACTCTCTTGTTGTGAGCATTGCTGGCCGTTGAATTCAAACACTGCTCGAGAGAAGCGAATGGAGTTGTCCATGATATAGCTAGTTTTGTTTTGCTACTTCCTCCGATTTATACTGGACTTAATTTTATAAAATCAAGTTAATTATTTTGGATTGAAGGGAGTACTAAAAATTCTTCTATTTGGGTTCGTGAACCCCTCGTTTTATTTTACGTAAACTTGGAGGTGATGTAACAATTTTGTTTATTGACAAAGCATGCAGCAAAGTTCGTTTCCTCGATAAAAACAATCATGTTGTTTCCTCAATTAAAAAAACAGCGCCCAGCCAAGTATAATAGGGTTGTTAGTATCAGAATATGAGGGAGTATCGTTTTATTGTCAAAAATATTGTACCATATAATTGTGTGGTAGTATCACGATAGTTTGATATTTAAATTTTATTAAAATATATGTATATGTTAAAATCTAAATTTGATTATTAGTTGGAATTTTGAGCATCTTCTAAGTCTTCCATAAAGTCTGATTTGATCATGTAAACATTGTACGTACTTATATAATAGTATAAATATGAGTAGACTCATCCAATGCATGGTACAAACACAACTAATTACGAATCAACAAAACATAAAGCTAAATATGGTTGGTACACATAAATTGCTAGTTGACTGCTTTCTTCTACGTATAAACTTATTTTTTAACCCATGTATCCAAGCTTGTTGGCGTTGTATTGTTTAAGCATTAGTTATTCTTGAAAGTACAAAATAAATTTTACTTTTCAGCTTACCACCCTATTGAGACCATATTTTTTTGCATATGAGTTAGATCGTACAATATCGCGTTTATGCCGGGATACTAAATATAGCATGATAGTGTCGGTATATGGCTAAGATACTACCAGATTAAGATATCATCACGAATGTATCAATTGACCACGGTAGTATTGCAAAATTGTAAGGTAGTACGACCATCGGTATAAGAGCATCTCAACCAGCACACCCCGAAGCACCCTAGTAGAGATTAGGGGGCCGGCGACGTTTTTGGGCTTACACCAACGCCCCAAAAATAGTCGGCGTGTTTTCGAGACTAATAAAATTGCCGGCAATCATGTGTCGACCCCTTTGGACAAGGCTTCAATTGGGCGTGCCGGCGCCTACCGACACATCTAATTTTGCATGCTGGCCTCGCATGGCAATCACTAGCACCAAAACCCTACTTTTATTCGCCAATTTCTTTCTTCACCCACGCGCCGCTTCATTCCTCTCGCCCTCCTCTCCAACTCCCACTCACCACTCTAGCTCCCGCCCTCCTCTCTAGCGTCTCCTCCGCCGTCGTCATTTTCGACATGCCTCCAAGAAAGAAGGTGATTGCGAACAGGCCGGCGAAGCCGCACAAGGTTACGTTGAAGGATAACTTGCGGCAATGCCGACGAGGGAGTGGGATGCTGACTGTGTCTGTTGTGCCGTCGTGACGGTGGACCAAAAAAAGTCGTCGCGACACAGTTATGCGTCAGCCTCGGCGGGACGCACCAATCCAAAGTAGCAAGCGGGACCACCGGGCATAGGAGATCCTCCCCTCGTCGTCGGCGTTCTGAACGGAACCGTCGTCGTTGTCGCAAATGCGGTTCTCGCAGATGAACAGCCACGTATGATACTCCCCCGAGTTTGGAGAGGGCGACGTGACCGTTGAGATGAACATCCCGTTCTCGCAGGTGACCGCGCCAGGATGCCGCCGCTACGGGCTGGACCTCAACAGCTACTACACCGACTCGCCAGGCATACGTCGCGGCTCCAGTAGCGGCGATGGGCACGTGACCGATGGCACCGAGCTGTCGCGCTCCCTATTCAGCGCCAACGGCATCATCAACATCTTCCATGTGTTCAAAAGGTTGAACATCTTCCACGTGACGTGACCGATGGCAATTCGTCTAGCATGCGCGTGCGAGGACGCGGTAAATTTTGCACTTTTATTTATTGAACATTTGAGTGTGCAAAAGGTTAAACATTTGCTTGTGTGTAAAGATGATCGAACTCGGCGAACTTGTCCAGCAGCCTCTGAATGCTGAGTGGGCCGCCCCTGAGGACAACGACGAACTCGAACATTACTTGGTTCTCTTTCTGCAAGTCTGACGATGAAGACGACGATGTCGCAGGCAACAGCGACCGTGCAGCTCTACCGCGGCCAAGACCGTAGCCGCGACCTTGGCATCAGCCTCTGCCTCTACCATTCATAGCATCAACTCTTGAGATGGTTGGAGAGAAAGGCGCTAGGGTTTCTGTGTGAGACGATGCGAGAGCACCTTTTTTTATAGGTCGGAGGGAGGCGGAGAGCGGTGGCGCTAATTAACGTCGGCAACAATAACTTTCGTCGCGAGGTAGGCGACAATTAAGTTAAACTTCAATGTGCCGCTAACGCGTCGTCAAGCCTGCGTCTCATCGCCTCGCATTTCATTGTATGCGGCGGGTCCGAGCGTCCCTGTGGAGCGGGGACTATCTCGGGGGCCGGAAACCATATTGAACAACACCGAACGGAAGGAGGATTTGAGACACGCTGCTAGAAACGAAATTTTATCCAGCGCCGGCTCAAATCCGCTGGGAAAAAGATTTGGCGGACATGGCATGTACAGCGGTATACAGTCAGCCGTTGGTAACACATGCCACGTATGAATTTAGACGATGCGGAAGAAAGAGAATGACAAAACCGCTCGAGGCTATCTGCAAGAATACCGACGATCTATTCCCGTGAAAATTGCTACCTAGCGACGACCTTTTTCCCATTGTACGCAAGGCGTCGCTTGTCGTGGGCTCGGCCGGTAGGATATCGTAGTTTTCTCCGAAGCTCCTAAATCCTCTACGATGTCTTCCTCTATCTACAAGGCGCTCGTCGGCTTGTCGCGTGTTCCGGCGTTCTCCGTTCAGATCCTGCATCACCGCCGCCATGTGAGGCTCCTCATGTCATCATCCCCACGCAAGCATCCGCCGTTCCTCGCTTCAGGTCGGCCATTTTCTCAAACGAAGCTCCCTGACGAATATGAATACTTCTCAACTCTCTGGTTTAGAGATTAGCAGGAGATAGTTGGACCGAAGATTTTATCCTTGTATACATCCTCCGCATCTTCAAGCAAATTTTGCTTTCAAGAGATGGATCTGGGACTAGGACGGTTCTTTGCGTAAGAAAAATTAACGTGCTCTTGCTGCGATATTTTTACCTGGGGATTTAACCCTCTAGATTCCTTACTTGTGTCCTTCTCATGACGTTCAATTCAAGTAAAAAAAGGGACAGGGACGTAATTTATCTGGACGAAACAACTACGAGGCTTTGTGTCAGTTATGTAATCTAGAAGTTGTGGGGTGTTACAGATAGCCAAAAAGACACCCTGTTGTAAGAGAAGCTTGTAATGGTGTCTATAGCTGACATGGAGGGATACTACAGACGGTGGCCGTCTGAACTGTTGTACATGCCCTAAGGCCAAGTGGAGTGGGGCCAGATCAAAAAAAAAAAAAAGAGGAGTGGGGCACCAACATTAGCTGCCATTGACAACTCTATTGAGATGATGTAATTGTTGAGATGACAGCAACGTGTCCTTTTTAAGTCAAAAATTTAGGGTACTTTTACTGGATTTTTTTAAGGGAAGTTGAAATTTTTGGATCTAATTGAGGCTGACGTGATATAAAACGAAAGGGTGTACTCAGTAAAATCAGACGGTTATCCAAGTTGGGCAACTTGCTTTTGGACAACACAGATGTTCAAGACAAACACAGTTCAGTTAAGTTTAAATATCATAGACACAACACAAGAGCAGCACACAACAGTTCTTCTGGTACCTTTGTTCTGAAATATAAGGATTTTGGAAAGCTAACAGGTAAAGATTTTGGAAAGCTAACAGGCAATCAAACCAAATAAGTCGGTCGCAAAAATGGTTACTTTTCTTTTTCGAAACTGTGTGGCCGAATAACCGGACATAGCATGGCAGAGGCATCGAGCGCATCGGGGTTGAGCGAAGCACGCATCTGGCTACGCAGTCACTAGACTACGCAGTGTCTCCGCAGGGAAGGCAGCAAACGCATCCCGCTCGCCCGCGTCCGTCGCTGCTCGTGAGACTTCTGTAGAGTGCGTTTGAGTTACGATGTAAAAGTACACTAGTTGCATTTTTATCCTTGCTGCACTGATTACAATTAACAGTTTTGACTACAAAAATGCAGATTCATCTTCAACCTTCAGAAATCTGACACTTTGCTGTCATTGCTGCAATTCACTATAAACTATTAGCAATAAAAACAGACTATTTAATAGACATGGCCTCAGAGATCTTGGTGGTTGTGGTCATCAGATAGGGCTCTTGCCCCATCAAGAGTAGCAAATATTTTGATAACATCACAGGCCAGGAAAACAGAATACAATCAATTAGAACAAGAAAAAATCCATAACAGGAACTACTAGATGGAACTAAAGCATGATCTTGAGTCAGAAGTAGCTGGTTAGAGATCTCATATTGTAAATCAAAGGGAATCCGAATGATTTCTTCTTCATCCTCATCATGCTATTTTGACAAAATGCATCTAATCCAAACAAATCAAGAGAAGACAAAATGATTCCTTTTCCAATATCAGAACTAACACATGGCCAATAACTTGTTCTTGGGTCAGAAGTAGCTGGTTTGAGATCTCATATTTGTTACAAATCAATGGGAATCCGAACGATTTTCTTCGTCATGCCTAAATACGCCACTGGACCAAATTATCAAAACAAGACAAATCAAGAGGAAACCATTTGTACGCTGAACAATTTACCTACTTTGTCACCGGCAAATCCTGGATAAACAGAGGACGGCCGGAGCTTAAAAAGCAGGCGGGGAGAACTAGGAAAGTGTCCTCCCCTTTGGTTCGATCTCGCCTAAGGATAGATTCCTCGCCGCATATAAGCAGCGAACAATTGCAATTTTAGGCCAAAAAAAAAGACAAGAAGAGGGCAAATCAACGATACAGATCAAGAAAACGCAGAAAGGAATGCAGCAATGAACCCTAGTTCTGTGGAAGCGGCGATGTCGAAGGGGGAGGCGGCGGCGATGGAAGAAGAAGGCTTCAGGGTCCTGTATTTGTAGGCGTTCTGGGTGGTTGTGATGCGAGTATTGGGTTAGGGTTTGGACTTCCCACGCACTGAAGGGGGAGGCGGCGGCGATGGAAGAAGAAGGCTTCAGGGTCCTGTATTTGTAGGCGTTCTGGGTGGTTGTGATACGAGTATTGGGTTAGGGTTTGGACTTCCCACGCACTGATGGGCCTCGTGTCTACCTTAGATACGGCCCATGGATGAAACGCTGTACTCGTAACTGTTGGAATTTCGCTAAAAAATGGTAATTGATGGAATGGGCTATCACAGGACTTCCACTACAGAAGTACTAGTAGAACATCCAATAATCATTTTTACTCAAACCGCGATTCAGCAAAAATTCAGGTTGGGTGGTTGAAATTTTACCCTAAGCGATCTAGGATTTTACTACTCCGCCGGCGATCTGTCTACGGCGTGAGTTTTTCTCTTTTCCACAACTTGTAATTTGTCTCAGTCTCGTGTTCCCGTCTCAAGATTGTGTTCGGGCTGATAAAGGGGGCAGCTAATCTGCTTGCCCGAGCTTAACGCTTTCTCTGCTGATTGTTGTACTGGGCGAGGTGTTGCGCGAACGTTTGGAGAGGGCATCATGTTGGTATCTGGTGGAAGCTCGAGTTCTGCAAAGCGGGAGCATGATGGTGACGAGGAATATGGAGCTGAGGGAGGGGGAGCTAGATGACGGGGAGCAGGAACTTGTGAATGCGAAGAAGAAGGCTGGTGGCTTGCAGTTGCACGTGTGCACATGAAGACGCCTTTTAGCACGAAAGCCCTCTTTCATACGCTGCGCTTTGTGTGGGGGCAAGAGAACGACCCTGAGCTTCGCGAAGTTGACGAAAGTATGTACACCTTCAAGTTTTTTTGTATGGGAGAATGGAACAAGGTCATGAACCAAGGACCATGGTTATTTCGAAAGTTGGTAGTACTGATCGCTGATTGAACTGCAGTGTGGGCAAAAATACATTCTATCCTGGAGTTGTACAATGTGGTGAAAAACCCTACATATCTCTCGCAGTTCAGACCTATTACCTTGTTCAATGTGGTGTTTAAAATACTATCCAAAGTACTTGCGAACCGGCTGAAGAGGATTCTTCTTGGAGTTGTTTCTGAAGAACAGTCTGTGTTTGTTCTTGGTCGCCTCATTAATGATAACTAGCAAAGGTCTGGCGCGACCGCCGCGCCCAAAATATGGATGTGACTTGGAGAATAATAAGTGGCATTTTCGGAGTGGTTGCATATTTTTGATGATTGAATGCTAATTCATCGCTTCCAACATTATTTGGTCCTAATTGTCAGATAAATCATCTATCGAGCAACCATGTAAATGCATATGGTACATGTATAGGATCTCGTGGCAAATTTCATTATATCATCGAAGATAAAGCAGACTGCCCTGGATTTCATTGTATCCACAACACACTTGGTGGCTGGAGCCTAAAATCATAAAACACCATTCTTGGACAACCTTCTTGCTTATTTTTACTTGGAGGGTGATCAGTATTTACCGAAGTCACCTCGTGTATGTCAGAGGAAAGGAGGAAGATTTACATGTCTTCGCCAACTGACGTGGGCATTACCCTTCGGGTAACTGTTATTGCGCTACCCTATACGGCCCAACTAGAGGCCCATGAAGACACTCGATGGCAAGGTGGGCCACTACGTCGGCGTCGAAGAAGATTCCTTGAAGAACAAGACGAAGAAACGAAGAATACAAGGAAAGTTTAGGACTAGGATCCTCTGTAACCTAGTCGTACCCGGACAGATCTCTTGAGACCTGGCTCCCTATATAAGGGCCAGCAGAGGGGCTATCAAGGAAACACGCAATCTTAGCAATTATAGCCACCATAAGTCTAGAGCTAGGTCCCTGCAGAACTTAGCCTCTCGACGAGATCACAGCCGAAACCTTCGGCACCCCACTGTAACCCGATATTTTCGTAATCAAGATCAGACAGGCAGGATGTAAGGGTTTTGATGGGATTCGTAGCATAGAAAACAAAAAATCTCCTACCGCAAGAACAAAAAACCAAGCCAAGATGCAATCTAGTAGACGGTAGCAACGAGGGGATCATGAGACTAACCCTTGAAGATTTTCAAAGCCTACGAGATTAGATCTCGTTGTTGCAGAAGATGATCACTTGCCGCTTTCAAAAACGCGTAGAAGATCTTGACGGTGCCACAATCGGGCAGCACCTCCGTACTTGGTCACACGTTCGGTGTTGATGAAGACGACGTCCTTCTCCCCGTTCCAGCGGGCAGCGGAAGTAGTAGATCCTCCTCGGAATCCCGGCAGCACGACGGCGTGGTGGCGGTGGTGGTGGAGAACTCCGGCAGGGCTTCGCCTATGCGCTGCGGGAGTATTATGTGGAGGAGGAGAGGCTAGGGTTTGGGGAGAGGGGGGCTTGGGCGCCGGCCTCAAAGGGGTGCGGCCAAGGTGGAGGCTAGAGTCGCCGGCCCCCTCCCCTTGCTCCTCTTTTTATAGGTGGAAACCCCCAAGAGTTAGACTACAAGTCTTCGAATAAGACCCGAAACCAAAACTTGCGATAAGGACGAAACCTACTCAAGATGGGAGTCCTACTCAAGGTGGGACTCCCACCTTTCCTTGGGGGGGGGGGGTTGGCCGGCCATGCCAGGTGGAGTCCACCTGGGACTCCACCTTCCATGGTGATTTCTTCCGGACTTTTCTAGAACCTTCCATAAATGCACCGGATCATTTTCAAACTAGGAAAATGACTTCCTATACATGAATCTTATTCTCCGGACCATTCCGGAACTCCTCGTGATGTCCTGGATCCAATCCGAGACTCCAAACAAAACTTTGAACTCCATTCCATATTCCATATCAACTTAAACGACATCAAACCTTAAGTGTGTCACCCTACGGTTCGCGAACTATGCAGACATGGTTGAGACCTCTCTCCGACCAATAACAATAGCGGGATCTGGAGATCCATAATGGCTCCCACATATTCAACGATGACTTAGTGATCGATTGAACCATTTACATATGATACCGATTCCCTTTGTCACGCGATATTTTACTTGTCCGAGGTTTGATCATCGGTATCTCTATACCTCGTTCAACCTCGTCTCCTGACAAGTACTCTTTACTCATACCGTGGTATGTGGTCTCTTATGAACCATTCATATGCTTGCAAGCTAATTAGACGACATTCCACCGAGAGGGCCCAGAGTATATATATCCGTCATCGGGATGGACAAATCCCACTATTGATCCATATGCCTCAACTCATACTTTCTGAATACCTAATCCCACCTTTATAACCACCCATTTACGCAGTGGCGTTTGATGTAATCAAAGTACCCTTCCGGCATAAGTGATTTATATGATCTCATGGTCCAAGGACTAGGTTACTATGTATCGAAAGCTTATAGCAAATGAACTTAATGACGTGATCTTATGCTACGCTTAATTGGATGTGTCCATTACATCATTCACATAATGACATAACCTTGTTATTAATAACATCCAATGTTCATGATCATGAAACTATGATCATCTATTAATCAACAAGCTAGTTATACAAGAGGCTTACTAGGGACTCCTTGTTGTTTACAAAACACACATGTATCAATGTTTCGGTGATGTCTACGGGTGCTTCTATTCTTGTAGACAGTGTTGGGCCTCCAAGAGCAGAGGTTTGTAGAACAGCAGCAAGTTTCCCTTAAGTGGATCACCCAAGGTTTATCGAACTCAGGGAGGAAGAGGTCAAAGATATCCCTCTCATGCAACCCTGCAACCACAAAGCAAGAAGTCTCTTGTGTCCGCAACACACCTAATAGGTGCACTAGTTCGGCGAAGAGATAGTGAAATACAGGTGGTATGAATGAATATGAGCAGTAGTAACGGCGCCAAAAAAGTGCTTGCTGGCGTGCAGTTGATGGTATTAATATCGCAGGAAGTAAAGATGCAGTAAAACGAAGAACAAGCAGCGATAGCGATATTTAGGAACAAGGCCTAGGGATTAGACTTTCACTAGTGGACACTCTCAACTTTGATCACATAACGAGAATAGATAAATGCATACTCTACACTCTCTTGTTGGATGATGAACACCACTAATTGCGTAGGATTACACGAACCCTCAATGCCGGAGTTAACAAGCTCCACAATATTCAATGTTCATATTTAAATAACCTTAGAGTGCATGACAGATCAACACAACTAAACCAAGTACTAACATAGCATGCACACTGTCACCTTCACACTACGAAAGGAGGAATAGATCACATCAATACTATCATAGCAATAGTTAACTTCATAATCTACAAGAGATCACAATCATAGCCTACGCCAAGTACTACACGATGCACACACCGTCACCATTGCACCGTGCGGGAGGAATAAACTACTTTAATAACATCACTAGAGTAGCACACGAGATAAATTGTGATACGGAACACATTGCAATCATAAAGATATATAAATAAGCACTTCACTATGCCATTCATAACGAGTGAATAAGTATTCCGTGAAATATAGCCTAAGAGACCCACACGGTGCACACACTCGTCACCTTTACACACGTGGGAGAAGGAGTCTCCTGGAGATCACATAAGTAAAACCCACTTGACTAGCATAATGACATCTAGATTACAAGCATCATCATATGAATCTCAATCATGTAAGGCATCTCATGAGATTATTGTATTGAAGCACATAGGAGAGAGATTAACCACATAGCTACCGATACAGCCCCGGGCCTCGATGGAGAACTACTCCCTCCTCATGGGAGACAGCAGCGTTGATGAAGATGGCGGTGGTGTCGATGGAGAAGCCTTCCGGGGGCACTTCCCCGTCCCGGCGGCGTGCCGAACGGAGACTCTGTCCCCCGGATCTCGCGATGGCGGCGGCTCGGAAGGTTTCTCGTACCGTGGCTTTTCCGTCTCGAGGTTTTAGGTCAGGGACCTTTAAATAGGCGAAGAGGCGGAGTCGGAGGGGCGACGAGGCGGTGACACAATAGGGGGGCGCGGCCCTGGCCCTGGCCGCGCCGCCCAATCATCTGGGCCCACCAGGGCTCCCCTCTGGTGGCTCTCGGGTGTTCTGGAAGCTTCGTGGAAAAATAGGATGCTGGGCGTTGATTTCGTCCGATTCCGAGAATATTTCCTTACTAGGATTTATGAAACCAAAAACAGCAGAAAATAGCAACTGGCCCTTCGGCATCTCGTCAATAGGTTAGTTCCGGAAAACGCATAAATATGACATAAAGTATGCATAAACATGTAGATATCATCAATAATGTGGCATGGAACATAAGAAATTATCGATACGTCGGAGACGTATCAGCATCCCCAAGCTTAGTTCCTGCTCGTCCCGAGTGGTGTAAACGATAACAAAGATAATTTCTGGAGTGACATGCCATCATAACTTTGATCATACTATTGTAAGCATATGTAATGAATGCAGCGATCAAAACAATGGTAATTGACATGAGTAAACAAATGAATCATAAAGCAAAGACTTTTCATGAATAGTACTTTCAAGACAAGCATCAATAAGTCTTGCATAAGAGTTAACTCATAAAGCAATAAATTCGTAGTAAAGGTATTGAAGCAACACAAAGGAAGATTAAGTTTCAGCGGTTGCTTTCAACTTATAACATGTATATCTCATGGATAATTGTCAACATATAGTAATATAACAAGTGCAATATGCAAGTATGTAGGAATCAATGCACAAGCTTCACACAAGTGTTTGCTTCTTGAGGTGGAGAGAGATAGGTGAACTGACTCAACATAAAAGGTAAAAGAAAGGCCCTTCGTAGAGGGAAGCATTGATTGCTATATTTGTGCTAGAGCTTTGGTTTTGAAAACATAAAGAGAGCATAAAAGTAAAATTTTGAGAGGTGTTTGTTGTTGTCAACGAATGGTAGTGGGCACTCTAACCCCCTTGCCGAGACAAACCTTCAAAGAGCGGCTCCCATGAATTATTTTTATTTTTGGGTGGCACTCCTTCCAACCTTTCTTTCACAAACCATGGCTAACCGAATCCTCGGGTGCCTCGCCAACAATCTCATACCATGAAGGAGTGCCTTTTTATTTTAGTTTTATTATGATGACACTCCTCCCCACCTTTGCTTTCTCAAGCCATGGCTAACCGAATCCTTCGGTGCCAGTCCAACAATCACATACCATGGAGGAGTGTCTATTTAGGTTAATTAATTTGGGACCGGGAATCCCATTGCCGGCTCTTTTTGCAAAATTATTGGATAAGCGGATGAAGCCACTAGTCCATTGGTGAAAGTTGCCCAACAAGAATGAAAGATAAACACCACATACTTCCTCATGAGCTATAAAACATTGACACAAATCAGGGGTGATAAATTTTGAATTATTTAAAGGTAGCACTCAAGCAATTTACTTTGGAATGGCGGAGAAATACCATGTAGTAGGTAGGTATGGTGGACACAAATGGCATAGTGGTTGGCTCAAAGATTTTGGATGCATGAGAAGTATTCCCTCTCGATACAAGGTTCAGGCTAGCAAGGTTTATTTGAAACAAACACAAGGATGAACCGGTGCAGCAAAACTCACATAAAAGACATATTGTAAACATTATAAGACTCTACACCGTCTTTCTTGTTGTTCAAACTCTTTACTAGAAATTATCTAGACCTTAGAGAGACCAATTATGCAAACCAAATTTTAGCAAGCTCTATGTATTTCTTCATTAATAGGTGCAAAGTATATGATGCAAGAGCTTAAACATGAGCACAACAATTGCCAAGTATCACATTATTCAAGACATTTTACCAATTACTACATGTTGCATTTTCCGTTTCCAACCATATAACAATTAACGAAGCAGTTTCAACCTTCGCCATGAAAATTAAAAGCTAAGAACACATGTGTTCATATGAACCAGCGGAGCGTGTCTCTCTCCCACACAAGCATTTATTCAAACAAAAACAAAAACAAAAACAAACAGACGCTCCAAGTAAAGTACATAAGATGTGACCGAATAAAAATATAGTTTCAAGGGAGGAACCTCGATAAAGTTGTCGATGAAGAAGGGGATGCCTTGGGCATCCCCAAGCTTAGACGCTTGAGTCTTCTTGAAATATGCAGGGATGAATCACGGGGGCATCCCCAAGCTTAGAGCTTTCACTCTTCTTGATCACATTGTATCATCCTCCTCTCTTGACCCTTGAAAACTTCTTTCACACCAAACTCGAAACAAACTCATTAGAGGGTTAGTGCATAATAAAAATTAACATGTTCAGAGGTGACACAATCATTCTTAACACTTCCGGACATTGCATAAAGCTACTCGGACATTAGTGGATCAAAGAAATTCATCCAACATAGCAAAAGAGGCAATGCAAAATAAAAGGCAGAATCATCAAAACAGAACGAGTCCGTAAAGATGGATTTTATTGAGGCACCAGACTTGCTCAAATGAAAATGCCCAAATTGAATGAAAGTTGCGTACATATCTGAGGATCACGCACGTAAATTGACATATTTTTCTGAGCTACCTACAGAGAGGCAGGTCGAAATTCGTGACAGACAAAGAAATCATGCTATCGCTGCAGCAATCCAAATCTAGTATGAACCTTACTATCAAAGACTTTACTTGGCACAACAAAGCACAAAACTAAGATAAGGAGAGGTTGCTACAGTAGTAACAACTTCCAAGACACAAATATAAAATAGAGGTACTGTAGCAAAATAAACGCATGGGTTATCTCCCAAGAAGTGCTTTCTTTATAGCCATTAAGATGGGCTCAGCAGTTTTAATGATGCACTCGCAAGAAATAGTATTTGAAGC
>NC_061514.1:133758788-133786787 GCF_022539505.1 Lolium rigidum
CCCTCTTCCTTCTCCGCTAAGCAGAACACGCCGGGGAGCTCCCAATCGCCTCAATCGGGCGGAGCCCGAGCTCGCAGGTCGCCGCCGTCCTCGCCGATTCCGGCCACCTCCGACGACGCCGTCGACCTCCACGTGCTCGCGGTGAGCTGCTGATGCTCGTGGTGCCCCTCCCCTCCCCGATTGCTTCCTCCACCGGCCCCGCACCGTGCACCTGCGCCCGCCGCCATCGGACATGGTCGCCGACCATGCTCTGGCGACCCAAAACGGGCGGCGCCACCACCAAAAGGTCGCCCGCGTCGCCCTGTTCATTTTTCCCCCTCCCGCGCGCCTCGATCGCAGGCCGAATCGGCCGATTGGAGTTCGACCGGAGCTCCCAGGGAGCTCATGGCCGCGCTGACGTCATGCTGACGTCAGCGTGAGGTCATATTTCCTTTTTCTATTTTCTGGTTATTTTTCAGTAATTGTTAAATAATTCATATTAATTCAGAAAAATGCGAAGTTATATATCAATTCGATCAGAAAAACATTTCCTATTTACCTATCCATGTTTCATACATGTTTGAACCCATTAAAGGTGGAGCTTAGTAGAAAACCCTAATACACCCCTCTCATATGGCGGTGTCCGATGTCGGAACCCCTTTAACCTGACGATGTACCTAGGGTTGCTCAATTCCATTCACATGACATGTCATTCATATTGTATGCGCATTGCATTATGCCATGTCGTGAATGTTTGTTTCCCTTTCCGGTATTTGGTTCTTCGCGATAGGATACGGCGGAGCCGACGTCAACGCCACCGAAGAACAGGTACTCATCTGTCGAGGGACAAGGCAAGCCCTAACCTGGTTCATCTATGTTTCGAAATGCGTTTATCCGTGGTTCCTACATATCGCATACGATTCAAGCTGTCTTTTATCGATAGATAGAGTTACCCTATCTGTTGCATGTCCGACCTTTGTAGCCTCGATACCACGATCCACTGCTCCTAGCATAACTAGGTTTGGCATGTGTGCGTCGCGAGAGCCTTTATCTCTTTATGCTTAGCCATGCTTAGTTTGTTACGCTTCTACTCCGGTCTTCGGACTGGAGCCTTACAATGAAATGAATCTAGCATGACAGGTTGACGTGGTAAGTATAGAGATGATGATAAACATGTTTAAAGGCTCAGACGAGAGGCCACATTGGGATGTGGTGGGTTGTTTCGTTTCTGCCGACCCTAGGAGCCGAGTTCTCGCCTCTTGAACCAAGACCGAGCGTACAACCACACGAGGCCCTATTATGGTACCCTCTCGACTCACTAACTTGCCTAGTAGATTCCATGAGTCACATAGTTTGCGCGTTACCTGGTCATATGCATTGCATTTTGCTTGGGGGTTAAAGGTACATAACGAGCAGGTAAGCGTGGTCGTGGTGGCTGGGGGTTGCGGCCTCGCGGGGAAAACCACCTCGGCTCACATCGTTAAGGACCGACTTCGGAACTTGACCCGTTACGGCGGAATAATCCTTAGCGCGTGACTCATGGTCTCGGCGACAGACAAGGTAAGGTCGTGGTCAACCACCCTCTGCCGGCTTTCCAAGGAAGAAAGCTTATACGTTGGCACTAAGAGTCGGTTGGCGCGTGTGGGTAAAGTTGTGCACCCCTGCAGGGTTATGAATCTTTTCGAAAAGCCGTGTCCACGGTTACGGACGACTTGAGAATGGATTCTGTGATCATAGACAACTTGAACCTAACCGTAAAACTTGGCAATCAATGTGTGTTTACGGATACCTTCTTCGGGTGTTGAGGGGGTGATCCGAGGATAGTGGTTCGAGATGATGAAGATTGGTGGATACAACATGATGATCAATAGAGATAGAGATATCGCTCTCTTATCCCCTTTCAAAGGTTACGAGTAGTCGAACTTCTCTTCTCTCTCATCTTACAAAGGAAAAGCGGCTTTACGCAAAAGAAGATCTACGAGAAAGCCCGCATACCCGCTTTGCTAAAAGGTTGTACTAAGTCTTGCTGAGTCCACTGTACTCAGCTTTGCATGCTTTTGTTTCGGATGAAGTCGCTACGGCCGAAGGTGGTTTCTACGTTAACATCGATGGTTAGTTTGGAGTTCCCAGGCAGCAGCCTGCGACTTATGGGCTGGGACGTCGCTTTATGTTATGGCTTCTTAAGCCCTTTGCTATCTTGTTATTTAGAATAACATAATTTTCTTCCGTTGCTTGTTGAATGTTGGGTCAGTGACCTCTGCGTGTAATAATTTGGATCTTACTCTGTTAAGAGTTGTAATATATTATTTTGAGTCGTAGAGTCACTGTTGTGTTACCGATTCCCTCACTGTAGTCTCTCGAGCTCGAGATTAGGCTTATGTCAGACGAAGATCTGGTATTTGTCTAACCCTGATCCCGGGGGTGCCACATTTTGGCTCAAGGTTTTGGATGCACGAGAAGTATTTCCTCTCAGTACAAAGCTTTGGCTAGCAAGGTTGTTTGAAGCAAACACAAGTATGAACCGGTACAGCAAAACTTACATAAGAACATATTGCAAGCATTATAAGACTCTACATTCGTCTTCCTTGTTGTTCAAACACTTCACCAGAAAATATCTAGACCTTAGAGAGACCAATCATGCAAACCAAATTTCAACAAGCTCTACGGTAGTTCTTCATTAATAGGTGCAAAGTACATGATGCAAGAGCTTAAACATGATCTATTTGAGCACAACAATTGCCAAGTATCAAATTATTCAAGACAATATACCAATTACCACATGAAGCATTTTCTATTTCCAACCAAATAATAATGAACGAAGCAGTTTCAACCTTCACCATGAACATTAAAAGTAACGCTAAGAACACCAGTGTTCATATGAAACAGCGGAGCGTGTCTCTCTCCAATACAAGGAATGCTAGGATCTCATTTTATTCAAACAAAAAAAAAGCAAACAGACGCTCCAAGTAAAACAAATCTACTCAAATTCGTGACAGGTAGGAATTTGTTTCTGCGCAGCAATCCAAATTTAGTATCAACTTTACTATTAGAGACTTTACTTGGCACAACAATGCAATAAAGTAAAGATAAGGAGAGGTTGCTACAGTAGTAACAACTTCCAAGACTCAACAAAACAGTAATAAAAACATACATGGGTTATCTCCCAAGAAGTGCTTTTCTTTAACGCCTTTCAGCTAGTCGCAGAAAGTGTGAATCAAGTATTATCGAGAGATGAAGCATTATTACCAGGGGAGTTGGGAGTTTTCTCAACAATGCATTGTATCTTGTCTATATAAGTAACTCCTCTTTCGTTGCTCTTAGGCTTACTATCCTCATCAAACAAATTTTCAGGAACAAGCCAAGCATAGTTATTTTCTAGAGCTTCATGCATTCCCATGAGTTTATGAGGTATTGGTACTTTAATCTCCCCCTCACCATTGACGTTAATAGTGTACTTTAATCTATCCATGTCCATTTTCTCAAGTGTTTTTGCAAAATCGGTATAAAAGCCAAGCCTCTTATGCTTAATAAAAACTTTTCTACCTTCTTTAGCCATATCACCAAATTCTCTAAGAAGGACCTCTAAAACAAAATCTCTCTTTTCTCCCCTTTCCATATCACCGAGTGTAAGAAACATATGTTGCATTATTGGATTAAGATTAACAAATCTAGCTTCCAACATGTGTACTAAAGAGGCAGTAGCAATTTCATAATTAGGAGCAAGTTCTACCAAGGATCTATCTTCAAAATCTTCAACCATACTAACATGAGTGAAAAATCCATCTATATTATTGATACGTCTCCAACGTATCTATAATTTCTTATGTTCCATGCTAGTTTTATGACAATACCTACATGTTTTGTTCACACTTTATATCGTTTTGATGCGTTTTCCGGAACTAACCTATTGATGAGATGCCGAAGGGCCAGTTCCTGTTTTCTGCTGTTTTTGGTTTCAGAAATCCTAGTAAGGAAATATTCTCGGAATTGGACGAAATCAACGCCCAGCATCTTATAATTGCACGAAGCTTCCAGAACACCGGAGAGAGGCCAGAGGAGAGCCACAGGCCCACCACACAAGGTGGCGGTGCGGCCCAGGGGGGCGCGCCCCCTACTGTGTGGGTCCCTCGTCAGCCCTCCGACTCCGACTCTTCGCCTATAAGAAGCCCCCTGACCTAAATCTTCGACACGGAAAAGCCACGGTACGAGAAACCTTCCAGAGTCGCCGCCATCGCGAAGCCAATATCTGGGGGACAGGAGTCTCTGTTCCGGCACGCCGTTGGGACGGGGAAGTGCCCCCGGAAGGCATCTCCATCGACACCACCGCCATCTTCATCACCGCTGCTGTCTCCCATGAGGAGGGAGTAGTTCTCCATCGAGGCTAAGGGCTGTACCGGTAGCTATATGGTTAATCTCTCTCCTATGTACTTCAATACAATGATCTCATGAGCTGCCTTACATGATTGAGATTCATATGAGCTTTGTATCACTATTCATCTATGTGTTACTCTGGTGATGTTATTAAAGTACTCTATTCCTCCTTCATGATGTAATGGTGACAGTGTGTGCATCATGTAGTTCTTGGCGTAGGTTATGATTGTAATCTCTTGTAGATTATGGAGTTAACTATTACTATGATAGTATTGATGCGATCTATTCCTCCTTTCATAGTGTGATGGTGACAGTGTGCATGCTATGTTAGTACTCGGTAAAATTGCAATGATCTATTATGCACTCTAAGGTTATTTAAATATGAACATCGAATGTTGTGGAGCTTGTTAACTCCGGCATTGAGGTGCTCTTGTAGCCCTACACAATTAATGGTGTTTGTCATCCAACAAGAGAGTGTAGAGTGGTTTTATTATGTGATCAATGTTGAGAGTGTCCACTAGTGAAAGTATGATCCCTAGGCCTTGTTTCCAAGCACTGAAACTCCGTTTATTTACTGTTCTGTTGCATGTTTACTCGCTGCCATCTTTATTTCAGATTGCTATTACCACTCATATTCATCCATATTACTTGTATTTCACTATCTCTTCGCCGAACTAGTGCACCTATACATCTGACAAGTGTATTAGGTGTGTTGGGGACACAAGAGACTTCTTGTATCGTGATTGCAGGGTTGCTTGAGAGGAATATCTTTGACCTCTTCCTCCCTAAGTTCGATAAACCTTGGGTGATCCACTTAAGGGAAACTTGCTGCTGTTCTACAAACCTGTGCTCTTGGAGGCCCAACACTGTCTACAAGAACAGAAGCGTGCGTAGACATCAAGCACTTTTCTGGCGCCGTTGCCGGGGAGGAAAGGTAAAAGGCACTCATACTCCAGTCCCAGGTAACTAAGTTATTTTCGGGTGCCGTTGTAAGTGCTCGAAGCTATTTCCTTTAGATCCTGCAATTGCATCATTTTGTTTCTTGTTCACTAGTTAGGCATAATGGAAAGCAACAGTGAGCTTTTTATTCTATTTCCTGAGTTAAGACATGGATTGTTTGCTGCGAAAATTAAAAAACCTATGGAATCTTATTTGCATGCTAGTAGCAATGATATTAGTATGAACGTTTTGAACACCATTGTTGCTAATGATATGGAAAATTCTAAGCTTGGGGAAGCTGGTTTTGATGAGCATGACATTTTTAGTCCCCCAAGCATTGAGGAGAAAATTTTCTTTGATGATACTTTGCCTCCTATTTATGATGATTATAATGATAGTGGTCTTTTGGTGCCGCCTACTATGGAGAGTAAATTTTATTATGATTATACTATGCCTCCTACACTTGATGAGAATAATAATGATAGCTACTTTGTTGAATTTGCTCCCACTACAACTAATAAAATTGATTATGCTTATGTGGAGAGTAATAATTTTATGCATATAGCTCATGATAAGAATGTTTTATGTGATACTTATATTGTTGAGTTTGTTCATGATGCCATTGAAAGTTATTATGAGAGAGGAAAATATGGTTGTAGAAATTTTCATGTTACTAAAACACCTCTCTATAGGCTGAAATTTTTGAAGTTACTCTTGTTTTATCTTCCTATGCTTGTTGCATTATGCTTCATGAATTTGTTTATTTACAAGATTCATTTTCATAGGAAGTGGGTTAGGCTTAAATGTGTTTTGAACTTGCTTTTTGATTCTCTATTTTGCTTCAACTCTTATTTCTTGCGCGAGCATCATTGAAATTACTGAGCCCATCTTAATGGCTATAAAGAAAGCACTTCTTGGGAGATAACCCATGTGTTTATTTTACTACAGCAATTTTGTTTTATATTTGAGTCTTGGAAGTTGTTACTACTGTAGCAACCTCTCCTTATCTTATTTTATTGCATTGTTGTGCCAAGTAAAGTCTTTGATAGTAATGTTGATACTAGATTTGGATTACTGCGCAGAAACAGATTTCTGTCTGTCACGAATTTGGGCAGGCTTCTCTGTAGGTAACTCAGAAAAATCTGCCAATTTACGTGCGTGATCCTCAGATATGTACGCAACTTTCATTCAATTTGAGCTTTTTCATCTGAGCAAGTCCAGTGCCTCTAAAAAAATCGTCTTTATGAACTGTTCTGTTTTGACAGATTCTGCCTTTTATTTCGCATTGCCTCTTTTGCTGTGTTGGATGGATTTCTTTGTTCCATTGACTTCCAGTAGCTTTGGGCAATGTCCAGAAGTGTTAAGAATGATTGTGTTACCTCTGAACATGTGAATTTTTGATTATGCACTAACCCTCTAATGAGTTTGTTTTAAGTTTGGTGTGGAGGAAGTTTTCAAGGGTCGAGAGAGGAGGATGATATACTATGATCAAGAAGAGTGAAAAGTCTAAGCTTGGGGATGCCCCCGTGGTTCATCCCTGCATATTTCAAGAAGACTCAAGCATCTAATCTTGGGGATGCCCAAGGCATCCCCTTCTTCATCAACAATTTATCAGGTTTCTTCTCTTGAAACTATATTTTTATTCGGTCACATCTTATGTGCTTTACTTGGAGCGTCTGTTTGTTTTTATTTTTATTTTTGTTTTGTTATTTTCCTTCTCTGAATAAATTCATGCTTGTGTGGGAGAGAGACACGCTCCGCTTGTTCATATGAACACTAGTGTTCTTAGTTCTATCTTTAATGTTCATGGCGGAGTTGAAAACCGTTTCGTTAATTGCTATTTGGTTGGAAACAGAAAATGCTTCATGTGGTAATTGGTATAATGTCTTGAATAATTTGATACTTGGCAATTGTTGTGCTCATATGGATCATGTTTAAGCTCTTGCATCATGTACTTTGTACCCATTAAGAAGAACTACATAGAGCTTGTTAAAATTTGGTTTGCATGATTGGTCTCTAGAGTCTAGATATTTTCTGGTTAAGGTGTTTGAACAACAAGGAGACGATGTAAAGTCTTATAATCCTTATAATATGTTCATATGTGAGTCTTTCTGCACCATTTTATACTTGAGTTTGCTTCAAACAACCTTGCTAGCCTAGCCTTGTATTGAGAGGGATTCCTCTCGTGCATCCAAATCCTTGAGCCAAAAACTATGCCATTTGTGTCCACCATACCTACCTACCACATGGTATTTCTCCTGCCATTCCAAAGTATATTACTTGAGTGCTACCTTTAAACTTCTATTCTTTGCCTTTACAATACATAGCTCATGGGAAAATAGCCTTAAAAACTATTGTGGTGAAGAATATGTACTTATGTATCTTATTTCTTAATAAGTTGCTTGTTGAGCGGTAACCATGTTTACGGGGACGCCATCAACTTTTACCTTTGTTGAATATCATGTGAGTTGCTATGCATGTTCGTCTTGTCTGAAGTAAGGGCGATTTTCATGATCAAATGGTTTGAGTATGCATATTGTTAGAGAAGAACATTGGGCCGCTAACTAAAGCCATATGAATCATGGTGGAAGTTTCAGTTTGGACGCAAATCCTCAATCTCTTATGAGAATATTATATGTTGTTAAATGCTTATGCATTAAAGAGGAGTCCATTATCTGTTGTCTATGTTGTCCCGGTATGGATGTCTAAGTTGAGAATAATCAAAAGCGAGAAATCCAATGCGAACTTTCTCCTTAGACCTCCGTACAGAGCGGCATAGAGGTACCCCTTTGTGACACTTGGTTGAAACATATGCTATGCAGTGATAATCCATGTTAATCCAAGCTAATTAGGACAAGGTGCGGGCACTATTAGTATTCTATGCATGAGGCTTGCAACTTATAGGATATCTTATACATAACACATATGATTTATTACTACCGTTGACAAAATTGCTTCTATGTTTTCAAAATAAAAGCTCTAGCACAAAAATAGTAATCCATGCTTCCCTCCGCGAAGGGCCTATCTTCTACTTTATTGTTGAGTCAGTTTACCTATTCCTTCTATCTTAGAAGCAAACACTTGTGTCAACTGTGCATTGATTCTTACATGTTTACCTATTGCACTTGTTATATTGCTTTATGTTGACAACTATCCATGATATATACATGTTACAAGTTGAAAGCAATTGCTGAAACTTAATCATCCTTTGTGTTGCTTCAATGCCTTTTACTTTGAATCTATTGCTTTATGAGTTAATTCTTATGCAAGACTTATTGATGCTTGTCTTGAAAGTACTATTCATGAAAAGTCTTTGCTATATGATTCAGTTGTTTAGTCATTATCTTTACTATCACTTCATTCACTTCATATGCTTTACAATAGTATTGATCAAGATTATGTTGGTAGCATGTCACTTAAGAAATTATCATTGTTATCGTTTACCTACTCGAGGGCGAGTAGGAACTAAGCTTGGGGATGCTTGATACGTCTCCAACGTATCTATAATTTCTTATGTTCCATGCTAGTTTTATGACAATACCTGCATGTTTTGTTCACACTTTATATCGTTTTGATGCGTTTTCCGGAACTAACCTATTGACGAGATGCCGAAGGGCCGGTTCTCGTTTTCGCTGTTTTTGGTTTCAGAAATCCTAGTAAGGAAATATTCTCTTAATTGGACGAAATCAACGCCCAGCATCTTATAATTGCACGAAGCTTCCAGAACACCGGAGAGGGGCCAGAGGAGAGCCATAGGCCCACCACACAAGGTGGCGGCGCAGCCCAGGGGGGGCGCGCCCCCCTACTGTGTGGGTCCCTCGTCAGCCCTCCGACTCCGACGCTTCGCCTATAAGAAGCCCCCTTACCTAAATCTTCGACACGGAAAAGCCACGGTACGAGAAACCTTCCAGAGCCGCCGCCATCGCGAAGCCAAAATCTGGGGGACAGGAGTCTCTGTTCCGGCACGCTGATGACCCACAAGTATAGGGGATCGCAACAGTCTTCGAGGGAAGTAAAACCCAAATTTATTGATTCGACACAAGGGGAGGTAAAGAATACTTATAAGCCTTAACAACTGAGTTGTCAATTCAGCTGCACCTGGAAAAGCACTAGCAACAGTGGTGATGTGAAAGTAGCAGTAATATGAGAGCAGTAGTAACAGTAACACAGCAGCAGTAATAGTAGTATGAGAGCAATGGCACCAGAAAACAGTTGACATGTAGAACAAGTATATGATGATGAAAGATGGACCGGGGTTCCCAGCTATCTACACTAGTGGCAACTCTCCAATAACAAGTGTTGGGTGAACGAATTACGATCGGGCAATTGATAGGATTGAAATAGCATTAAGACAGAATATCAAGATCATTAATCATGTAGGCATGTTTTCCAATAATAGTCGTACGTGCTCGCAATGAGAAACTTGCACAACATCTTTTGTCCTACCAGCCGGTGGCAGCCGGGCCTCAAGGGAATCTACTGGATATTAAGGTACTCCTTTTAATAGAGTACCGGAGCAAAGCATTAACACTTGGTGAAAACATGTGATCCTCACATCACTACCATCCCCTCCGGTTGTCCCGATTTCTGTCACTTCGGGGCCATTGGTTCCGGACAGCGACATGTGCATACAACTTGTAGATACAATCTAAGCAATAAGTATAGAGCTCAAATCTAAGATCATGCCACTCGGGCCCTAGTGACAAGCATTAAGCATAACAAGATTGCAGCAACAATAACTTCATAAACTTTGTAGATAGACAATCATAATGTAACAATCCATCGGATCCCGACAAACACAACACCGATGACATCGGATGAATCTCAATCATGTAAGGCAGCTCATGAGATCATTGTATTGAAGTACATGGGGGAGAGAATACCAACTAGCTACAGCTAGAACCCGTAGTCCATGGGGGAACTACTCACGGAGCATGATGGAGGCGATGGCGTTGATGGAGATGGCTTCCGGGGGCACTTCCCCGTCCCGGCGGGGTGCCGGGACAGAGACTTCTGTCCCCCGAATTGGAGTTTCGCGATGGTGGCGGCGCCCCTGGAGTCTTTCTGGAGTTTCGTCAAGAGTTACGGTGTTTTTAGGTCGAAAGGGATCTTATAGGCGAAGAGGCGGCGCAGGGGGGCACCTGGGGGCGCCACACCCTAGGCCGGCGCGGCCTAGGCCTGGCCCGCGCCGCCATGTGGTGTGGTGGCCCCCTGGCCCCTCTCCGACTCTTCTTCGGTGTTCTGGAGCCTTCCGGAGAAAATAGGAGGTTTGGCGTTGATTTCGTCCAATTCCGAGAATATTGCCCGAACAGCCTTTCTGGAACCAAAAACAGCAGAAAACAGGAACTGGCACTGTGGCATCTTGTTAATAGGTTAGTTTCGGAAAACGCATAAAAACATTATAAAGTGCAAGCAAAACATGTAAGTATTGTCATAAAACAAGCATGGAACGACAGAAATTATGGATACGTCGGGGACGTATCAGCATCCCCAAGCTTAGTTCTGCTCGTCCCGAGCAGGTAAACGATAAAAAGAATAATTTCTGTAGTGACATGCTACTTACATAACCTTGATCATACTATTACAAAGCATATGAAATGAATGAAGTGACTCAAGGCAATGATCTATAGTTGCTAACAAGTAGATAACATATAGTAAAACTTTTCATGAAGAGTACTTTCAAGACAAGCATCAAAATTCTTGCATAAGAGTTAACTCATAAAGCAATAGATTCAAAGTAAAGGCATCGAAGCAACACAAAGGAAGATATAAGTTTCAGCGGATGCTTTCAACTTTCAACATGCATATCTCATGGATATTGTCAACACAAAGTAATATGATGAATGCAAATATGCAAGTATGTAAGAATCAATGCACAGTTAACACAAGTGTTTGCTTCTAAGGTGGGAGGAAGTAGGTAAACTGACTCAACATAAAAGTAAAAGAATGGTCCTTCAAAGAGGAAAGCATCGATTGCTATATTTGTGCTAGAGCTTTGGTTTTGAAAACATAAAGAGAGCATAAAAAGTAAAATTTTGAGAGGTGTTTGTTGTTGTCAACGAATGGTAATGGGTACACTAACCCCTTGCCAAACAAACCTTCAAAGAGCGGCTCCCATGAATTATTTTTATTTTTGGGTGGCACTCCTTCCAACCTTTCTTTCACAAACCATGGCTAACCGAATCCTCGGGTGCCTGCCAACAATCTCATACCATGAAGGAGTGCCTTTTTATTTTAGTTTTATTATGATGACACTCCTCCCAACCTTTGCTTACACAAGCCATGGCTAACCGAATCCTTCGGGTGCCGTCCAACAATCACATACCATGGAGGAGTGCCTATTTTGGTTAATTAATTTGGGACTGGGAATCCCATTGCCAGCTCTTTTTGCAAAATTATTGGATAAGCGGATGAAGCCACTAGTCCATTGGTGAAAGTTGCCCAACAAGAATGAAAGATAAACACCACATACTTCCTCATGAGCTATAAAACATTAACACAAATTGAGAAGCATTTTGAATTGTTTAAAGGTAGCACTCAAGCAATTTACTTTGGAATGGCAGGAAATACCACATAGTAGGTAGGTATGGTGGACACAAATGGCATAGTGGTTGGCTCAAGGATTTTGGATGCATGAGAAGTAATCCCTCTCGATACAAGGCATAGGCTAGCAAGGTTGTTTGAAGCAAACACAAGTATGAACCGATACAACAAAACTTACATAAGAACATATCGCAGGCATTATAATACTCTACACTCTGTCTTCCTTGTTGCTCAAACACTTTACCAGAAAATATCTAGACCTTAAGAGAGATCAATTATGCAAACCAATTTTAACAAGCTTTACAGTAGTTCTCCACTAATAGGTTTAAACTACATGCAAAAACTTATGATCTACTTGAGAGCTCAAAACAATTGCCAAGTGTCAAATTATCCACAACATAAGAGGCATTTTCTTTTTCCAACCAAATAAGTATTGTAGCTTCCAACTTTTATCATTGAACATTAAAAGTAAAACGAAGAACAAGTGTTCATATGAAAAAGCGGAGCGTGTATCTCTCCCACACAAGGATTGCTAGGATCCGAATTTATTCAAACATAAACAAAACGAAAATAAACACACGGACGCTCCAAGTAAAGCACATAAGATGTGACCGAATAAAAATATAGTTTCGGGGAGGAAACCCGATAAGTTGATGAAGAAGGGGATGCCTTGGGCATCCCCAAGCTTAGACGCTTGAGTCTTCTTGAAATATGCAGGGATGAACCACGGGGGCATCCCCAAGCTTAGACTTTTCACTCTTCTTGATCATATATCATCCTCCTCTCTTGACCCTTGAAAACTTCGTTCACACCAAACTTCTCACAAACTTCATTAGAGGGGTTAGTACTCAAAAAATTTGAATCCACCTTGGTCCTGTAGTGGCACATTGCAAGAACTCAATAAAACATTAGCTACAGCCCTCTACGTCTAGAAAACCTCGCTCAAAGTCCACAAGAGACAATGCAAAAAACGAGACAGAATCTGCCAAAACAGAACAGCCAGTAAAGACGAATTTTAATAAAATACTTCCGTTGCTCAAATCAGAAAACTCAAAACTAATGAAAGTTGCGTACATATCTGAGGATCACTCACGTAAATTGGCATAATTTTCTGAGTTACCTACAGAGAATTAGACCCAGATTCGTGACAGCAAAGAAATCTGTTTCTGCGCAGTAATCCAAATCTAGTATCAACCTTCGATTAGAGGCTTCACTTGGCACAACAAAACACAAAACTAAGATAAGGAGAGGTTGCTACAGTAGTAAACAACTTCCAAGACACAAATATAAAACAAAGTACTGTAGCAAAATAACACATGGGTTATCTCCCAAGAAGTTCTTTTCTTTATAGCCATTAAGATGGGCTCAGCAGTTTTAAATGATGCACTCGCAAGAAATAGTATTTGAAACAAAAGAGAGCATCAAGAGGCAAATCCAAAACAAGTTTAAGTCTAACATGCTTCCTATGCATAGGAATCTTGTAAATAAACAAGTTCATGAAAAGCAAAGTAACAAGCATAGGAAGATAGAACAAGTGTGACTTCAAAATTTTAAGCACATAGAGAGGTGTATTAGTACCATGAAAATTTCTACTACCATATTTTCCTCTCTCATAATAATTTTCAGTAGCTTCATGAACAAACTCAACAATATAGCTATCACATGCAGCATACTTTTCATGATTTCCAAACACATAATTTTTATCAAGTTCAAGAATAGTGGAATTAAAACTTTCAAACTTACTTTTATTAATAATATAACAAGGTAGTTGATCAATCTCAATAGATATGGGACTCATAGAATAAGTTAAGAACTCTCCAATCCCATTTTCATTAGTAGTACAATTAATATTATCAAGTAACATAGGACCATCATCTAGAGCTTTATCATAGACATTTGCCAAACAAAATTCTTTAGTACCATGCATTTCGACATCAGGCACAAACAAAGCATTATCATAAGATTTATCAAAGTAGCATGGATTGTCATATATAACAGTAGTATAATTATTCTCACAAGTTTTACTCATAGGGAATATTTCGAGAGAATCCACAGGAACATAACATTCAACCTCTTTCGGTAAGCATGGAGGACAATCAAATAGTGTAAGAGATAAAGAGTTACTCTCATTAGAAGGTTGGCATGGGTAGCTAATCCATTCTTCCTCCTTTTGTTCGTCGCTCTCCTCTTCTTTTTCATCCAATGAGCTTTCAGGTTCATCAATTTCCTCCTCTTTTTCATCCAATGAGCTTTCGGGTTCATCAATTTCTTCTTCCACCGGTTCCTGCAAATTGTGAGTGCATTCTTGTGCATTAATGTGTCTCTCTTTATAATCAAGGATATAAGGATTCCTACTTGTAGCATTCTATGCAAGAATTAAGGATAGTAGAGACATAATCTTTAAGGCCCTTACAAACAACACAAGTTTCATAATTCTCAACCATGAAGGATTCTATCTCGGAGGCTCCCATAAATAAGACAAATTGTTCTACCTCTTCGAACCCATAATGAATATAGCAATTCCGATTATAGTTCTTAATTAAAAATTCCTCACTAAAGCCACATTTAAATTTAAGATGTTTAGTATCCTGTTGAGAGCAACGAGTTTATATTATGGCGTTCAAGCAAGATTTTAGCAATTGTATTCAATTTTTCTATCATAGCACTCATTATTTTACCAGTTCTTGATTCTCTATAACAATTATAACATTCTATAAGCTCCAAGTAGGTTGTAGGTTCTCCCATAACAGCAGTTTTTAATTTTTAGATTTTTCAAATTTTTATGGATTTTTGGGTATATGAGACAAATAAAACAAGACAAAAATAAACTAGACAAAAGTAAACTAAGTAAACTAATACTAGACAGAAATAAACTAAGCACAAATAAACTAGACAAAAGTAAACTAAGCAAAACAAAATAAAATAAAATAGAGAGAGAGGTGGAGTGTACTCCCCAGGTGAACTTATGAGTAGAGCTATGCCTCCCCGGCAACGACGCCGGAAAATAGTCTTGATGACCCACAAGTATAGGGGATCGCAACGAGTCTTCGAGGGAAGTAAAACCCAAATTTATTGATTCGACACAAGGGGAGGTAAAGAATACTTATAAGCCTTAACAACTGAGTTGTCAATTCAGCTGCACCTGGAAAAGCACTAGCAACGAGTGGTGATGTGAAAGTAGCGAGTAATATGAGAGCAGTAGTAACGAGTAACACAGCGGCAGTAATAGTAGTATGAGAGCAATGGCACCGAAAACGAGTTGACATGTAGAACAAGTATATGATGATGAAAGATGGACCGGGGTTCCCGGCTATCTACACTAGTGGCAACTCTCCAATAACAAGTGTTGGGTGAACGAATTACGGTCGGGCAATTGATAGGATTGAAATAGCATTAAGACAGAATATCAAGATCATTAATCATGTAGGCATGTTTTCCAATAATAGTCGTACGTGCTCGCAATGAGAAACTTGCACAACATCTTTTGTCCTACCAGCCGGTGGCAGCCGGGCCTCAAGGGAATCTCTCTGGATATTAAGGTACTCCTTTTAATAGAGTACCGGAGCAAAGCATTAACACTTGGTGAAAACATGTGATCCTCACATCACTACCATCCCCTCCGGTTGTCCCGATTCTGTCACTTCGGGGCCATTGGTTCCGGACAGCGACATGTGCATACAACTTGTAGATACAATCTAAGCAATAAGTATAGAGCTCAAATCTAAGATCATGCCACTCGGGCCCTAGTGACAAGCATTAAGCATAACAAGATTGCAGCAACAATAACTTCATAAACTTTGTAGATAGACAATCATAATGTAACAATCCATCGGATCCCGACAAACACAACACCGATTACATCAGATGAATCTCAATCATGTAAGGCAGCTCATGAGATCATTGTATTGAAGTACATGGGGGAGAGAATACCAACTAGCTACGGCTAGAACCCGTAGTCCATGGGGGAACTACTCACGGAGCATGATGGAGGCGATGGCGTTGATGGAGATGGCTTCGGGGGCACTTCCCCGTCCGGCGAGGTGCCGGGACAGAGACTTCGTCCCCGAGTTGGAGTTTCGCGATGGTGGCGGCGCCCACGGAGTCTTTACGGAGTTTCGTCAAGAGTTACGGTGTTTTTAGGTCGAAAGGGATCTTATAGGCGAAGAGGCGGCGCGAGGGGGCACCTGGGGCGCCACACCCTAGGCCGGCGCGGCCTAGGCCCGGCCCGCGCCGCCATGTGGTGTGGTGGCCCCCTGGCCCCTCTCCGACTCTTCTTCGGTGTTCGGAGCCTTCCGGAGAAAATAGGAGGTTTGGCGTTGATTTCGTCCAATTCCGAGAATATTGCCCGAACAGCCTTTACGGAACCAAAAACAGCGAGAAAACAGGAACGCGCATCGTGGCATCTTGTTAATAGGTTAGTTCGGAAAACGCATAAAAACATTATAAAGTGCAAGCAAAACATGTAAGTATTGTCATAAAACAAGCATGGAACGACAGGAATTATGGATACGTCGGGGACGTATCACACGCCGCCGGGACGAGGAAGTGCCCCCGAAAGGCATCTCCATCGACACCACCGCCATCTTCATCACCGCTGTTGTCTCCCATGAGGAGGGAGTAGTTTTCCATCGAGCCTAAGGGCTGTACCGGTAGATATGTGGTTAATCTCTCTCCTATGTACTTCAATACAATGATCTCATGAGCTGCCTTACATGATTGAGATTCATATGAGCTTTGTATCACTATTCATCTATGTGTTACTCTGGTGATGTTATTAAAGTACTCTATTCCTCCTTCATGATGTAATGGTGACGAGTGTGTGCATCATGTAGTTCTTGGCGTAGGTTATGATTGTAATCTCTTGTAGATTATGGAGTTAACTATTACTATGATAGTATTGATGCGATCTATTCCTCCTTTCATAGTGTGATGGTGACAGTGTGCATGTTATGTTAGTACTCGATATAATTGCAATGATCTATTATGCACTCTAAGGTTATTTAAATATGAACATCGAATGTTGTGGAGCTTGTTAACTCCGGCATTGAGGTGCTCTTGTAGCCCTACACAATTAATAGTGTTTGTCATCCAACAAGAGAGTGTAGAGTGGTTTTATTATGTGATCAATGTTGAGAGTGTCCACTAGTGAAAGTATGATCCCTAGGCCTTGTTTCCAAGCATCGAAACTCCGTTTATTTACTTGTTCAGTTGCATGTTTACTCGCTGCCATCTTTATTACAGATTGCTATTACCACTCATATTCATCCATATTACTTGTATTTCACTATCTCTTCGCCGAACTAGTGCACCTATACATCTGACAAGTGTATTAGGTGTGTTGGGGACACAAGAGACATCGTGTATCGTGATTGCAGGGTTGCTTGAGAGGAATATCTTTGACCTCTTCCTCCCTGAGTTCGATAAACCTTGGGTGATCCACTTAAGGGAAACTTGCTGCTGTTCTACAAACCTCTGCTCTTGGAGGCCCAACACTGTCTAAAGGAACAAAAGCGTGCGTAGACATCAATTATCTCTTCCAATGATAGACCCTTTCCCTACCGGTATATCTTTCAGAGTGAACTTAGGAGGAAACATGATGAAATAAACAAAAGGTAAATAAAGTAGATGCAAGTAACTAATTTTTTTGTGTTTTTGATATAAAGAACGCAAACAAGACAGTAAATAAAGTAATGCAAGTAACTAATTTTTTTGTATTTTTGATATAAAGAAGCAAACAAAATAGAAAATAAAATAAAGTAAAGCAAGACAATAACAAAGTAAAGAGATTGGATGTGAGAGACTCCCCTTGCAGCGTGTCTTGATCTCCCCGGCAACGGCGCCAGAAAAAGAGCTTGATAACGCGTGAAGCACACGTCCGTTGGGAACCCCAAGAGGAAGGTGTGATGCGTACAACAAGCAAGTTTTCCCTCGGTAAGAAACCAAGGTTATCGAACCGGTAGGAGATGAAGGCCACGTGAAGGTTGTTGGCGGAGGAGTGTAGTGCGGCGCAACACCGGAGATTCCGGCGCCAACGTGGAACCTGCACAACACAATCAAAATACTTTGCCCCAACTTAACAGTGAGGTTGTCAATCTCACCGGCTTGCTGTAAACAAAGGATTAAACGTATGGTGTGGAGGATGATGTTTGCTTGTAGAAAACAACAGAGAAAAGAGATTGCAGTAGATTGTATTTCAGATGTAAAAGAATGGACCGGGGTCCACAGTTCACTAGTGGTGTCTCTCCAATAAGAAATAGCATGTTGGGTGAACAAATTACAGTTGGGCAATTGACAAATAGAGATGCATACATATCATGATGACTACTATGAGATTTAATCAGGGCATTACGACAAAGTACATAGACCGCTATCCAGCATGCATCTATGCCTAAAAAGTCCACCTTCGGGTTAGCATCCGCACCCCTTCCGGTATTAAGTTGCAAACAACGAGACAATTGCATTAAGTATGGTGCGTAATGTAATCAACACAAATATCCTTAGACAAAGCATTGATGTTTTATCCCTAGTGGCAACAACACATCCACAACCTTAGAACTTTCCGTCACTTGTCCCGGATTCAATGGAGGCATGAACCCACTATCGAGCATAAATACTCCCTCTTGGAGTCACAAGTATCAACTTGGCCGAGCCTCTACTAGCAACGGAGAGCATGCAAGAACATAAACAACACATATATGATAGATTGATAATCAACTTGACATAGTATTCAATATTCATCGGATCCCAACAAACACAACATGTAGCATTACAAATAGATGATCTTGATCATGATAGGCAGCTCACAAGATCTAACATGATAGCACAATGAGGAGAAGACAACCATCTAGCTACTTCTATGGACCCATAGTCCAAGGATGAACTACTCACGCATCAATCCGGAGGCGGGCATGGTGATGTAGAGCCCTCCGGTGATGATTCCCCTCTCCGGCAGGGTGCCGGAGGCGATCTCCTGAATCCCCCGAGTTGGATTGGCGGCGGCAGCGTCTCTGGAACTTTTTCCATATTGTGGCTCTCGGTAATAGGGTTTTCGCGACGGAGAGTTTAAGTAGGCGGAAGGGCAGAGTCGGGGGCGCTCGAGGGGCCCACACCATAGGGCGGCGCGGGCCCCTCCTTGGCCGCGCCGCCTTGTGGTGTCGCCACCTCGTGGCCCCACTTCGTATCCCCTTCGGTCTTCTGGAAGCTCCGTGGAAAAATAAGACCCTGGGCGTTCGTTTCGTCCAATTTCGAGAATATTTCCTGTGTAGGATTTCTGAAACCAAAAACAACACAAAACAGGAACTGGCGCTTCGGCATCTCGTTAATAGGTTAGTGCCGGAAAATGCATATAAATGATGTAAAGTGTGTATAAAACATGTGAGTATTGTCATAAAACTAGCATGGAACATAAGAAATTATAGATACGTTTGAGACGTATCACCCACCCCCCCCCCACCGCCGCCGTGCTCCGGCCAGGCAGGCCGCCGCCGCCGTGCTCCGCCCCGCGTCGCCGCTGTGTTCCGCCCCGAGTTGACGTGCTCCGCCCCTTACTCTTTCCGGCCTGCGCCGCCCGGAGCTCGTCCGCGCCAGATCACCGGAGCCGCTCGCGCCGGCGCCGCCCAGAGCTCGCCCCGCCGGCCCCTGCCAGAGGTCGTCCACGCCGCCCCTCGCCGGGAATCGTATCAAGGTGCCTCGATCTCACCTTCGTCCTCGACGTCCAGCTCGGGGTCAAGGCGATTTACACAAAAAAAACCTTTTCTGAAAGTATAGCACATACTGACCCTCCGGCGAAACTATTTCACCCATCTAACCCTTTTGTGTGGCGCCCCTCACATCGGCGCCACACCTCACTGTGTGGCGCCCGTGCAGGCAGCGCCACTCGCACATCTGACGTGGCGTGGTCGGCGCTGATGTGTGCTCGAATATGACGTGGCAGGATATGTGGCGCCGCTCCCATCGGCGCCACACGTTGAAAGTGTGGCTCCGCTCGGAAGGGCGCCACACATCCACTTATGTGTGGCGCCCGCGTCCGCCCCAGCCCGACCCTCTTCTTTCTCCCCTCTTCTCTTTTCTCTGCTCGCCCGGAACCGTTGCCGCCGACCGCCTCTCCTCCGTCCCCCCACCAAATCCTCCACGGATTGGACAGATCTGGCCGGCCAAATCCATCCCCATACATTCCTCAAGGTATTCCCCTTCGTTGCCCTTCGATTCATCTAAGATTTGCTCCGATTTAATTTGATTTAGACATGGAACCTTGATTGGAAATTTTGGTTGTTGGAATCTATATTGATGTGTATGTGTTGAAATTGATAGCCGCATGTATGCATGGAACCCTAGATATGTATGCATGGAACCCTAGATTTTTCTTTTGGAACCCTAGATATGAATGTATGTGTGTATGTATGGAACCCTATGTATGTATGTGTTGAAATGCAAAATTGCAGCTTAGCAAATGCATTCTATTGTCTTACATATGTCTACTATTTGTGTAAACATGTAGGATGGTGTGGCTCCTAGATCAAGAGTATGACAGGGATCATCGGTCTTTTCATATGACGGAGAACAGAAGGGTTCTTCACCCCTTGAAGATTCGTTACCACGGCACAGTAAGTGAAATGCCGTTTGACGAGAGGTACATGGAGTTCATCCAGCCTACCGGTCTTCTCCCGTTCATCACGCTTGTAAGCCGGGGGGGCGAACATGAACGCCACGGCACTCACCGCCCTTGTCGACCGGTGGATGCCTGAGACGCACACCTTCCACTTGAGGTCCGGCGAGATGACCCCTACTCTTCAGGATGTTTCCATGATACTTGGACTTCCTATTCAGGGCGATCCACTGTGTATGAACATAGCTTCTGATGGGTGGCGCCAGCAGATGGAGGACCTTATTAGCCTGGCTCCTCCGGCGCCAGTAGATCCAAAGGAGAGAACTCCCGCCAGCGCACCTTTTGCTTGGATCAGGGTGAACTTTGGTACGTGCCCGCAAGGGGCCAACCGTGACACTCTCAGGACGTACACCCGTGTGTACTTGTGGTATATGCTTTCGAGGACTCTGTTTGCTGACAGTGGTGGGAAGTTGGCCCATTGGTGTTGGCTCAAGGCGCTTACGGTGTTGGAGCACCCGTGGAGTTGGGGAACAGCGGCACTTACCTACCTCTACCGGCAGGTGATGATTTGCTATATGTACTATTCTTCTATAGTACTCTGCTGGACAAAGTACTAACCAAATGTCTTATGTTCGCAGTTGGACGAAGCTTGTCACAGGACTGGGAAGGGTGGTATTGGTGGATGCTTGCTCCTACTTTCCGTATGGAGCTGGGACCACCTATCAGTTGGGCGGCCCAGGATACTCAACGAGAGGCCATGGCCTCATTACCGGAACAACCTTGATCGGGAGCTGACTTGGGCATACCTTTGGGACAATGTCTCAGAGATGACGAGCGATCCAATGGTCATGTATAGGCACTACACTGAGGAGTTGGACACTCTTACCGCTGAGCAGGTAACCGATTTTAAGTCATCACTCCTTTGAAATCCGAGTTCATAAATTCTACTGTCATGTTGTAAATTCTGAAATATTTGTATGCTGCAGGTGGATTGGGAGCCATATGGAACCTATTACCATATTGGCGCGGGATGGCTGACCTCAACCCCAAGTGCACGGAGGAGGCGCGTTTCTGGCGTATGCGGTGCCCACTCATATGCATGTGGCTTATTGAATACCACCAGCCGCACAGAGTGATGAGACAGTTTGGGTTGTATCAGGAGTGCCCACCTCAGTGGCAAGACACAGACCACGCGCTCCAGAGGTAAACTTCTTGAATCATGTGATGGAAACTTGTTGATCGTGAATTGGCCTGTCCACTCGACCTTTATCCATTGTGCTCAATATATCTTGCAGGCTTGATACACAGCGGCAAAGGAAGATAACGAATTGGCATGTCCATCATAGGATTCACGTGACAACATTCCAACACGGTTTGGAAGCAATACGGAATGCTGGACATGTCGAGATTGTCCCTCACAACTTGGCCGCTTTCAACAACTATCTCCAATGGTTTCATGAAAGCACGCGTATCGAGTTAGTGAACCACGCGTATGATGACGACATCTTGGACGACCCCATCGAGTTCGATGAGGTTGCACAAAGCCAGTACGACATGACTACTCGCAAAGGGAGATCAACTTCTATTGCTTCCTCTCTGAACTTCGTGGTAATGTATTCTCTCATTAGCTAGTACATCATCTATATTGGCATGTGCTCGCTCAAATTGTGTATAATATGTTTGTCACAGCGGTTCGAGATCCAAAAAACAGCTACGGAGTGTGAGGTTGTTTGGGATCAGAGCCATAGAGATGAAAAGCCTATCGGACCGATGCGGCATTTCATTAAGGTATGGTCACCAACTTTGAATGTAAGCTATTGTGTTTGGCGGCTTTGTAACCATGACTTCTGTGATGCAGAACACTGGACGGAAGTTGCGGCGGTTAGCCAAATTGTGGCTACATCCTCTTCTGAAGAGGCGGAGGTATGGACTATTTTGTTGCTGTCAAACATGTGCTTACTAATTTCAGCTTTCGTAATCTCATGTGTTAATGTATGTGAAGATTCCTGACGACACCATTCTGAGTCAAAGCATTACGAGAGGCAAGAAGCAAGCCACACGGTCTACGTACCAGTTGAAGCCAAGGGGCAATGCTCCAAACCGTTACACTCCGGACGATTATGTCAACCGAGGAAAGAAGGTTGTGATTGAGGAGGATGAGGAGCCGGCGGCGGAGATCATCTTTGAGGAGGATGAGGAACGATGAGCCGTTATCTTCAGAGCAGGAGGAGCAGGAGGTGCAGCAGCAAGAAGAGCAACGGCAGCGGACGAAAAGGATGGCCGTCCGGAAGCAGCCCATGAGGAGGGGACGTCAATGATAGATGGATTTGCTACGTGTTGTGAACTCTATCTTCATTGCTACGTGTTGTGAACTCTAAGTCATTTCGAACCATGTCATCATTGCTACGTGTTGTTTGAATCTAGGGTTTTCTATTTCCGTGCCCTCGGGTCCTTAGTTGTACTCAGTTTTCCCCATCTCCTTAGTTTTTCCTCAGTTTTCCCCAATCCCTTGTCTGAAACCCGCAGAAGGAGCTCGGACGGAGGATTCCCGTTTAGTTGACGTTGGTTGGTGCTGGCAAGTGGGGTCGCCGTTGGTGCCCTGCAGTGGACACATCTCCACTTATCCAGATCATCGTGGGACCCACAACTTGTTGCTTGTGACGGTAAAGCACACGTCCGTTGGGAACCCCAAGAGGAAGGTATGATGCGTGCAGCAGCAAGTTTTCCCTCAGTAAGAAACCAAGGTTATCGAACTAGTAGGAGATGAAGGCCACGTGAAGGTTGTTGGTGAAGGAGTGTAGTGCGGAGCAACACCAGGGATTCCGGCGCCAACGTGGAACCTGCACAACACAATCAAAATACTTTGCCCCAACTTAACAGTGAGGTTGTCAATCTCACCGGCTTGCTGTAAACAAAGGATTAAACGTATGGTGTGGAGAATGATGTTTGCTTGTAGAAAACAACAGAGAACAGAGATTGCATTAGATTGTATTTTAGATGTAAAAGAATGGACCGGGGTCCACATTTCACTAGTAGTGTCTCTCCAATAAGATAAATAGCATGTTGGGTGAACAAATTACAGTTGGGCAATTGACAAATAGAGATTCATACATATATCATGATGACTACTATGAGATTTACTTAGCGCATTACGACAAAGAACATAGACCGCTATCCAGCATGCATCTATGCCTAAAAAGTCCACCTTCGGGTTAGCATCCGCACCCCTTCCAGTATTAAGTTGCAAACAACAGACAATTGCATTAAGTATTGTGCGTAATGTAATCAACACAAATATCCTTAGACAAAGCATCGATGTTTTATCCCTAGTGGCAACAACACATCCATAACCTTAGAACTTTCTGTCATTGTCCCGCATTCAATGGAGGCATGAACCCACTATCGAGCATAAATACTCCCTCTTGGAGTTACAAGTATCAACTTGGCCAGAGCCTCTACTAGCAACGGAGAGCATGCAAGATCATAAACAACACATATATGATAGATCGATAATCAACTTGACATAGTATTCAATATTCATCGAATCCCAACAAACACAACATGTAGCATTACAAATAGACGATCTTGATCATGATAGGCAGCTCACAAGATCTAAACATGATAGCACAAGAGGAGAAGACAACCATCTAGCTACTGCTATGGACCCATAGTCCAAGGATGAACTACTCACGCATCAATCCGGAGGCGGGCATGATGATGTAGAGTCCTCCGGTGATGATTCCCCTCTCCGGCAGGGTGCTGGAGGCGATCTCCTGAATCCCCCGAGATGGGATTGGCGGCGGCGGTGTCTCTGGAACTTTTCTCGTATCGTGGCTCTCGGTGATAGGGTTTTCGCGACGGAGAGAATATATAGGCGAAGTGGCAGAGTCAGGAGGCGCCCGAGGGGCCCACCCCATAGGGCGGCGCGCCCAAGGGTGGGGCCGCGTCCCCCTAGGGTGTGGCCGCCTCGTCGCCCCTCTTCGTCTCCTCTTCGAACTTATGGAAGGCTCCGTGCAAAATAAGACCGTGGGCTTTTGTTTCGTCCAATTCCGAGAATATTTCCTGTGTAGGATTTCTGAAACCAAAAACAACAGAAAACGAGAACCGGCGCTTCGGCATCTTGTTAATAGGTTAGTGTCGGAAAATGCATCAAAATGATGTAAAGTGTATATAAAACATGTGAGTATTGTCATATAACTAGCATGGAACATAAGAAATTATAGATACGTTTGGGACGTATCAAGCATCCCCAAGCTTAGTTCCTACTCGCCCTCGAGTAGGTAAACGATAACAAGGATAATTTCTGAAGTGACATGCTACTATCATAATCTTGATCAATACTATTGTAAAGCATATGAAGTGAATGAAGTGATTCAAAGAAATGGTAAGATAATGACTAAACAACTGAATCATATAGCAAAGACTTTTCATGAATAGTACTTTCAAGACAAGCATCAATAAGTCTTGCACAAGATTTAACTCATAAAGCAATAGATTCTTAATAGAAGGTTTTGAAGCAACACAAAGGATGATTAAGTTTCAGAAATTGCTTTCAACTTGTAACATGTATATCTCATGGATAATTGTCAACATAAAGAAATATAACAAGTGCAATAGGTAAACATGTAAGAATCAATGCACACAGTTGACACAAGTGTTTGCTTCTAAGATAGAAAGAAGTAGGTAAACTGACTCAACATAAAGTAAAAGAAAGGCCCTTCGCGAGAGGAAGCATGGATTACTCATGTGCTAGAGCTTTTTATTTTGAAAACATGGAAACAATTTTGTCAACGGTAGTAATAATTCATATGTGTTATGCATAAAACCTCCTATAAGTTGCAAGCCTCATGCATCGAATACCAATAGTGCCCGCACCTTGTCCTAATTAGCTCGGATTTCCATGGATTATCATTGCATTACATATGTTTCAACCAAGTTTCACAAAGGGGTACCTCTATGCCACTCGTACAAAGGTCCAAGGAGATAGATCGCATTTGATTTCTCGGTTTTGATAGATCTCAACTTGAGGACATCCATACGGGAAAACATAGAAAACAGATAATGGACTCCTCTTTTTAATGCTTAAGCATTCAACAACGAGATAATATTCTCATAAGAGATTGAGGATTAATGTCCAAACTGAAACTTCCACCATGATACATGGCTTTGGTTGGCGGCCCAATGTTCTTCTCTAACAATATGCATACTCAAACCATTTAATCATGATAAATCACCCTTACTTCAGACAAGACGAACATGCATAGCAACTCACATGATATTCAACATGTAGGATAACGTTGCATAGAAAACAAAAAATTTCCTACCGCGAACACGCAATCCAAGCCAAGATGCAATCTAGAAGACGGTAGTAATGAGGGGGTATCGAGTCTCACCCTTGAAGAGATTCCAAAGCCTACAAGATGAGGCTCTTGTTGCTGCGGTAGACGTTCACTTGCCGCTTGCAAAAGCGCGTAGAAGATCTTGATCACGATCGGTTCCGGCGCCACGAACGGGCAGCACCTCCGTACTCGGTCACACGTTCGGTTGTTGATGAAGACGACGTCCACCTCCCCGTTCCAGCGGGCAGCGGAAGTAGTAGCTCCTCTTGAATCCGACAGCACGACGGCGTGGTGTCGGTGGCGGTGGAGAACTCCGGCGGAGCTTCGCTAAAGCTACGCGGGAGATATGGAGGAGAAGGGGGCGGTTAGGGTTTGGGAGGGGGTGGCCGGCCACTTCAAGGGGGGCGGCCAGCTTGTGGTCTTGGGGTGGCCGGCCCCCTCCCTTGGCCCCTCATTATATAGGTGGATCCCCAAGAGTTGGTCTCCAAGTCTTCGAATAAGACCCGAACCAAAAACCTTCCATATGGAGGGGAAACCTAGCCAAGCTAGGACTCCCACTAGAGGTGGGAGTTCCACCTCCCATATGGGGGGTGGCCGGCCCCTAAGGGGGAGTCCACTTGGGACTCCTCCCCCACTAGGGTTGGCCGGCCATGGAGGTGGAGTCCCATGTGGACTCCACCTTCCTTGGTGGTTTCTTCCGGACTTTTCTAGAACCTTCTAGAACCTTCCATAGAACCTTCCGCGACATTTTAATTCACATAAAATGACATCCTATATATGAATCTTATTCTCCGGACCATTCCGGAACTCCTCGTGATGTCCGGGATCTCATCCGGGACTCCGAACAAATATTCGAACTCCATTCCATATTCAAGTACTACCATTTCAACATCCAACCTTAAGTGTGTCACCCTACGGTTCGTGAACTATGCGGACATGGTTGAGTACTCACTCCAACTAATAACCAATAGCGGGATATGGAGATCCATAATGGCTCCCACATATTCAACGATGACTTTAGTGATTGAATGAACCATTCACATACAATACCAATTCCCTTTGTCTCGCGATATTTTACTTGTCCGAGGTTTGATCTTCGGTATCACTCTATACCTTGTTCAACCTCGTCTCCTGACAAGTACTCTTTACTCGTACCGTGGTATGTGGTCTCTTATTAACTTATTCATATGCTTGCAAGACATTAGACGACATTCCACCGAGAGGGCCCAGAGTATATCTATCCGTCATCGGGATGGACAAATCCCACTGTTGATCCATATGCCTCAACTCATACTTTCCGGATACTTAATCCCACCTTTATAGCCACCCATTTACGCAGTGGTGTTTGGTGTAATCAAAGTACCTTTCCGGTGTAAGTGATTTATATGATCTCATGGTCATAAGGACTAGGTAACTATGTATCGAAAGCTTATAGCAAATAACTTAATGACGAGATCTTATGCTACGCTTAATTGGGTGTATCCATTACATCATTCATACAATGATATAACCTTGTTATTAATAACATCCAATGTTCATGATTATGAAACTAATCATCCATTAATCAACAAGCTAGTTTAAGAGGCATACTAGGGACTTCTTTGTTGTCTACATATCACACATGTACTAATGTTTCGGTTAATACAATTATAGCATGATATATAAACATTTATCATAAACATAAAGATATAAATAATAACCACTTTATTATTGCCTCTAGGGCATATCTCCTTCACAACAAAGGTGTAAAAAGTTGATGGCGTCCCCAGAAACATGGTTACCGCTCAACAAGCAACTTATAAGAAATAAGATACATAAGCAACATATTCAATACCACAATAGTTTTTAAGCTATTTTCCCATGAGCTATGTATTGCAAAGACAAAGAATGAAATTTTAAAGGTAGCACACAAGCAATTTACTTTGGAATGGCAGAGAAATACCACATAGTAGGTAGTTATGGTGGACACAAATGGCATGAGTTTTGGCTCAAGGTTTTTGGATGCACGAGAAGCATTTCCTCTCAGTACAAGGCTTTGGGCTAGCAAGTTTGTTTGAAGCAACACAAGTATGAACCGGTTCAGCAAAACTTACATAAGAACATATTGCAAGCATTATAAGACTCTACACTGTCTCCTTGTTGCTCAAACACTTTTACCAGAAAATATCTAGATCGTAGAGAGATCAATCATGCAATCCAAATTTCAACAAGCTCTACGGTAGT
>NC_061514.1:133786887-133848545 GCF_022539505.1 Lolium rigidum
AACGGACAAACAAGGAAAGATTAGATCTAATCTATCGTAAACCTAGTCGTCCTCGGGTTACGACCCTTGAGACCTGGCCTCCTATATAAAGGCCAGGAGAGGGCCTGCCGAGGGACACAATCAATCTTAGCAGCAATAGCCAACAGAAGCTTAGAACTAGGTTACCCTAGCAACTAGCATCTCGACGAGACCACAGCCGAACTATTCGGCACCCCATTGTAACCTGTTTTCATCATAATCAAAGAACAGACATGCAGGACGTAAGGGTTTTACCTCATCGAGGGCCCCGAACCTGGGTAAATCGCTCTCCCCGCTTGTATGTGTACCGATGTCTCGTGTCAGCTCGCAGGATTCCATCAACCCTAAGCCCCTATCGGAGGGCATTGCCGAGGAGCACCCTCGACACCATGTTTCCTTGTAGATCTGAAAAGTTCGAGCGGGAGGAATCGCTGTGTGGAGTAAACTCGTAGGAGCCGAATCGAATCGGGCTTCCCAGGGTCGGTGACGATGGTGTCGATGAAGCCGGCTGATGAAGCTGCCGGCGAAGCCGCCGGTGTCATGATCGGATCTGCCGATGCTCGCCTTGCGTCGACGGGGTTCCCACGGACGGCGCCAATTGTCGAGGGTACTCCTCGCCAATGCCCTCCGATAGGGGCTTAGGGTTGACGGAATCCCGCAAGCCGACACGAGACATCGATTCACGGACAAGCGGGGAGAGCGATTTACCCAGGTTCGGGGCCCTCGATGAGGTAAAACCCTTACGTCCTGCTTGTCTGTTCTTGATTATGATGATAATGGGTTACAATGGGGTGCCGAATAGTTCGGCTGAGATCTCGTCGAGATGGCTATTGCTATGATGACCTAGCTCTAAGCTTTTTCTGGCTAAGATTGCTAAGATCGATTCTGTCCCTCGGCAGCCCCTCTCCTGGCCTTTATATAGGAGGCCAGGTCTCAAGAGGTCTCACCGAGTACGACTAGGTTTACAGTAATTTTAGATCCAATCTTTCCTTGTTTGTTCGCTTCCTTGTCTTGCCCGTCAAGGAATCTTCTAGTGCGCCGACCTAGTGGCCCATCTCGCCTTCAGGTATCTTCATGGGCCTCCAATTTGTCAATACCAGATAGGGCAATACTGGTTACCCGAAGGGTAATGCCCACGTCAGTACTCCTACTATTGTTGTAAGAATTACCATAAGAATTACCATAACCATTACCATTATTAGAAGGATATGGCCTATAGTTGTTACCAAAATTATTCCTATAAGCATTGTTGTTGAAATTATTATTTTTAATGAAGTTCACATCAACATGCTCTTCTTGAGCAACCAATGAAGCTAAAGGAACATTATAAGGATCAACATTAGATCTACCATTGACAAGCATAGACATAATAACATCAATCTTATCACTGAAAGAAGAGGTTTCTTCAACAGAATTTACCTTCTTACCTTGAGGAGTCCTTTCGGTGTGCCATTCAGAGTAGTTGATCATCATATCATCAAGAAGCTTTGTTGCAGCACCCAAAGTGATGGACATAAAAGTACCTCGAGCAGCTGAGTCCAATAGGTTCCTCGAAGAAAAATTTAATCCTGCATAGAAGGTTTGGATGATCATCCAAGTAGTTAGTCCATGGGTAGGGCAATTCTTCACCAAAGATTTCATTCTTTCCCATGCTTGGGCAACATGTTCATTATCCAATTGCTTAAAAATCATAATGCTACTTCTCAAATATATAATTTTAGCAGGAGGATAATATCTACCAATGAAAGCATCTTTACATTTAGTCCATGAGTCAATACTATTCTTAGGCAAAGATAGCAACCAATCTTTAGCTCTTCCTCTTAAGGAGAAAGGAAACAATTTCAGTTTTATAATATCCCCATCTACATCCTTATACTTTTGCATTTCACAAAGTTCAACAAAATTATTAAGATGGGCAGCAGCATCATCAGTACTAACACCAGAAAATTGCTCTCTCATAACAAGATTTAGTAAAGCAGGTTTAATTTCATAAAATTTTGCTGTGGTAGCAGGTGGCGCAATAGGAGTGCATATAAAAATCATTATTATTGGTGCTAGTGAAGTCACACAACTTAGTGTTCTCAGGTGTATTCATTTTAACAATAATAAAAATAAGTAAAGCAAACTAAATTAAGTAAAGTAAAACAAGTAACTAATTTTTTTGTTTTTTTTTATATAAAGAAAGCAAACAAGACAAAAAAATAAAATAAAGTAAGGCAAGGCAATAAACAAAGTAAAGAGATTGGATGTGAGAGACTCCCCTTGCAGCGTGTCTTGATCTCCCCGGCAACGGCGCCAGAAAAAGAGCTGCTTGTGACGGTAAAGCACACGTCCGTTGGGAACCCCAAGAGGAAGGTATGATGCGTACAGCAGCAAGTTTTCCCTCAGTAAGAAACCAAGGTTATCGAACCAGTAGGAGATGAAGGCCACGTGAAGGTTGTTGGCGGAGGAGTGTAGTGCGGCACAACACCAGGGATTCCGGCGCCAACGTGGAACCTGCACAACACAATCAAAATACTTTGCCCCAACTTAACGAGTGAGGTTGTCAATCTCACCGGCTTGCTGTAAACAAAGGATTAAACGTATGGTGTGGAGAATGATGTTTGCTTGTAGAAAACAACAGAGAACAGAGATTGCAGTAGATTGTATTTCAGATGTAAAAGAATGGACCGGGGTCCACAGTTCACTAGTGGTGTCTCTCCAATAAGATAAATAGCATGTTGGGTGAACAAATTACAGTTGGGCAATTAACAAATAGAGATTCATACATATATCATGATGACTACTATGAGATTTACTTAGGGCATTACGACAAAGAACATAGACCGCTATCCAGCATGCATCTATGCCTAAAAAGTCCACCTTCGGGTTAGCATCCGCACCCCTTCCAGTATTAAGTTGCAAACAACAGACAATTGCATTAAGTACTTTGTGTAATGTAATCAACACAAATATCCTTAGACAAAGCATCGACGTTTTATCCCTAGTGGCAACAACACATCCATAACCTTAGAACTTTCTGTCACTGTCACAGATTCAATGGAGGCATGAACCCACTATCGAGCATAAATACTCCCTCTTGGAGTTACAAGTATCAACTTGGCCAGAGCCTCTACTAGCAACGGAGAGCATGCAAGATCATAAACAACACATATATGATAGATCGATAATCAACTTGACATAGTATTCAATATTCATCGGATCCCAACAAACACAACATGTAGCATTACAAATAGACGATCTTGATCATGATAGGCAGCTCACAAGATCTAAACATGATAGCACAAGAGGAGAAGACAACCATCTAGCTACTGCTATGGACCCATAGTCGAAGGATGAACTACTCACGCATCAATCCGGAGGCGGGCATGATGATGTAGAGTCCTCCGAGTGATGATTCCCCTCTCCGGCGAGGGTGCCGGAGGCGATCTCCTGAATCCCCCGAGATGGGATTGGCGGCGGCGGCGTCTCTGGAACTTTTCTCGTATCGTGGCTCTCGGTGATAGGGTTTTCGCGACGGAGAGAATATATAGGCGAAGGGGCAGAGTCGGGAGGTGCCCGAGGGGCCCACCCCATAGGGCGACGCGCCCAAGGGTGGGGTCACGCCCCCCTAGGGTGTGGCCGCCTCGTCGCCCCTCTTCGTCTCCTCTTCGGACTTCTGGAAGGCTCCGTGCAAAATCAGACCGTGGGCTTTTGTTTCGTCCAATTCCGAGAATATTTCCTGTGTAGGATTTCTGAAACCAAAAACATCAGAAAACGAGAACTGGCGCTTCGGCATCTTGTTAATAGGTTAGTGCCGGAAAATGCATCAAAATGATGCAAAGTGTATATAAAACATGTGAGTATTGTCATATAATTAGCATGGAACATAAGAAATTATAGATACGTTTGGGACGTATCACTTGTCCACGTTAGCGCGCCGGACTCACAGCTTACCCAGGTGACCGTTGCAAAATGGGAGCCCGCGCCCGTGCCCGTGCCATTGCTTTCCCTTTCTTTCCCCGCGCCCGTGCCCGTGCCATTGCTTCCCCTTTCTTTCCCCGCGCCCCATTGTTCTTCTTCTCCGCCAGCGGGAGCCCTTCTCCGGCAGGCGGGTGATGTCTAGTTTCTCTTCGACCTCCCGTTCTTCATGGCCGCAGTATGGACCCGTGCCTTTGACAAGATGCCCTGACTGCCCACCCTAGGAGCCTCTGAAGCGGTCGATCTATAAGACGGACGACAACAGCAACCGTGGACGTGAGTTCCTTGCATGCGAGAGCTTGCCATATAGAGAGGGGGATAAGGTTAGATCTCGCTCCAATTTCTCCATTTTCTCTCGATTTTCTTGTTATTCCCTCGAATTTGGGATTTAGGGTTCACGTTGTTGTTTTCAGATCCTGAAGAAATACAGTCATTTCGAGTGGATCGATGTGTACGTTCAGAGGCTTCAATTGCAGGAATCAATTGGCGCTATTGGGGAGCGCAATTTGGGAGGGGGGACTTGTTGTAGAGAATGCGGCGGAGAGAGGAGCCGTTCCGATTATGCCTAATGCTCCCAATGCAGGACTGGTGGAAGTTAAGGGAGAACTGAAGAAAATGAACAAGCAGTTAAGGCAGCTGATCAAGTTGAAGAAGCAAGCTAATCTGATGGCTGGTTGTTTTTTCTGTTGTATAATTGCGATCGGATTCTTATCATTGCTCACCAGGCGCTAGAAGTTGTTACAAGGGATACCTTGTTACAAATCCATTATTCAGTTACATGTACTTGTAGTTGTTTTCATAGTTAGTGTGTGCATTCACCGAAAATTACCAACTATATTGGAATGCTAAAGAAAGTTGATAATTGTTAGAGGGGTGACAAATAATCCATTCACCGAAATCCCCCAAATATACCAAAACTATATCCCCTAAAAAAAAGGAAAGCTAAAGATAGTTGATAATTGTTAGAGGGGTGACAATAATGCATTCACCGAAATCCGCAAATATGTATGCTTCATGTTTATACCAAAATTATACCACTTTTGGGCCGTTTCAAATTACCAAAACTATATCCCAAACTATATTCCCTAAAAGAAAAGGAAAGCTAAAGATAGTTGATAATTTTTATAGGGGTGACAATAATGCATTCACCGAAATCCGCAAATATGTATGCCTCATGTTTATACCAAAATTATACCACTTTTGGGCCGTTTCAAATTACCAAAACTATATCCCAAACTATATTCCCTAAAAGAAAAGGAAAGCTAAAGATAGTTGATAATTGTTAGAGGGGTGACAATAATGCATTCACCGAAATCCGCAAATATGTATGCCTCATGTTTATACCAAAATTATACCACTTTTGGGCTGTTTCAAATTACCAAAACTATATCCCAAACTATATTCCCTAAAATAAAAGGAAAGCTAAAGATAGTTGATAATTTTTAGAGGGGTGACAATAATGTAGTCACCGAAATCCGCAAACTATATTACGTGGCAAACTCGTTATTGCACATAAATAGAGGGGTGTCACTCTCCACCGACAGAGAGAGAGAGAGGGGTGGCCACGAAGAGACGGGGAGGGGTATACTGCCCGTTAGATCAGTTGATAACCGGTTCGTGGAGTCGATTCGTGTGATAACGGTTCAACCAATCAGGATAAGTTTGGGCTTCTCAGAGCATTTGTGACAGAATTTGAGGGCAAAACTGAGTAGTACTAAGAATCCAAGGGCACATAAATAGTAAATAGACTAAGGGATTCAAACAAAAGAATTACAAAATGAAAAATGCGTGTTTTGTACAATATAATTCATATTGGGCTACATAAAATTATTTGCAATTCAAATATACATGAGTGTGACAATTATGGCATCATTTAGACAAGCTATGTTCTTGGGGAAGATGTTTTGCAAAGGGGTTTGAGTGGAAAACCATGCATCTTCATAGCTACACTAGTGATTCTGAGAAGTGGCAATTTGTGGTAAAACTTGATTTATATATGTTCGTTAAGGTTTTCTAGGTGGCAGGTTGCGTAGGAAGACTCCATGAGTAGGTGCCACTATGTTTTTTATTTTTTGGATTTTTTTGCGCATGAAATGACTCAATTAGATATGTTAATCTCATTTGTTGACTCTCTGTTCACCAGCTACTTGAGGGTAAAACTGAGTATATTGCACTTGCCAGTCTAAGTACTCGAGGGGAAAACTGAGTACAGATAAAATTTCTGTATAAGGCCCGAGGTTATAACTGAGTACACCAAACGTCCCAGGGTTAAACTCGTGTCGCGGTGCACGCTGTAGCCGTGCATAGCGGACGCGTGTTGCGGTACACGCCACCTTCGTCTTTATAGAGCCCTTTTTCTCTCTCTCGACGCACGTTCTCACTACAACCGCCTCTCCTGTCCCATCATCTTCTCCACAACCGAAGAAAAAACCCCGAAGAAAACTGCCGACGATGGAGAAGAATGAGATGCCCATTGTCGGTGCATCAGCCGCCGGTGCATCGGCCGGTGCCCCCGTCCAGGCCCCTGTCGCTGCTTCCAACGTAGCAGCCGGCGCATCAGCCGCCGGCGCATCGGCCGCCGCCACCGTCCAGGCCCCCGTCCAGGCCCCCGTCGCTTGGAACCCGTACGAACCAGTGTCGTACGTCGCGCCGGAGAACCCCTGCGACACCAACATCATCGACGACGAGCCGGAGGTAACCCTTTGCTCCCTTGTTCTTATCCCATTTCAATCCTTTTGTGTTAGATCTAGCGTTATTAGGGTTCGTCTGTTCCTAGTTCATTCCATTTGTGTTAGATCTTGCGTTATTAGGGTTCGTCTGTTCCTAGTTCAATCCTTTTGTGTTAGATCTTGCGTTATTAGTGTTTTTGATTTGCATTTGTTTAAGATTTGTGCCGATGATGATGAATATTTGGGCACAAATTGATTCAGGCTTTGGTCAGTAAACAATTGGTGTGTACAAATTTGTTGTGCATGATCTTTGGTTTACTGACTCAAATCCTGGATATAAGTGTGTCCAATGTAACTGAGGCTACCTCTTTTTTTCGAGCCCATATTATCATGCATGATCTTTGTTCACTCTGTTCCATCATCGTTGCAATTGACTCTGTGTTTTTTGCACGATCTTTGGTGCTACGTGACAGGTGCAGAGCAGCGACGTCGACAGCGACGACGAGTCCTTCCACACCAAGACTCGTCACGTCCTCAGGAGGATGCAGTCCGGCCATTACGATGGCCCCTTTGCTCGAGGCATTTACAAGTGCCCCTTCTGCAACAGGAAGCTCCGCGCCACCGACTTCAACTGCCTGGTGAACCATGTTGAATCCATTGGCAGATGCGGCGCTAGAGTTGGAACGACCGTGAACGTGCATGCGTTCATGGCCAAATACAAAGCACTTGGGATTTACCTGCGCAACCTCCAAGCGAGTCACATGCGCTACCTGGAGGCGTTGAACGTGCCTACTGCACTCTCTGTATGTGACTGCTCTATCTGTAGAGCAGCTTAAATTCATGTAAAATGTAGCTTATGTTGTATTTATCGGTACTACTGTTGGATCTGCCATGAATATATCTATGCTATGTTGGCTGCTGTATGCAGCTTATCCTATATTTTCTCTGGATTTGTGCCCTAGATTTCCTACCTGATTGGGTAAAAACGAAGGCATAAAGAAATGAATGGCGTTAAGAAACAGAAGGAGAAGCTGCTCTAGATTTGCTACCAATTTGGGCTATCAAATATGAATGAGATCGAGCGAGAGAGAGGAAAAAGGTACACTGAAAACTGCTAATCTGGGCGAAAGAGACAGAAACCACTCGTGCCCACGTCCCGGACCCACACAGCTCCACAAGCTACGGCCCCACACGCTACGGCCACACAAACACGGTCTCGTCATGTCCCACGCGGTTCCTTCCTACCATCCCCACACGACGCGGCCCCACAAACGACACGACCCCACTCGTCAGCACGGAACGGTCAACTTAACGGATTCCTTCCGTCCGAGCTCCTTCTGCGGGTTTCAGACAAGGTCTTGGGGAAAACTGAGGAAAAACTAAGGAGCTGGGGAAAACTGAGCACAACTAAGGACCCGAGGGCACGAAAATAGGAATCCCTTGAATCTATGTGCTACGATGTGAGCTATGATGTGTGCTATGTGTATGATGTGTGTATGAAATTGCTATTGTTGTATTGAAAACTGTTGAAATAAGGTAGGAATTTTCATGGTTTAGCACAAGTCAACGTGTGGCGTCGTGGCGCCTTTGTCATGGGCGCCACACTTCACTGTGTGGCGCCGATGCCATGGGCGCCACACATGTCAATTTATATGTCGAAAACATCCAGGGGCTCCGGACGCTTAGTCCTTAGCCGTTTTGGCGACCCTGTTAGTGTGGCGTCGGTGGCATCGGCGCCACACTGTGTGGCGCCCGTGTCGTCGGCGCCACACAAACAGGCTCGCCAATACGGCTAAGTCCCAGGTGTTTTGTGCAAACATAACAAGATGTGTGGCATCGTTGCCACGGGCGCCACAGATCCTGCCATGTCAGCGTCGAGAACACATCAGCGTCGACGACGCCACGTCGGATGGGCGAGTGGCGCCGCTCGCATGGGCGCCACACAGTGAGGCGCCCATGGGAGGGGCGCCACACAAAAGGGTTAGATGAGTGAAATAGTTTGGCCGGAGGGTCAGTCCGTGCTATAGTTTCCGGGGTCAACTCCGCCGTGCACGAATTGCCGACGAGATGGCTCTCGTGTGGTTCGACCCGAGGGCTCGCGGGGAGGCCGTGCTCACTGTGCCCTAGAGTAGGAAGGAATGGAGCTCGACTGCGAGCATGGGGGCACCGTGGTGGTCCTAGGCGCGCGGGGCTCACCAGCGTCTAGCAGGAGGTTGAGGGATCGACGCGATTCCACGTCGTGGTCTCCGGTCAACTGCTCCGGGCATGCTAATCATCCTTGCAGGGACTACGGCGAGTAGCGACCAGGGGGAAGCCCAAGGGGAGGCATGCGGCGACGCCGCTGTGCTCCGCCACGCGCCTTCGTGCTCCTCCGCGAGGCAGGCCCCTGGTTGACTCGCGCTGCCAGACCCCAGCTCCACCGCGCGTGCGTGGGTGGCCTCCTGCCTCTCCGGCTGCGGCCTCGACGAGCGTGGCCGGCATCCTGCCGCGCCGACGGCGGCCTGGACGCGCGTGGGCGGCGCTATGCAGAGCAGAGGAAGGAGAAGACCCCTCCGTTTCTTTTGTTTTAGTGAGAATTTTTATTTTTTTAATATGGGCTGGCTTTATAATATTGCAACATCAGCCTTACATGTGGGCCTCTCATGTCAGAAGGGTAATCAATTCGTGTTCAATACAAGTTTAGTGTATTTTGCGAAAATCTTGGCAAAATGTGGTGGCTTTTTGCTTCCGAAATACAAAGTGGTACCGAAATAGACATTTAGCTGGGAATGTGGTGGTTTTATGCTAATAACTCGTGGCCCTCCCTGAGATATTGAAAAATGCTTTGTATTTAGTCATTTGGGAAAAATTATCACACATGGGTAGTGCAAAAAAATAAAAATAGGAGATTGTGCCCACCCGATAGATTTTTTGTGTGTCTGATCCGCCACTGGATGGAACTTAAACCATATGTTATAGCTTGTTTTACTTGACCTTCGCTCACTTTAAGCTGCTAATTGTTTGCAACTTTGAGGCATTGACATGTAAATTCAACGTCATGTGATTTTGGGGCAGGTCAAGTTAGCACATATGTATTCCAATTTCTGAACAAACTGAAACTATGTTGTCCTAGAACCCAAAATCTCAACGTAGATTCAGTAGGGCACATCACACATGTCCTTGTCTTCACATCATGCAGTGTGTGCTGCACCACCTCACACGCTCTACCTCCAAGGCCATCTGTATGCGGCAAACTTGGACAACAACCTGAAACTTCTCTACCCCAGGGTATGAAGGGATTCAGTGACAGAGCCAAAGCAATCATGGGGACTGGCGCGACGGCGGCCGGCGTTCATCCCAGCAAACATTAGCAGTTTAGCACTAAGAGCATGTCTAGCAGTATTTTTCTGCCCCGTAAAACGTGAGTAGAGGGTCATGTATAAAAAAATTGTGACGCACAAACCATTCCGTCTAACAGACCCCGTATTTCACCCCGTATTTTTGAAAATTCCAAACCCCGGGAAAATTCATCGATAGTTCATCACGTTCATAGATAGATCATACATACGGATATACAAAATTGCGCGATCCTACTGGATCGCGACTTCAACAATGGCACCTAGTTGTCGAGGATGACGATTCTCTCAGTGCCGGCGGCCTCCCGCGCCTTCATCTCCTCCACGGCGGCGATGGCCTGCGCCGCCTCCTCCGCCTCCGCCCGAGCCTTGTCGGCGGCCTCCTTCATGGACGCGGCCACCGCCTCCAAGTAGAGGGGGTCCTCCCCCTCCTCCGCCTCCTCTTCCTCGTCGCCGGCTCGCGGCGCTCCTCCGCTGGAGCTCTCCTGCGCAGATTTCTTGGTCTTATGTTAAATTATCAATTTTGCATATGCAGGTTCTGTTATGGATATTTTCTTTCAGAGTTTTGTTTGACAGTTTTTGAGACCTTGCCTCATCTTTTTGTCAGCATGAAGGGCTGAAGTATTTTAGAGGTTTATGTGCTCTACCTTCTTGCATTTCCTGTCAAATTGACTATTTCAAGTCATCATTCCTTTATGGTCATAAGAAACTTCTCCAGCCCAGTTAATCTAGCTCTCCTTATCAACACTACCAATCCCCCTTTCAGGCTCTCTTTCCCTACAATTTTCTCTATCGACAACCATGTTCTCCTATCCTCCGACTCAAGGGATAGTTGCAGCCTAGACTCCCCTACAAAATGTCCAAGGTTGAATAGTCGATTTAGGGAAATGTTCTGAAGCAATAGTCGATTGGATCAACCATGGAGGTTGAAAGTACATATTTTCATGTGTAATCATGGACGTTTAGTGCATTATCATTGCTAGGTTGGTCAAACTTTCAGTATCCAACAGTCATACTTTTTTGAGAAGACTGGCATTTTTATCATGGGAAAATTCAGGATCCTTAGTATGAATGCTCACATGAACGTTATGCTCTTTTCATTTTAACTCTGTCATTCAACTGATTCGTCTGTTATATTCCTTTAGCCAAAATTAGAATGCTTATGTACTGCATACTGAACTACAATATTTCACTGCATGTAAAAAGGGATTTGCAGGCGTACCTTCTAAATTGTTTGGAAAGTGATCGCTGTTTTAAAGATTTATTTGGTACTTTTGGATTCCTACCTTCCTGTCTTCCTATTTTATCATCCGTGTACCTTAGGCCTAAGTCTGTACTTTTGTTGCAGTTAGTGTTGGCTAATTAAATATGCAATAGACATGTTAGAGACATTTCATACTGTCCATGTCTTGTGTCCATGCACATGCACCCCCATCCTACATGCTTCTCTGGGTTACATTTTTCTTTTTCCCTTCATGCTTGCCCGCTTTGTCGTACACAGCCATTGGAGGGTCTCGAAGATGTGGTGTTCGATCGATCAAGGGCCAGGTTACCGAGTTGGAGGACATTACTTGGTAGGCTCTAAATCCAGAGCTTTTTGCGGTCATTTAAGCATAAGTCTCAGACTGACTTGAGGATGTTGATGCAAAATGCAATCTACATTTCCCTCTTGGTTGAACTATTCAATATAGTTTAATAGAATCTTGCATACTAAGTATCTCATGTCATCATCTAGATGTGTCATAGTCAATACATTGAACATATATTTTTTCCTAGGTAAACATACTATAATTTCTAAGCCGTTTGTTACCTCAGATGTATTAGTTCCCTTTTTTAAGCATGTGCCCTTATAATATTCTACTGAATACTCTTTTCTTGTGGATACAGGCAAGTTGCCTGCTTCTAAAAGGTGCAAGAAATCTGAGTTTTAGCATAGGAAGTTGTCTATTTTATTTTCTTAGATCAAATGATCTATGATTGATTTCTTACAATTCAATATTTCTTAGTTCTCTACTTTTACATTTATAAATATATGCAGCTTTATGACCTCTAAAGTATTTTTAAACAATGCACTATTACTAAGTCTGGGTTGCCTCCTTGCTTAGAATAGAGGAGTTCAAGCCGAAGATCAAAGAACAAGAAGCACGTACCAGGCGTGCCACCGAGAAGTCAGTTTAATCGGAGCTCCATCTGAACCATCTATGCTTCCTATCAGAAGGAAGGTGAGCAGCACCGTTGCTGCATACATGTCGGCTGCCTAGAGGATAACAGAGCCCAGCCTTTCACAAGGAGCCCACTGGTTGTGATCGCCAACACGGTTGGTGTCGAGGGTACTCCTCGGCAATACCCTCCGTTTGGGGCTTAGGGTAGATGAAATCCTGTAGGCTGATACGAAACATCGGTTATCAAACAAGCGGGGAAAGAGATTTTCCCAGGTTCGGGGCCCTCGATGAGGTAAAACTCTTACGTCCTGCTTGTCTGATCTTGATTATGAAAATATCGGGTTACAATGGGGTGCCGAAGGTTTCGGCTGTGATCTCGTCGAGAGTCTAAGTTCTGCAGGGACCTAGCTCTAGACTTATGGTGGCTATGATTGCTAAAATTGCGTGTGTTCTCGGCAGCCCCTCTCCTGACCCTTATATAAGGAGCCAGGTCTCAAGAGATCTGTCCGGGTACGACTAGGTTACAGAGGATCCTAGTCCTAAACTTTCCTTGTACTCTTCGTTTCTTCGTCTTGTTCTTCAAGGAATCTTCTTTGGCACCGACGTAGTGGCCCACCTTGCCATCGAGTGTCTTCATGGGCCTTTAGTTGGGCCGTATAGGGTAGCGCAATAACAGTTACGCGAAGGGTAATGCCCACATCAGTAGCCCCCGAGTGTCTAGCCGAAGATATTTCGGGTAGAGACTGAAGCATGCCTCCACCGAATGTTCTCCTCACTTGATAAATCTTGTCCTTCTTGTAACAGCATCATCTCCTTCTATCGGGTGCGCGTCTAGCGCTCCCGATGGGAGTAGCCCCCGAGTCTAGGTACGGATGCTTGCAACCGTGCGTAGACTCAAGTTGTGCCACTCAAATATTTTCTTCTGGCGAAGCTTTCTGCAGGTCTTCATAAGTCATCCGATACATTTATATCGGGGCTTCAATTTTTCAAATAATATTTAGTGCGTAAAGGATATCGAGTAACGTGCCCAGCTTTTGCTGGTTAACTGCCGATGGCAAAGCAACGTTACCCTACACAGAATCAAGTCCCCGAGCATGATCATGGAGTGCAAAAAAGTTTCGTCGGGTGCGCAATCAGCACTACCGATGGGAGTAGCCCCCGAGTCTGGTCGCGGGTGCTTGCAACCGGGTGTAGACTTAGGTCAAACGATTCGAATATTTCAATCTTTCTTCAGATACTCTTGTCACGCTCTTCCTTGCAAGAAAGTCTTCGAGTCTAAATTTATCGGGTGCGCGTGCAGCGCTCCTGATGGGAGTAGCCCCCGAGTCTAGACATGAATGCTTGCATACGTGTGTGGACTCAAGTTGTCCCATCTGATGGTTTTAACTTTTCTTCGGATGCTTCAATCGGACTCCCGACACCTTCCATGAAATCATTGATGACGCTGCCACTGCTGCGGTTTGATTGACGAGACGTGACCTGACGGGCCCACCCTACTTCTGCGCGGTCAGTTTTAGGAATTTACTAGTGCTTGTGCATTGACCGAGGCGCCTCCTCGATTTCCGCACGTAGTGGGAGTAATGGGCCGTCGGTTCCGTTTCCCTTACAGCGACACGTGTACGACTGGATCTTTGTCCACCTCCCACGATAGCTTTGGAGTTATGGCCACGATTTCCCAACAGCTCGTGCTATAAATAAGGGGCATTCCCATTATTTTTACTTTTCACGCCTCCATACTGCTCATCTTCTTCCTCAGCCTTTTCGCTCACCTCTGTTCCTGCCCTCAAGAACTCCAGCCGCCATGGGCAAGAAGAAGGGAACCGGCGAGGCGGGTTCTGCATCAGGCGTGAGCAAGGTCAGCTGCGATTGGTGCGCCTCCACCATTTCCAATCGCGAGGTGAACAAACTGCGCACCCTTGGTTTCATCTCGTCATCCGATAACGACATTCATCTCCCAGGTCCATCTTCTCGCCCAAAGCCTCCTAAAGGCTTCACTGTTATGTTTGTCGCCTTCTTATTTCGCGGGCTTTCTCTTCCTGCCCACGAATTTCTTCGTTCCCTTCTCTTTTTCTACGGGATTCATCTCTGGCAGCTAACCCCAAATTCCATTCTTCATCTCTCCATCTTCATCACTTTATGCGAAGCTTTCCTCGGCATTGACCCCCACTGGGGTTTGTGGAGGAAAATCTTCTATGGCAAACGCCATAATGGCAATGATGCCCCCCCCCCCGTTGTTGCTGGTGTCGGCTTTGTTGTTAGAAAGGAGGTTGATTACCTCGATTACCCGATGAAGGAATCTGTCCAGGGCTGGCGACAAAAATGGTTCTACCTGCGAGATATTCCAGCACCTGGTCGACGCTCCAACCTTCCTCCGTTTGAAGACGTCTTAGAGGCTCACCCGAAGAAGTCCTGGCGAAACATCTTAAGTGCCGAAGAGAGCGCTATAGCCGATCAGTCGTTCGAACAGGTTGTAGATCTGAAGAACACTGGAGGCCTAACAATGTGCGGCACTGAGGTAGTCTCGGTGTTTCTAAACGTCGGGTGCAACCGCTGATGTCTCGGCCTCATCAGCTGTGGATGTATGTTGGTAAGGAAGATAAGTCAAGAGTTAGCTAAGCCGACCTGTCGGATGAGGAACTCCGAGATGAGGTGCGGCGCCTTACTCGCTTCAGCCAGAAGGACAATATTGTCCTGACTTCGGCCCGCCTTCCATATGACCTCAAGCATCTACCGGCCGAGGTAATCTTAATTACGCTTGCTCCGATCGTTGTTCTTATTCTATCTTTCGATCCTTTATTAACTTTTGCATCTGTCAACAGGCTTCTACCGTAGCTCAATGTTACCCTCCTACACCCGAAAGTGGGGTAGAGTTAGAGGACGATGATGATGATTCTGAAAAACCGAAGATGCTCAACACGCCCTTGAGGATAGTGACGTCCAAGGAGACGAAGCCCCCGAATACGATGTTCTCACCAGGGGTAGGTGGTGCAGGAGGATCAATGAAGACTTGATGACAACAGCTGAATCGAGTCCTAGCGGACAAGATGATGATGCCAATGAGACTGCATCGCCTCCCCCAGTTACCAAGAGTTCGACAGGCTTTTTGGCTGTCGAAGATGATTTAGATCTGTAAGTATCAACTTTCCCTTTATAATCATTATTCTTCATTTCATGTAACGGACGTCCTTGCTTTCAAGCAGTTCTGACGATGACGACGAAATCCCTCTCGCAAAGAGGGCTAAGTTATTCTCTAAAGAAAAGACTGAATCTGCCAAGGAATCAAATCCTTCGCCTGCCGCTCCAACGCCACCCTCAAGGACCACTGTGGTGAAGATTCCGGTGTCGAAGGTTATTCCTTCCGCTAGCACTCCCGTTCCTCCAGCTGCCCGTGATCATGTAAGTAAATCTCTTAGCTTGATTTCTTTTTACAATAGACTCCCACACTTGGTTAAGACTTTTTATCCTCTTTCTTGCAGCCAATTTACGCCACAGTCGACGCTGTGGCAGATTTTGTTGATCAATTTACTCGCTTGGAATCCGAGAATGTTCAGCTTCGAAAGACCATCAAAGTTTCGGCTGACCAAGTGCTGGAAGATAACAAGCTCAGAGCCGATGCTAAAAATGAAAACATCCTGCTGAAAGATGAGCTAAAGAAGCTGAAAAAGAAGATCAAGGACGAGCAGGATGCTAGACGCGAGGCTGTTGTTGTTGCCGATAGAAAAGAAGGTGCCCTCCGTGAATCTATCACGAACTTGCTGAGTAAGTTCCTTTGTGCTTAATGCAAGATATTTTTCCAATAATATCCTCTGGATTGCTTATTCGTTCTTTTCCAGGTGTTGCCGACGTGCCTATCAATCGAGCTCGCAAGCTTCGGGAAGATTCAATGTCTGATGCCCTTTCCCTTGCCACTGATGCCAATATCCAAGTCTTAGGTCTATTGCAGAAAACCAAAGGAGCATTGTCGAGGTTATTCTCGATGATATTCTCGAAAATGAAGCAAGACAAGACTCTTGGCGAGATGGCAGACGCTTTCGTCGTCGACCCTTCTGAGCCTATAGAGGTACTTAAGCGGCGCTCCCGTTTGTTTGGGGCGGTCCTTACTTTCCAACTGCTGATGGGTCATGGGCTAGGCTCTGAAATAGAAAAGTTATCCAAGGCATTGCCTGTAGGTGACAACAATTGCCTAGTCAACCTTGATCCCTTCAAACAATCGGTAGTGACATGCGCTAATCAGCTCCTTAAGCTAGTCGACGAAGCGAAGACCAAAGTTGTGCCTGAAGCTGCCCCTCGCTCATCATCGGCTCTCCCTTGATTAGACTCCTGCTCTGTTGCTGTAATTAAGTCTTGATATAATTTAATCTAGACCTGTTTTTTACTAGCTCTATTGCCAGTGTCAACAATCCTTTGAATGTAATATATCCGCCGCGCTCCCGATGGGAGTTTTTATTAATGCCTTTCTGAACTCAGAGTTGTGGTGCAGATTCCTTCGACTTCTTCTCGCGCCGATCCTTCTTTAAATTCTTCGGCTAACGAAGAATCCGATCTTGTTCGCCGTTTGCATGATCAAATAACCCGACTAAACAGAGACATAACCACCCTTCACGCGATGGCAGCATTGGTAAAGAGAAAAAGCGAGATTGCTACCGCAATCGAACAACATGCTCTTGACCGTCTCCGTGTTGCTACTGAAAGCTTGAGCTGTAAGTATCTGTCCATCTTTCGATTTTTATTGAAGTTTTTACTTGAACGCTCCTCTTCTGACTGATTTTTGCTTTTCAACAGTCGTGTCCTTCGATGAATCGGAAGAAAATAGGAGGATTGATAACCCACAAGTATAGGGGATCGCAACAGTCTTCGAGGGAAGTAAAACCCAAATTTATTGATTCGACACAAGGGGAGGTAAAGAATACTTATAAGCCTTAACAACTGAGTTGTCAATTCAGCTGCACCTGGAAAAGCACTAGTAACGAGGAGTGATGTGAAAGCGGCAGTAATATGAGAGCGAGTAGTAACAGTAATACGGCAGCGATGAGCAGTAATATGAGAGCAATGGCACCAGAAAATAGTTGATAGTACTTCCAATGACATATAGGACCGAGTATATGATGATGAGAGATGGACCGGGGGTCCCAGCTATCTACACTAGTGGTAACTCTCAAATAACAAGTAACAAGTGTTGGGTGAACAAATTACAGTTGGGCAATTGATAGGATTGAAATAGCATTAAGACAGAACATCAAGATTATTAATCATGTAGGCATGTTTTCCATATATAGTCATACGTGCTCGCAATGAGAAACTTGCATAACATCTTTTGTCCTACCAGCCGGTGGCAGCCGGGCCTCTAGGGAATCTACTTGGAAATTAAGGTACTCCTTTTAATAGAGCACCGGAGCAAAGCATTAACACTCCGTGAAAACATGTGATCCTCATACCTAAGCCTTCCCCTCCAGTTATCCCGATTGCTTGTCACTCCGGGGCCTCGGGTTCCGGACATAGACATGTGCAAACAACTTGTAGATACAATCTAAGCAATAAGTATAGAGCTTAAATCTAAGATCATGCCACTCGGGCCCTAGTGACAAGCATTAAACACAACAAGATTGCAGCAACAATAACTTCACAAACTTTATAGATAGACTAATCATAATGTAACAATCCATCGGATCCCAACAAACACAACACCGATTACATCGGATGGATCTCAATCATGTAAGGCAGCTCATGAGATCATTGTATTGAAGTACATGGGGGAGAGAGTACCAACTAGCTACAACTAGAACCCGTAGTCCATGGGGGAACTACTCACGGAGCATGATGGAGGCGGTGGCGTCGATGGAGATGGCTTCCGGGGGCACTTCCCCGTCCCGGCAGGGTGCCAGAACAGAGACTTCTGTCCCCCGAAACAGAGTTTCGCGATGGCGGCGGCGCCCCTGGAGTCTTTCTGGAGTTTCGTCAATTGGTATCAAAGTTTTAGGTCACCAGGGATTAAATAGGCGAAGAGGCGGAGTCGGAAGGGCCACGGGGGTCCCACACAATAGGGGGCGCCCCCCCTCTGGCCGCGCTGCCACCATGTGTGGAGGCCCTGGGCCTCCCCTCTGGTGCCTCTCCGGTGTTCTGGAAGCTTCGTGGAAATATAAGATCGTGGGCCTTGATTTCGTAGAATTCCGAGAATATTGCCCGAACAACCTTTCTAGAACCAAAAACAACAGAAAACAGGAACTGGCACTGTGGCATCTTGTTAATAGGTTAGTTCCAAAAAACGCATAAAAACATTATAAAGTGTGAGCAAAACATGTAGGTATTGTCATAAAACAAGCCTGGAACATCAGAATTATAGATACGTTGGAGACGTATCAGCATCCCCAAGCTTAGTTCCTGCTCGCCCTCGAGTAGGTAAACGATAAAAAGAATAATTTCTGTAGTGACATGCTACTTACATAACCTTGATCATACTATTGTAAAGCATATGAGATAAATGAAGTGACTCAAGGCAATGATCTATAGTTTGCTAACAAATAGATAACATATAGCAAAACTTTTCATGAATAGTACTTTCAAGACAAGCATCAAAAGGTCTTGCATAAGAGTTAACTCATAAAGCAATAAATTCAAAGTAAAAGGCATTGAAGCAACACAAAGGAAGATATAATTTTTAGTAGTTGCTTTCAACTTTCAACATGCATATCTCATGGATAATTGTCAACACAAAGTAATATGATGAATGCAAATAAGCAAGTATGTAAGAATCAATGCACAGTTGACACAAGTGTTTGCTTCTAAGATGGAAGGAAGTAGGTAAACTGACTCAACATAAAAGTAAAAGAATGGCCCTTCGCAGAGGGAAGCAGGGATTAAATCATGTGCTAGAGCTTTTCAAGTTTTGAAATCATATAGAGAGCATAAAAGTAAAGTTTTGAGAGGTGTTTGTTGTTGTCAACGAATGGTAGTGGGCACTCTAACTACCTCATCAACCAGACTCTCAAGAGCGGCTCACATGAAGGACGTTATCTCTACCAGCAAGGTAGATCATCCCTCTTCTCTTTTGTTTACACATGTACTTTAGTTTCATTATTTATGGATGACACTCCTCCCAACCTTTTGCTTACACAAGCCATGGCTAACCGAATCCTCGGGTGCCTTCCAACATTCACATACCATGGAGGAGTGTCTATTCGCAAAATTAAGTTGCTTACTGATAGATCAGGCCAAAACACGTGAAGAGAATTATTAATGCAAGTTAATTAATTGGGGCTGGGAACCCCATTGCCAGCTCTTTTTGCAAAATTATTGGATAAGCGGATATGCCACTAGTCCATTGGTGAAAGTCTGTCCGAAGTAAATGACAAGATCAAAAGATAAAACACCACATACTTCCTCATGAGCTATAAAACATTGACACAAATAAGAGATAATAGCTTTTGAATTGTTTAAAGGTAGCACATGAAGTATTTGCTTGGAATGGCAGGAAATACCACATAGTAGGTAGATATGGTGGACACAAATGGCATAGGTTTTGGCTCAAGGTTTTGGATGCATGAGAAGCATTTCCTCTCAGTACAAGGCTTTGGGCTAGCAAGGTTGTTTGAAGCAAACACAAGTATGAACCGGTACAACAAAACTTACATAAGAACATATTGCAAGCATTATTAAACTCTACACTGTCTTCCTTGTTGCTCAAATACTTTTACCAGAAAATATCTAGACCTTAGAGAGACCAATCACGCAAACCAAATTTCAACAAGCTTTACGGTAGTTCTCCACTAATAGGTTTAAACTACATGATGCAAGAGCTTAAACATGATCTACTTGAGAGCTCAAAACAACTGCCAAGTATCGAATTATTCAAGACAATATGAAGCATTTTCTGTTTCCAACCAAATATCAATAAGTGCTATAGCTTCCAACTTTTGTCATTGAACATTAAAAGTAAGAGCGAAGAACACGAGTGTTCATATGAAAAAGCGGAGCGTGTCTCTCTCCCACACAAGGATTGCTAGGATCCGAATTTATTCAAACATAAAAAAAAAGCACACAGACGCTCCAAGTAAAGCACATAAGATGTGACCGAATAAAAATATAGTTTCAATAGAAGAAACCTGATAAGTTGATGAAGAAGAAGGGGATGCCTTGGGCATCCCCAAGCTTAGACGCTTGAGTCTTTTTGAAATATGCAGGGATGAACCACGGGGGCATCCCCAAGCTTAGACTTTTCACTCTTCTTGATCATATATCATCCTCCTCTCTTGACCCTTGAAAACTTCCTTCACACCAAACTTCTCATAAACTTCATTAGAGGGGTTAGTATTCAAAAAAACTTTAATCCACTTTAGTCCTGTAGTGACACATTGCAAGAACTCAATAAAACATTAGCTACAGCTCTCCACGTCTAGAAAGCCTTGCTTAAAGTCCACAAGAGACAATGCAAAAAACAGAGATAGAATCTGTCAAAACAGAACAGCCAGTAAAGACGAATTTTTAAGAGGTACTTCCGTTGCTCAAATCAGAAAACTCAAAACTAATGAAAGTTGCGTACATATCTGAGGAACACTCATGTAAATTGGCAGATTTTTCTAAGTTTCCTACAGAGAGACCTACTCAAATTCTTGACAGATAGAAATCTGTTTCTGCGCAGAAATCCAAATCTAGCATCAACTTTCTATTAGAGACTTTACTTGGCACAATGACACGTCTCCGACGTATCGATAATTTCTTATGTTCCATGCCACATTATTGATGATATCTACATGTTTTATGCACACTTTATGTCATATTTATGCGTTTTCCGGAACTAATCTATTGACGAGATGCCGAAGGGCCAGTTGCTGTTTTCTCCTATTTTTGGTTTCATAAATCCTAGTAAGGAAATATTCTCGGAATGGGACGAAATCAACGCCCAGAGTCTTAGAATTGGATGAAGCTTCCAGAACACCCGAGAGCCGCCAGAGGGGAGCCCTGGGGGCCCCACACAACACCCTGGCGCGGCCAGAGGGGGGGCCGCGCCCCCCTGTTGTGTCGTCGCCTCGTCAACCCTCCGACTCCGCCTCTTCGCCTATTTAAAGGTCCCTGACCTAAAACATCGATACGGAAAAGCCACGGTACGAGAAACCTTCCAGAGCCGCCGCCATCGCGAAGCCAAGATCTGGGGGACAGGGTCTCTGTTCCGGCACGCCGCCGGACGGGGAAGTGCCCCCGAAGGCTCCTCCATCGACACCACCGCCATCTCCATCAACGCTCGTTGTCTCCCATGAGGAGGGAGTAGTTCTCCATCGAGGCTCGGGGCTGTACCGGTAGCTATGTGGTTAATCTCTCTCCTATGTACTTCAATACAATAATCTCATGAGCTGCCTTACATGATTGAGATTCATATGATGATGCTTGTAATCTAGATGTCATTATGCTAGTCAAGTGGGTTTTACTTATGTGATCTCCGGAGACTCCTTGTCCCACGTGTGTAAAGGTGACGAGTGTGTGCACCGTGTGGGTCTCTTAGGCTATATTTCACGGAATACTTATTCACTCGTTATGAATGGCATAGTGAAGTGTTTATTTATATCCCTTTATGATTGCAATGTGTTTTGTATCACAATTTATCCGTGTGCTACTCTAGTAATGTTATTAAAGTAGTTTATTCCTCCCGCACGGTGTAATGGTGACAAGTGTGTGCATCGTGTAGTACTTGGCGTAGGCTATGATTGTGATCTCTTGTAGATTATGAAGTTAACTATTGCTATGATGGTATTGATGTGATCTATGCCTCCTTTCGTAGCGTGAAGGTGATAGTGTGCATGCTATGTTAGTACTTGGTTTGGTTATGTTGATCTGTCATGCACTCTAAGGTTATTTAAATATGAACATCGAATATTGTGGAGCTTGTTAACTCCGGCATTGAGGGTTCGTGTAATCCTACACAGTTAGTGGTGTTCATAATCCAACAAGAGAGTGTAGAGTCTAGCATCTATCTATTTATTATGTTATGTGATCAATGTTGAGAGTGTCCACTAGTGAAAGTATGATCCCTAGGCCTTGTTCCTAAATATCGCTACCGCTGCTTGTTTACTCGTTTTATCGCATCCGTACTTCCCGCAATATTACCACCATCAACCACACGCCAGCAAGCACTTTTCCGGCGCCGTTACTACTCGCTTATACTTATTCATACCACCTGTATTTCACTATCTCTTCGCCGAACTAGTGCACCTATTAGGTGTGTTGGGGACACAAGAGACTTCTTGCTTTGTGGTTGCGGGGTTGCATGAGAGGGATATCTTTGACCTCTTCCTCCCCGAGTTCGATAAACCTTGGGTGATCCACTTAAGGGAAACTTGCTGTTGTTCTACAAACCTCTGCTCTTGGAGGCCCAACACTGTCTACAAGAATAGAAGCACCCGTAGACATCAAGCACTTTTCTGGCGCCGTTGCCGGGGAGGAAAGGTAAAAGGTACTCACACTCCGGATCTCGGCTACTAAGCACTTTTCCAGGCACCGTTGTAAGTACTCGAAGCTATTTCCTTTAGATCCTGCAATTGCATCTTTTTGTTTCTTGTTTACACTAGTTTGGCATAATGGACAACAATAAGCTTCTTATTCTATTTCCGGATTTAAGACATGGATGGTTTGATGCGAAAATTAAAAAACCCATGGAACATATTAGTATGAACACTTTGAATACCATTGTTGCTAATGATATAGAAAGTTCTAAGCTTGGGGAAGCTGGTTCTGATGAGCATGATCTATTTAGTCCCCCAAGCATTGAGGAGAAAATTTACTTTGATGATACTTTGCCTCCTATTTATGATGATTATAATGATAGTAGTCTTTTTAGTACCGCCTCGTTATGGAGGATAAATTTGATTATGATTACAATATGCCTCCTATATTTGATGATGAGAATAATAATGATAGCTACTTTGTTGAATTTGCTCCCACTATTACCAATAAAATTGACTATGCTTATGTGGAGGGTAATGATACTTTTATGCATGTGAATAAAGATGTTTCATGTGATACTTATATTGTTGAGTTTGCTCATGATGCTACTGGATATTATTATGAGAGAGGAAAATATGGTTGTAGAAATTTTCATGTTACTAAAACACCTCTCTATATGCTGAAATTTTTGAAGTTACACTTGTTTTATCTTTCTATGCTTGTTGCATCATGCTTCATGAATTTGTTTATTTACAAGATTCCTTTTCATAGGAAGCATGTTAGGCTTAAATGTGTTTTGAATTTGCCTCTTGATGCTCTCTTTTGCTTCAAATACTATCTCTTGCGAGTGCGTCATTAAAACTGCTGAGCCCATCTTAATGGCTATAAAGAAAGAACTTCTTGGGAGATAACCCATGTGTTTATTTTACTACAGTAATTTTGTTTTTTATTTTGAGTCTTGGAAGTTGTTACTACTGTAGCAACCTCTCCTTATCTTAGTTTTATTGCATTGTTGTGCCAAGTAAAGTCTTTGATAGTAAGGTTCATACTAGATTTGGATTACACTGCGCAGAAACAGATTTCTTGCAGTCACGAATCTGGCCTAATTCTCCGTAGGTAACTCAGAAAATTATGCCAATTTACGTGAGTGATCCACGGATATGTACGCAACTTTCATTCAATTTGAGCATTTTCATTTGAGCAAGTCTGGTGCCTCAATAAAATTCGTCTTTACGGACTGTTCTGTTTTGACAGATTCTGCCTTTTATTTCGCATTGCTTCTTTTACTATGTTGGATGGATTTCTTTGTTCCATTAACTTCTAGTAGCTTTGAGAAATGTCCAGAAGTGTTAAGAATGATTGTGTCACCTCTGAACATGTGAGTTTTTGATTATGCACTAACCCTCTAATGAGTTTGCTTTGAGTTTGGTGTGGAGGAAGTTTTCAAGGGTCAAGAGAGGAGGATGATATACTATGATCAAGAAGAGTGAAAGCTCTAAGCTTGGGGATGCCCCGGTAGTTCATCCCTGCATATTTCAAGAAGACTCAAGCATCTAAGCTTGGGGATGCCCAAGGCATCCCCTTCTTCATCGACAACTTATCAGGTTTCTTCTCTTGAAACTATATTTTTATTCGGTCACATCTTATGTACTTTACTTGGAGCGTCTGTGTGCTTTTATTTTTGTTTTGTTATTTTAATTCTCTGAATAAATACATGCTTGTGTGGGAGAGAGACACGCTCCGCTGTTGCATATGAACACATGTGTTCTTAGCTCATAATGTTCATGGCGAAGGTTGAAACTGCTTCGTTAATTGTTATATGGTTGGAAACGGGAAATGCTACATGTGGTAATTGATAAAATGTCTTGGATAATTTGATACTTGGCAATTGTTGTGCTCATGTTTAAGCTCTTGCATCATATACTTTGCACCCATTAATGAAGAAATACATAGAGCTTGCTAAAATTTGGTTTACATAATTGGTCTCTCTAAGGTCTAGATAATTTCTAGTAAAGAGTTTGAAAAACAAGGAAGACGGTATAGAGTCTTATAATGTTTACAATATGTCTTTTATGTGAGTTTTGCTGCACCGGTTCATCCTTGTGTTTGTTTCAAATAACCTTGCTAGCCTAAGCCTTGTATCGAGAGGGAATACTTCTCATGCATCCAAAATCCTTGAGCCAACCACTATGCCATTTGTGTCCACCATACCTACCTACTACATGGTATTTCTCCGCCATTCCAAAGTAAATTGCTTGAGTGCTACCTTTAAATAATTCAAAATTTATCACCTCTCGATTTGTGTCAATGTTTTATAGCTCATGAGGAAGTATGTGGTGTTTATCTTTCATTCTTGTTGGGCAACTTTCACCAATGGACTAGTGGCTTCATCCGCTTATCCAATAATTTTGCAAAAATAGATGGCAATGGGATTCCCAGTCCCAAATTAATTAACCTAAATAGACACACCTCCATGGTATGTGATTGTTGGACGGCACCCGAAGGATTCGGTTAGCCATGGCTTGAGAAAGCAAAGGTGGGGTGGAGTGTCATCATAATAAAACTAAAATAAAAAGGCACTCCTTCATGGTATGAGATTGTTGGCAGGCACCCGAGGATTCGGTTAGCCATGGTTTGTGAAACAAAGGTTGGAAGGAGTGCCACGCAAAAATAAAAATAATTCATGGGAGCCGCTCTTTGAAGGTTTGTCTGGCAAGGGGGTTAGAGTGCCCACTACCATTCGTTGACAACAACAAACACCTCTCAAAATTTTACTTTTATGCTCTCTTTATGTTTTCAAAACCAAAGCTCTAGCACAAATATAGCAATCAATGCTTCCCTCTCGCGAAGGGCCATTCTTTTACCTTTTATGTTGAGTCAGTTCACCTATCTCTCTCCACCTCAAGAAGCAAACACTTGTGTGAACTGTGCATTGATTCCTACATACTTGCATATTGCACTTGTCATATTACTTTACATTGACAATATCCATGAGATATACATGTTATAAGTTGAAAGCAACCGCTGAAACTTAATCTTCCTTTGTGTTGCTTCAATACCTTTACTTTGATTTATTGATTTATGAGTTAACTCTTATGCAAGACTTATTGATGCTTGTCTTGAAAAAATACTATTCATGAAAAGTCTTTGCTTTATGATTCATTTGTTTACTCATGTCATTACCATTGTTTTGATCGCTGCATTCATTACATATGCTTACAATAGTATGATCAAGGTTATGATGGCATGTCACTCCGAAATTATCTTTGTTATCGTTTACTCGCTCGGGACGAGCAAGAACTAAGCTTGGGGATGCTGATACGTCTCCGACGTATCGATAATTTCTTATGTTCCATGCCACATTATTGATGATATCTACATGTTTTATGCACACTTTATGTCATATTTATGCGTTTTCCGGAACTAACCTATTGACGAGATGCCGAAGGGCCGCTTGTCGTTTTCTGCTGTTTTTGGTTTCAGAAATCCTAGTAAGGAAATATTCTCGGAATCGGACGAAATCAACGCCCAGAGTCTTAGAATTGGACGAAGCTTCCAGAACACCCGAGAGCCGCCAGAGGGGAGCCCTGGGGGCCCCACACAACACCCTGGCGCGGCCAGAGGGGGGGGCGCCCCCCTGTTGTGTCGTCGCCTCGTCAACCCTCCGACTCCGCCTCTTCGCCTATTTAAAGGTCCCTGACCTAAAACATCGATACGGAAAAGCCACGGTACGAGAAACCTTCCAGAGCTGCCGCCATCGCGAAGCCAAGATCTGGGGGACAGGAGTCTCTGTTCCGGCACGCCGCCGGGACGGGAAGTGCCCCCGGAAGGCTCCTCCATCGACACCACCGCCATCTCCATCAACGCTGCTGTCTCTCATGAGGAGGGAGTAGTTCTCCATCGAGGCTCGGGGCTGTACCGGTAGCTATGTGGTTAATCTCTCTCCTATGTACTTCAATACAATAATCTCATGAGCTGCCTTACATGATTGAGATTCATATGATGATGCTTGTAATCTAGATGTCATTATGCTAGTCAAGTGGGTTTTACTTATGTGATCTCCGGAGACTCCTTGTCCCACGTGTGTAAAGGTGACAGTGTGTGCACCGTGTGGGTCTCTTAGGCTATATTTCACAGAATACTTATTCACTGTTATGAATGGCATAGTGAAGTGTTTATTTATATCCCTTTATGATTGCAATGTGTTTTATCACAATTTATCTGTGTGCTACTCTAGTGATGTTATTAAAGTAGTTTATTCCTCCTGCACGGTGTAATGGTGACATTGTGTGCATCGTGTAGTACTTGGCGTAGGCTATGATTGTGATCTCTTGTAGATTATGAAGTTAACTATTGCTATGATGGTATTGACTAGGAAGTTTGCGGCGCGGCGCACGCCGCGCCCGTGTTGTCGAGATTCTTTTTTAAAAATAGCGTTTTTTTAGGTTTAAGAGCGCGGGATTCCTTGTCAAAAAAAATTGAAGAAACATCTAAAACTCGACTACGCCTTTGGTATCAAGATCATTGGTTACAATTTTGTATAAATAATACAATATCTGGGTTACTGAAGTACCACGGAACTGCCAGTGAAATAGGCGAATGGTGTAGTGCTTTTGTTTCTAGATTGTTGGATAAAATATTGTAGAAATAAAACAATATCTAGGTTGTTGAAGTACCCCAGAAGTACCGGTGAGATAGGCGGCTGATGGTGGAGTGCTTTTGTTTTCGGTGTTGCTACAAAAGAAATGGTAGTATTTCTCCAACCGAAAGAGGCAACAGTGATGCGGTAAATATATCTTTCTAAAGTTACCATAGAAGAAGGTCATCCCACGTGAAAATGTGACGGATGGTGAAGTAAGTATATTTTTTTGATGTTACCGTAGAAGAACACACCATTATTTTTCCCCAAGTAAAAGAGGGAGCGGATGCTGGATTTTTTTTGAATCGCGGTTGAAGAATTATGCATTACTAAAGAAATATCGGCAAGTAATTATTGTCTAGAACCATGGTTGAGGTTGAAGGGTAGCTAACGCCGCGTTTCATAGTTGACATCGGCAATGTTCAAGATGTCTCCTGAGAAATTGTTTTCTAAAAAAATATTGGTAGTTTCCGCCTCGCGAAAAATTACGGCCCGAGCTAAACTTGAGATTGAAATTACCACGTTGCTGCACCGTTGACAAATTATCGCAGTTGGAATATGCCCCCTCAAATAATTAAATATTAGGTAATCAATAATCTATTTTATAGTTGACACTGGAAAATTACTGTTGATGTTCCGAGAAATTGTTTTTGGGTAATTATAGGTAGTTACCGCCTTGCAGAAAATAACTGCTATATTGTTAACATGACAAATTCTTACGAAAGCTAAATATTTCAAACAACGATCTACTGCGAGAAAGTACCATCAGAGTCTTTAAATATTGTTAGCATAGCAAATTATTACGAAAACCGACGACCTACTATGAGAAACTACCATCAGATTCTTGGAAAAATAGTGTGAGGAATTTTGGAAATGGTGTTGTTTTTTCCAAGTAGTGTTCATGTAGCAATTTTTATATGACACTGTTCATGGGCAATCAACAGTACCCAAATGAATGGGGATGAATCAAAAGAGATCAGCTTTCGACGACCTACTATGAGAAACTACCATCAGATTCTTGGAAAAATAGTGTGAGGAATTTTGGAAATGGTGTTGTTTTTTCCATGTAGTGTTCATGTAGCAATTTTTATATGACACTGTTCATGGGCAATCAACAGTACCCAAATGAATGGGGATGAAGCAAAAGAGGTCAGCTTTTATATATAGTATAATGTGATCTATGCCTCCTTTCGTAGCGTGAAGGTGATAGTGTGCATGCTATGTTAGTACTTGGTTTGGTTATGTTGATCTGTCATGCACTCTAAGGTTATTTAAATATGAACATCGAATATTGTGGAGCTTGTTAACTCCGGCATTGAGGGTTCGTGTAATCCTACACGGTTAGTGGTGTTCATCATCCAACAAGAGAGTGTAGAGTCTAGCATCTATCTATTTATTCTGTTATGTGATCAATGCCGAGAGTGTCCACTAGTGAAAGTATGATCCCTAGGCCTTGTTCCTAAATATTGCTACCGCTGCTTGTTTACTGTTTTACTGCATCTGTACTTCCTGCAATATTACCACCATCAACCACACGCCAGCAAGCACTTTTCTGGCGCCGTTACTACTGCTTATACTTATTCATACCACCTGTATTTCACTATCTCTTCGCCGAACTAGTGCACCTATTAGGTGTGTTGGGGACACAAGAGACTTCTTGCTTTGTGGTTGCAGGGTTGCATGAGAGGGATATCTTTGACCTCTTCCTCCCCGAGTTCGATAAACCTTGGGTGATCCACTTAAGGGAAACTTGTCAGCTGTTCTACAAACCTCTGCTCCTGGAGGCCCAACACTGTCTACAAGAATAGAAGCACCCGTAGACATCACACAACAATGCAATAAAATAAAGATAAGGAGAGGTTGCTACAGTAGTAACAACTTCCAAGACACAACAAAACAGTAGCAAAATAAAGACATGGGTTATCTCCCAAGAAGTGCTTTCTTTATAGCCATTAAGATGGGCTCAGCAATTTTAATGATGCTCACATAAGGATGAGAGTTGAAGCAAAAGAGAGCATCAAAAAGCAAGTTCAAAACAAATTTAAGTCTAACCCACTTCCTATGCATAGCAATCTTGTACACAAATAAATTCATGAAGAATAAAGTGACAAGCATAAGAAGATAAAACAAGAGTAACTTTAAAATTTTCAGCATATAGAGAGGTGTTTTAGTACCATGAAAATTTCTACAACCATATTTTCCTCTCTCATAATAATTTTCAGTAGCATCATGAACAAACTCAACAATATAACTATCACATTCAGCATGCTTTTCATGATCTACAAACACATAATTTTTATCAAGATAAAAAATAATAGGATCAGAACTTTCAAACCCACTTTTATCAGTAATATAACAAGATGATTGATCAATCTCAAAAGATATGGGACTCCTAGATAAAGTCAAGACCTCTCCAATCCCATTTTCATTAGTAGTACAATTAATATTATCAAGTAACATAGGACCATCATCTAGAGATTTATCATAAACATTTGCCAAGCAAAACTCTTTAGTACCATGCATTTCGACATCAGGCACAAACAAAGCATTATCATAAGATTTATCAAAGTAGCATGGATTATCATAAATGACAGTAGCATAATTATTCTCACAAGTTTTACTCATAGGGAATATTTCAAAAGAATCCACAGGAACATAACATTCATCCTCTTTCGGTAAGCATGGAGGACAATCAAATAGTGTAAGAGATAAAGAGTTACTCTCATTAGAAGGTTGGCATGGGTAGCTAATCCATTCTTCCTCCTTTTTTTCATCACTCTCCTCCTCTTTTTCATCCAATGAGCTTTCAGGTTCATCAATTTCTTCTTTCACAGGTTCCTGCAAATTGTCAGTGCATTCTTGTGCATTAATGAGCCTCTCTTTATAATCAATGATATAAGGATTATCACTGTAACTTTCTATGCAAAAATTAAGGATAGAAGAGAGATAATCTTTAAGGTCCTTACAAACAACACAAGTTTCATAATTTTTAGACATGAAGGATTCTATCTCAGAAGCTCCCATAAATAAGAAAAATTGTTCTACTTCTTCGAACCCAAAATGAATATAGTTATTCCAATTATAGTTCTTAATTAAAACTTCCTCACTAAACCCACATTGAAATTTAAGATGTTTAGTATCCTGTTTAGAGCAACAGTTTATATCATGGCGTTTAAGCAAGATTTTAGCAATTATATTCAATTTTTCTATCACAGCACTCATGACTTTACCCGTTCTTGATTCTCTATAATTCATATATATTTCAATAAGCTCCAAATAGGTTGTGGGTTCTCCCATAACAACAGTTTTTAATTTTTCGGTTTTCAAATTTTTATGGATTTTTGGGTATATGAGATAAGTAAAACAAAACAAAAACAAACTAGACAAAAGTAAACTAAGCAAAATAATACTAGACATAAATAAACTAAGCACAAATAAACTAGACAAAAGTAAACTAAGCAAAACAAAACAAAATAAAAACAGAGAGAGAGGTAGAGTGTACTCCCCAGGTGAACTTATGAGTAGAGCTATGCCTCCCCGGCAAAGGCGTCAGAAAATAGTCTTGATAACCCACAAGTATAGGGGATCGCAATAGTCTTCGAGGGAAGTAAAACCCAAATTTATTGATTCGACACAAGGGGAGGTAAAGAATACTTATAAGCCTTAACAACTGAGTTGTCAATTCAGCTGTGATACGTCCAAATTGCATCACTATTTTATATCATAATTTGCTGTTATTCATTGATATATTTCATATTGGGACACAATACTTATGTTATTTCATCTATTTTGCATGTTTCATGATTATTTGGAGATCGAGCACCGGAGCCGAGATTCCGCCGGAAAAGCACCGTCGGGATGCGATATTTCGGAAGATCAACTGTGGAAGGAAGTTTTACGAGAAAATCCTATTTTTCCGGATGACGGAGGAAGCCGGAAGGGGGAGCCAGTCTGGACCCGGGGTGGGCCCACACCATAGGGTGGCGCGGCCCATGGCTCGGCCGCGCCACCATGTGGTGTGGGGCCCCCTCGGCCTCTTTCGCCTCCTTTTCTTCGCGAAACCCTTCATCCCGAAGACCTAAGCCACGGAGGAATCCTCACGAAGGGTTACGGCCGCCTCGCGGGGCGGAGAACACCAGAGAGAAAAGAGCTCTCCGGCGGGCAGGAATCCGCCGGGGAAATTCCCTCCCGGAGGGGGAAATCGACGCCATCGTCACCGCCATCGAGCTGGACATCATCTCCATCACCATCATCATCATCTCCACCATCATCACCGCCATCTCCACCGCTGGACATCGTCACCGCTGTAGCAATTTGGGTTTGATCTTGATTGTTTGATAGGGGAAACTCTCCCGGTACTGATTTCTACTTGTTATAGATGCTATTGAGTGGAACCATTGAACCAAGGTTTATGTTCAGATTGTTATTCATCATCATATCACCTCTGATCATGTTCCATATGATGTCTCGTGAGTAGTTCGTTTAGTTCTTGAGGACATGGGTGAAGTCTAAATGTTAGTAGTGAACTATGGTTGAGTAATATTCAATGTTATGATATTTAAGTTGTGGTGTTATTCTTCTAGTGGTGTCGTGTGAACGTCGACTACACGACACTTCACCATTTATGGGCCTAGGGGAATGCATCTTGTACTCGTTTGCCAATTGCGGGGTTGCCGGAGTGACGAAACCTAAACCCCGTTGGTATATCGATGCGAGGAGGGATCGCAGGATCTCAGAGTTTAAGGATGTGGTTAGATTTATCTTAATTACTTTCTTGTAGTTGCGGATGCTTGCAAGGGGTATAATCACAAGTATGTATTAGTCCTAGGAAGGGCGGTACATTAGCACAGAGTTCACCCACACAACACTTATCAAAACAATGAAGATTAATCAGTCGTATGTAGCGAAAGCACTAGACTAAAATCCCGTGTGTCCTCGAGAACGTTTGGTCATTATAAGTAAACAAACCGGCTTGTCCTTTGTGCTAAAAAGGATTGGGCCACTCGCTGCAATTATTTCTCTCGCATTTTACTTACTCGTACTTTATTCATCTGCTACATCAAAACCCCCGGAATACTTGTCTGTGAGCATTTACAGTGAATCCTTCATCGAAACTGCTTGTCAACACCTTCTGCTCCTCGTTGGGTTCGACACTCTTATTTATCGAAAGTACTACGATACACCCCCTATACTTGTGGGTCATCAAGACTATTTTCTCGGCGCCGTTGCCGGGGAGTGAAGCGCTATTGGTAAGCGGAATTGGTAAGGAAAACCTTTACTCGTTTGTGCTGATTTTATTTCGCTCGCTTGCTATAAGTCATTATGGAGAGATCTTCTCTTCAATTTCTATTTGGGAAATCTACTACTACTGCAACGGTAGTGGATGAGGCGCTAGGTGAGGAAGTAATACCATATAAAATACCTACGAAAATTATTGAACATGTTATGGATAACCGCTATGAAGGGGATGGAACTGTCCATCCTGGTGATCATTTATTGTTTTTGCATGAATTATGCGGGTTATTCAAATGTGCAGGTATTGCTATGAATGAAGTTAGGAAGAAACTATTCTCTATATCGCTGTCTGGTAAAGCGGCGCATTGGTATAAATTGCTGAAGAATGGTGATTCTCTTGATTGGGAGGACATTGTGCCTTTATTTTATTCCAAATTTTATCCTCCAAGTGAAATTCACAAAGATCGGAACCGCATATATAATTTCTGGCCTCATGATGGAGAGAGTATTGCCCAAGCTTGGGGGAGATTGAAGTCTTTAATGCTCAAATGCCCCATTCATGAGCTTCCTGGTAATGTTATTATTGATAATTTCTATGCAAGACTTTCTTTTCAAGACAAGACCTTGCTGGATACTTCTTGTTCCGGATCATTTACACGCAATAAAGAAGAGTTTAAAAGGGACCTTCTTGATCGGATCCAAGAAAATACCGAAGGTTGGGAGAACGACAAAGATAGAGAATCAGGTATAATTTATGATTATAAATGCATTGAAGCTTTTATGGATACTGATACATTTCCTAATATTAGTGCTACATATGGTCTTGATTCTCAAGTTGCTGCAAACCTTTATAAAGCTTTTGCCTCTCATTATGAATTGCCTAAGAAGAATTTTGATAAGTATCATGAACCGTACAAAGATAAAATTGATTCATCTCTACTATTAAGAGCAAACTGGTGAATGCCTGGTGTCACACTTTCACCTAACTACAAAACTGACACCGCATACATGTTTTATCCTCAAAGTTATCCCGTCCAAATAGATCTCACGGTCAAACCGAGAAGATTGCTTCACATATTCCCTTATTATTCTCAACTACTTATGCTCCACTTATCGTCTTATCTTAACAAACCAACTGAGGAGACCGACGAGGAGTTGGAATAGGGGTTATACTACCTTCGTCCTCCTCGCCAAATGCATGGACTTCCCATCGAAGAGGGAGTAGTTAACGCCTTCGTGCTCCTCATAATCCTCCAGAGTCCATACTACGCATCTTCCTTCGTATTTGGCCACGCGGGAGGAAATGCAGCAGAAGCAAATTAAGCACCTCGCCGCGCTCGCCGTCGCCCTGGCGGCGGCAAAGCTCTTGCGTTGCAGCTTAGTACGCGCTTTGCGCACGCTTCAAGGAGTGATTCTCGGCGTACTGCATCATCGTCCTCGTTGGGTGGCCGGATCTTCTCGTCGTAGAGCACCTCCTCTACATCGCTCGCCGGTGCACTAAGAGCATCTTCAGTCGTGTCCCCCAAACCGTCCTCCAAAATTCATCGGATTGAGCGTTTGGGGGACGTGTTTCGTTCGTGATGTGTTTGGGGACGTCGCTCCCCCAAACAAAATTTTGGAAATTTTAAACTTAAGCGAGATTCGATTAGATTCGTCCAAACTTACATAGATTCTAACGAAATTTGACTAAATTTAAATTAAACCTAATCTAGAAGTACTTGCGGCGGCCGGAGGCATCGTAGTACTGGTGGAAGTTGTACATGTCTTCGGTGACGACCTCCTACTTGACGCGCTTGTCGACGGGCTCGTCCTTCACCAAGCCGCTTGGTCCTGCCTCGCCGTCGTCGGTGAGGTCCACGAGCTCCTTGCCGGAGTCGCGGATGGACATGGAGATCGCCATGTCGAGGTCGCCCCTCCAGGCGTCCTTGTCGTTCATCGACGCCAAGCATGCCGCCCGCAGCCCTGGGCAGTCCTCGGGGTCGTCGCTGCTGGCAATGAGCCGCTGCTGCCGCTCGTACTCCGCCAGTAGCACTGACTGCGCCGCTTCCTCCGGCTCCTCCTTCACCTCCGGCTTCGGGATGAGGACGGTGCCGCCGCGCCTGTCTTGCTGCCGCCGGCTGCCGCTGGCACCACGCCTCGTGTTGACGGGCGTCGCCGGCTCCTCCTTCACCTCGCGTTTGGGGACGCTGTAGGGCGCCGAGCGGTACGACGAGGACAGCGTCGATCGGGCCGGTCCTGAGGAAGAAGAGTTCGAGGAGGACGAGTACGTCGTCCTCCTCGGCTTCCATTGCGGTGGTCCTCCTCGAGGAGACGGTGGCGGTGACGGCGGCGTCTCCAACCTTGGAGCGCCGTTGCGGATGCCGCGGATGACATTCTCGAGGGTGCGCCCCGGAACGCCCCAGAACAGGGCGCGGCCGTCCTTGTTCCAGCTGTTGCGCCCGCCGATGAGGCCAGTGGTGCTGTGCATCTCGACGTCGTACTTGGCCTTGAAGTACGTCGCCCACCAGGCGTCGTTGTTGTTGGCCGCCCATGTCGGATCCGCCCGCTCCTCGGCGGTGAGTTGAGCCCGCCGGGCCTTGATGCCGTCCCTCCATTGGTCCATGCCCAGCTTCGGCGCTGCTTGGCATCTTCCAGCCGCCGCTGCTTGGCAGCCGCATGTCCGGCGGGACTAGATATCTGCGCCGCTGCTTGATGGGTGGTCTTATCCGCGCCGCTTCTGGTGCAAGCAGAGCACTGATGCGGCTCCTCTCGGTCGGCCATGGAGGCGAGAGAGAGGACATCGGTGGTGCTGCTGCTATGCACTGGAGACGGTGCCGTACCTGCATCAACCTCGGAGCTGATTGTGCTTCATCTTCACCGTCATTCAAACGGCGGTTAGCCTGCTCTCCAACAGGGGACTCATGCCGGCGTCTTCGCCCTGCCCTGCATCTTATGGCCGAAAGGCGGCCCTTCTCAAGGTTCTCTTCCTCCACATGGAGGCTTTCTGGCTCGTCATTAACAACTCCTGCTCCCGATGCCCCAAGTGGCTTGCTCCCCGGCGGCGTTGGAAGCGGTCGATGGCGGTGTCCTTTCTCCGGCGCAGATCAAAGACCTGATCGTTTTTTTGCTTTCTTACCTAGGGTCCTGCTTGCAAAGTACGAGGGCTTCTCTGTTATTTCGTGTTTTTCAGAGACTCTTTATGTAATCTGGTCTGTAACCGCGTGGATTTAATACAGCTCCTGGTCCTTCAGGGCCTTTATGTTTCAAAAAAAAAGAGACAAATAACTCATCGATTATTACACAATCAACCAAGGTGATTATATTTTTTAAATGCATGTTTCTACATAAAAATATTTACAATTAATTTCTATAAATGTTACGCTTCTGCAGGTGATGGACAATATAGAAATAGATGGTCATATTTCAAAATAAGCCAGCACCATAGGCCCCGAAGTTATCTCCTCCCGCAACCTGTATATATTAGGATAAGTCATTGTCCATTCTTAATATTATTGATGTGTTTTAATGATCACCATTTGCAGATTTATTTGTCACACGCATTAATTGTTAACTTCATCGTGTTCGCCATCGACAAACTTGAGTGTCATGTATCTGTTTTAGACCCATTTTTCGACCTCTATCAGAAGAGATGTACCAATTGAAATTACATAGTATTTGAAATTTATTTCTTGAAATAGCACAACTTGGTTAAAGTTCCAAAATTTATTTCTAGGTATGTAAATACCCTCATAGTATTCCAATACCAACAAATCCCCAGGTGATTTCCTCTTGTAATCATTATGAGCAATTTACTTCACTATCGTCCTAATATCCAAGATAATTATATTCAATTTATTTGTGGAAACTTATTTGGTTACTTAGTCTTCACTTTTATGCTCTTGTGGGATGGTAATTTTTTTCATCCAATTTACACCCGTGAGTATTATATATTCACATTCTTACGTTTTTATGGAAAAAAATAATTCTACATCATATATTGCTTGTGCAAGATAGCTACGAGTTGAGAAAGAAGCTTTTGATATATTGCCCGCTCCTCGGCGGTGAGTTGAGCCCGCCGGGCCTTGATGCCGTCCCTCCATTGGTCCATGCCCAGCTTCGGCACTCGCTTGGCATCTTCCGGCCCGCCGCTGCTTGGCAGCCGCATGTCCGAGCGGGACTAGATATCTGCGCCGCTGCTTGATGGGTGGTCTTATCTGCGCCGCTTCGGTGCAAGCAGAACACCGATGCGGCTCCTCTCGGTCGGCCATGGAGGCGAGAGAGAGGACAACGGTGGTGTTGTCTGTTATGCACCGGAGACGGTGCCGTACCTGCATCAACCTCGGAGCTGAGTGTGCTTCATCTTCACCGTCGTTCAAACGGCGGTTAGCCTGCTCTCCAACAGGGGACTCATGCCGGCGTCTTCGCCCTGCCCTGCATCTTATGGCCGAAAGGCGGCCCTTCTCCAGGTTCTCTTCCTCCACAGGGAGGCTTTCTGGCTCGTCATTAACAACTCCTGCTCCCGATGCCCCAAGTGGCTTGCTCCCCGGCGGCGTTGGAAGCGGTCGATGGCGGTGTCCTTTCTCCGGCGCAGATCAAAGACCCGATCGTTTTTTTTGCTTTCTTACCTAGGGTCCTGCTTGCAAAGTACGAGGGCTTCTCTGTTATTTCGTGTTTTTCAGAGACCCTTTATGTAATCTGGTCTCAGAATCTGCGTGGATTTAATACAGCTCCTGGTCCTTCAGTGGCCTTTATGTTTCAAAAAAAGAGACAAATAACTCATCGATTATTACACAATCAACCAAGGTGATTATATTTTTTAAATGCATGTTTCTAGATAACAATATTTACAATTAATTTCTACAAATGTTACGCTTCTGCAGGTGATGGACAATATAGAAATAGATGGTCATATTTCAAAATAAGCCAGCACCATAGGCCCCGAAGTTATCTCCTCCCGCAACCTGTATATATTAGGATAAGTCATTGTCCATTCTTAATATTATTGATGTGTTTTAATGATCACCATTTGCAGATTTATTTGTCACACGCATTAATTGTTAACTTCATCGTGTTCGCCATCGACAAACTTGAGTGTCATGTATCTGTTTTAGACCCATTTTTCGACCTCTATCGAAGAGATGTACCAATTGAAATTACATAGTATTTGAAATTTATTTCTTGAAATAGCACAACTTGGTTAGAGTTCCAAAATTTATTTCTAGGTATGTAAATACCCTCATAGTATTCCAGTACCAACAAATCCCCAGGTGATTTCCTCTTGTAATCATTATGAGCAATTTACTTCACTATCGTCCTAATATCCAAGATAATTATATTCAATTTATTTGTGGAAACTTATTTGGTTACTTAGTCTTCACTTTTATGCTCTTGTGGGATGGTAAAATAAATTTTTTTTCATCCAATTTACACCCGTGAGTATTATATATTCACATTCTTACGTTTTTATGGAAAAAATTAATTCTACATCATATATTGCTTGTGCAAGATAGCTACGAGTTGAGAAAGAAGCTTTTGATACATGTGCTCAAGTACCACTCACATGAAGTTGATGATAACATTCCTAATGATGCGTGTGAATACCTTAGCCATCTCAAGGGAGAATGGCTTTTAATAAATGAGAGATAATATGTATGTCCTTGCATGTTATACATATTACACCGAATTTTGTGAAACACTATGTGGTTTTTGCGTACTTAAATATTTATTATGTGTATAAGGTAAGGAGTCGCACGAAGACGCGATTCAACTAAGTACAATGATGGGGCACCAAACGATGCCAGATCACAGCCCAATTGTGTACTAGAATACTCCTACAATCTTCATCAGCGACACCAGATGGCAGCTTCCCCACAAGGCACCAAACCGGCTCTCGTGCTTCTTGTCCAGAACTTTCCTTGATTAGTACATCAAAACAAACATATGGAACCAATGGCTGATTTGGGAAGTGGAGATTAGGCGATTAAAGAATGATTTGTCAGCTTGATTCCTGGCTTTGATTTTAGCTCGGAGAAACCTGTCCTGGTAAACCTAGGATAGTGGTTCTAGAATAATACAGATCTGGAACTGCTGGAGAGTAGGCAACGCCATAATTTCAACCAACTTGAAATAAATAAATAAAGTAGGAACATGAACAGCAATGTACTGGAGTTCAAGAAGAAAAGAAGCCTAGGTTTTATCTAGAGTGCTTGTGTATGTGTTAGGTTAACTAAGCAAATAACCAAACATCTGAAAGTTCAGTAATGAAAGATGGAGATAAAGCACATGGTTATGAGAGTGATCTGGAGTGAATCCAGTTGCTTTTAGATTTGATTTGTCTGATTTGATAGAATTGGTGCTTTTTTCCAAAAGCAACTACGAGTTACATCTAAAGATGCTAAGCATAAGGTTGTCATTATGCATATATCAAATAAAGTATAAGAAAGCAGGGTGGCGTAGATTGTCCGGGTGTAAATTTTCCATGAAAAGTCAAATATTCTTGCAGCAGCATTTGCGCAGCATGGACCAGCTTGTTTTGTCTCATGGAGTGACTGGATTAGATTAATTGATGCTTAAAGTGAAATTTAACTGCAGATGAAATAGTTCGCCGTAGATACCCTCATTGCTATACTATTTCTGTAACAAGATATTGCAATTTTTATGTGTTGATAAAGAGATAGAACACTATTTCTTAATTTTAGGATATCTGCAAATAGAGAAGTCTCGGGTCTCAACATATTGTAAGGACTGTTCTTTCAATGAGCTAGAGCAGTCCTAGTATCCTTTTGAAAATCCTTTGAGAATGATACAAGTTCTATAGGAATTTTGCCCAGAAACTGGTTGTGTTGTCACGTGGCATCAACAGCCAAACTAACATCTATTGAATGTTTAAAAATAACAGTTTCTGACTAAAACGGAGAAGAGAACTATAAGCTTGCCTACAAACTGAGATCATAAAGAACTGTTCCTACTTACACCGACGACAATGGAACATAATTGTAGCAACATACAGCGCATATAGGAGAATTTTCATTCAGTTAGTTCTTATTGCTTCAAATAAATACACAAGGTTACTAGAAAGAGCAAGCTAAACAGGAACATAAGAACAACAGACAACCGGGGTACAATTCATCGACCCTACATTATTTGTATCACCATCGCGTCGTCGTGCCTAACAGAGTCTAGTTTTCTTGTGAGAGCCAGGGTCCACGATGGTCGGCTTTTCATGTGGTATCTTGAACATATCGCGTGCTTCAGCCAAGAGATTCGGAAAGCTCTGCATCAAACGGAGGTACTCACCAGATGTCGCAACCACCTTGAAATTGTCACCGTCGGCGAGGAAACTGAAGCACCTAGCCTTGAGTTTGGAGCAGACGTGCTGCTCCGCCAGCTCCAACATTGAAACCACACTGTCAACCGTGATACCATCAGCACACAGCTTGTCCTCGCAGATCTTCTTTAGCTTCTCCACCGCGTACCTGTCAGCAGCTACAAGCAGATGCTGGTATTCTGCGACAGCGGAAGGAACAACTATCTTGCCAGCGTCGGGTAGTGAACCATGGTATATGTAATGGAGCATAGATCTGAAGGTGGAGGCCTCCATATCTTGGATGGTGATGCTAGATGCCATGTTGCTTTCAGCCATGGGGCCGTACAGCTCCGCTCTAAAGACTGCTGAGGCTGTCGCGAGCACCACGCGATGTGCACCGAGGCTCTCCCTCCAACGTCGAAGGAAACGTCAGTGAGTTCTTGTTTACCCCACAGCACGGCCAGATTATGAGCCAAATGTGGGAGCTCATTCTCCGCTGATGAAGATGGAGGTGCCCACGGAGGGATCGCTGGATCTGAATGGTGCTCAATGTTCACAGAGCAGAGCACCACGAAGTGGTTGTCCACAACACAGTTGGACTTGAGATCTTCTCTCGGTGCGCACAAGAAGAGCACACCATCGACGTGAAACCCAGTCCCGATGGAAGGTGCCGGTGTGCCGGTCTTGTCGAGGAAAACCATGTGTGTGGACACCTTGGTATCGGCTTTCAGAACGGGGCCAGTCGGGATGATACCGAACATGTCGCTGTATCTCGTGCATGCAGGCCAGTAAAACGTGTGGAATGAGCATCCAGCAACGACCGTGCTCGACGCTAGTACTTCAGGGGTGGCATCCTCGGACGATGGGAGCCTTACCCGGAGACGGAAGATGTTGCTGTCTCTTGTAGGGACAATGTGGCAAGTGGATGACTCGCCGGCAGCCATGGTTGGGCCTCGATCGATTCGATCGACTTGGGGAAGTGGCAGAATCAACGAGGAAGCGGCGGCGCGCGAGCTGAACGGAGGCGTCGGCCGGCCGGAGGTGGAAGAGGCGGCGTGGGAGAAGGACTGGGAGTGGAGTGCGCCTAGCTAGGGCTTGGACTGAGGATGGTGAGGAGGGAGCATCAGCCTCCAGAAGTTTGGGCTAATCCTGGCCATCGAGTCGGCAAAAATTCAAACGCACAGCAAAAACATTCTTCGTGTGGAGACGTGAGGCTTTTGTATTCTATTCCGGGGATCAATCAATCAGTCCAAAGGCAGCAGCATGTGACTCGGTGGCTAATGCAGCAATCAGGGTGCGGGGTCGCACAGCAGAAGCAGCCGCGGATGGATCCGTCGCGGTCGCTTTCATGCATCCGCTGTTTGACTCGTGCCGAACAATAACAGCGGATTCCATCCCCTTCTCGCGGAATACTTTAACTAATCCAAATAAATCCCTTCCATTTTCTTTTCTTTTTTCTCGTCTCAATTGGTTCGATCGCAAACAGCGGGCTATCCGCTCCGAACTTTGCGCTCTTTTCTTTTTCTTCTCTCCCGCAAACAGATAGCCATGCTGCCCTCGCTCGCTATACAACGGAAAAAACAAAACAAAAAAAAAAATAGCGCCGCTTCCTCTCTCGCTCTCACTGACTTGGAGGCCTTCTTTTTCTCTCCCTTGCCGCATGGGCTGGGCTGGACTGGACTCGACTGGATTCCGTGCCTCCTCATGTTTTCTCCTCAGAGGCCGCCTCCCTGTACCCCAGCTTCGCTCCACCTCCTCCGACTACTGTCCATAGCAAACAGTAATAACCATATAAGAACAAATACTGCACACTAAGAAGCAAACGAAATCGAAAAACTGAGCACATAGTAGTGCATATACATCTACTGCATTATAAGCAGCAGCAAACAAAACCCATGAAATTGAGCACAAGTTGCCCAGCAAAGATGCTAAGTACTAGGACCAAACGAAATACTATAATGTTCAGTTATACAGCTAGCATTAAATGCAGCATCGGTTTACCAAGTACGTACTACTTTCTACATTCTACAAATGTTAAAACAGTGAGGTGCAGTTATTCTGCAACCCCTGCCTCAATGAGCTTTCGCAATTATTGAACATTGACACATGATCAAGTCCCAGAAGATAAGATTCCAGCAGCACAACTACAACACTAGTAACCAGGTTCATAGCAGCACACACAAGACACACCACCTATATCATTGAGGAAACAAATTAAACCGCTAGCAGCACCGCCGGCGACGGAGTTCGCAGCATTACCAGGGAGAGACGCCGGACCACGCCGGACAGACCAACACATGTCCAAACCATCATAATCAGCTGCGAACAACAAACCTTCTTGCTTGCTATATTACGTAGACCAAGTTCCCAAAGAGCACACGCACAAGCTTATGGAGATCAAGAACCGATCAGCTCCCCAAAGATTCCAACCAGCCAACATTATATATAGACACAAAAACCTCGTTTTAAATACAAACACCTCAAGCTCCGGCCAGGTTTAACATTCCAAACACAGCAAAACCACCATGGGAAGAAGCACAAGCTCACCTTTACCATGTACACCAACAAGAGGCCACTGCCTGCCTGCCTGCTTGCTTGTAAAGTTGCAAGTAATCACAGACCTCCAGCGCCTATAACATTACACGATCCAAAGTTACCTACCAAGTGAACAGAAAAATCAAATGGAGATAGACTAATGCTACCCAACTCCCAATGTCCAGGACCCCACCAGGTGTATAACACGACTAGCCCATGCCATTTAAGTTACCTGCAAAACACCTGCTTCATCGCTGCAACCATGGAGAAGCAACACTTCAACCTCACATACACATGCTCAAGGCGGCCCTGCAGCAATTTCCAAGTCAGCCAACAATTTCACAACCAGAATATCATCTTCCAATAAGCATTGATTCAGCAGTAACAACAGAATTCATCTTTATAATAACGCAGCATTAACTCTGTTGAATCACAATTAAAAAAAAGACACACTGTTTGGGAATACACCTGCATATAAAAAAGGATACATATCACCGGAACCGCAAAACATACATGCTGATTCTTCGGCAAAAGAAAACCAACCACACCTAGACATTGTTAGGTCGACATGCTCCAGACCAAAACAACGGCAGGCAACCATACAGTTCAAATCAAACTAAAACAGGAACTAGGAAATATAGGAAGCTCCCAGGTCCAGTGCCTCTATATTATGCACAAAATGGGCAAGCATTAGCACTGCAAATACAAAATCAAGCATGATACCGATATGCTAACACTCAACACCTTACACAGAATATCCAAACGTTCTACTACATGCATCACAATGCACAATACTGAATCACCAATAGCAGTAATCAGCTCCCAAAACCATAGGGTTGCCAAAGAGAAAATTTTGACCTTTGTTGCTGATGTCAAAGAACACCCGAACTTCGACGACAGAGTAGCCGTGGAAGGGCCTTCGCGACGAGACCAAGCATTCAGATCCACACGTGGAGGCAGGACACTACAAGACTGAAATTAGCATCACCGCACATGTTACATAAGAGGACTGGCAATTGCAGTAACCTAAACGGTGCATACATTAACAGCTAGAGCTGAATATATGCCCAATATCCATGAACAGCAAATGCTGGTATACCTACTTTTTTTCACTTAACTATTTCCATAAGTTTCAGCTAAGAAAATAAATAATTCGGATGAGAAGACAAATCAGAATAGCATTTTTTAGCTTTTTTTCCCCATTCACTAGCTTGCATATCTGAAACAGAACTGTGTAAACCGAGTTGTATTATCAATCTACAGGAGCACAGGGTATACATTTAGACCTTTACTAAAATCATGAGTAAGCAAACGGAAATCTAAGCGCCAAGCTCATCTCAGCATTGTTTTGCCCCAGCAGTACCATAAACGGCGGGAGGGGCGAGACGGGGCGTGTAATTGGGGTAGTGGTGGAAATATGGGAAAAAGAAATTGTGGAGGGAGGATTTTCCATTGACTCGCCAATACCGCTGGAATACCATCTTTTCAGCTCCATCACGGTCCCCGGCTTGCCTCCCTTGGGTTTGGTGCGGCTTGGGGGCCTGCGGGCGACGAAAAAATGGCATGTGTCGGATGAAAACGGGCTTTCGGGAGAGGGGCTGAGAAAGATTTTGCGTTTGGCGCCCTCCAAAACCATTTGGTGCCCTTTAGGGGGATTGATGGAGATGCTCTTAGCTAGCTTAACTACTAATAGTTTAGTTTTCTAAATATAATTCTAATGATCATGCAAACAAAATGCATTCATTATTTTGCCTCCCAACCAAGTGGATGGAGTCAAATTTCTTCCTTTGGTATTAACGGCGTCCTAGGAAGCATGACATCCATATTATTTTTGTACCACCTTCCTTCCGTAGCCCTTGTTCCCACGCCCGTGAACACGCATGTCATTCATGATCACCATATTATGTGCATTCTAATCATCGATGTGCACATGGGACCATATTATGTGCATTCTAATCATCGATGTGCACATGCGAAAGTTAGGGCACACAATGCAACTTTTGGCGGGAAACATGAAGTTGGGCTTGCATGGACCATGCGAAGAGTATGTGTGTTGTGGCCTATGCATAAAACAGGGGGAACCAACCGTGAAAGAAATATTGGACTCACAGAATTGCCATGATGGGAACAATGTCCTCAAAACTTAGGGTTTCAAATATAGGGTGACACACTATTGGGAGAAGATCAATGCCATCCAAGCCTAGATGGATGGATAGGGGTGGCGGAGGCGAGGCAACAACGCCAATTGGGTTAGGGGAGGCGGTTAGGATGGTGGAGACGGACATGTCGCAACAACAAAGAAGATACGCTAGCGGTTAGGGATGCATTTAGGGCTGGTGAAGGTGGGATATACGCGATGGTGGAAGTAGGCATTTGGCCGCGGGATCAATCCTAGTGGAGGCGGGTGGGTTGCGGCAATGAAAAGTAAAGGCCATCAAAACCAAAGCTACTCGACGCCAAGCATACACCCTAGTTTTCCTAGATCTTCCTCGACCGGAGTGGCATTTCATGCCTATAATTACATGTGTGCTATAAGTCACTAGTACACATATAGACTCATATTAATTGCATGCACCCGTATAATACCTAGCTTTCGAGACCTTTCCAACATTGTCGGAGTTGCTCTACTACGAGTTCATATGCAAAAGTTAGGCGCGTGTGTGGGACGATGCAACTTTTGGCTGCTAAGTTAGATTTTTGCATGCATCTCCCATGCAGGAAGTACATGTGATGTATCACATGCAGAGGGCTAGGAGAAACCAAGCCGGGATGGAAAATTGGTCTCAGAGAATAAAAACATCCCAAAGTTTAGGCGGGAAAACACCGTCTCCCAAAGTTTTGGAGTGAGGACGGACGAGGCCGGAGGGTGTACACTCATATTGCATGCACTTTTAAAAGTCATCTCTTCCCGAGAGATATCCAACCCCGTCGTAGCCGGCCGTATTAGAGTTCACATGCAAAAGTTAGGGCACGTAGGTGACTCGGTGCAACTTGTAGCGGGAAAATACCATTTGGGCATGCATGGACCTTGCAGAGCCTACATGTGGCACATGCATAAAACATATGGGAAACCAACCCAACAAAAAGATTGGTCTAGGAGAAATGATGTGATGGGAACGGTGCCCGAAAGTTGGGGGTAAGCAGCGGGAGCACGAACAAAGTGACGTACGTAGATTCCGATGGTTGGGGGGCAACGCTAAACAGGTGACTTGATTAGACTAGATTGGCCATCGACTCTTGGGCAACAACAAAATTGGTTGCGGAGTTGTTGAAGACAGAGAGGACGTGGCTCGGGTTTCTCGAAGCCGATGGTGCATATGCTCCTAGACTATGTGACGTTGCTAATGATGTCTCCGCAAATACGATGTGTGGTTGTTGTGCTTAAATCTATCTTATTTTAGAGGGGCCTCCAAGCTCGCTCTCATCCGTTATTGGGCATAAAATCACAATACGATTAAATGATACCATAGTTATGTGCTACTAAAAAGGAACTTTAAATAGACACTAGTTGGACATTTCCAAATGTTCAACTAGTTTTCTTTGCACAAGTGAAATATTTTGGTATTAAATATGCTTATATATTTTTTATTGTATTTCTTATTCATTTTGGTAATGTCTTGATCCACGAGTTCGTGTGCATATAGACCGGCCAATAACATGTGCATGTGAATGCATGTAGTAGCATATCCATATTGTGTTTGGTGCCACAAACTTGCACTCGTGTCATATATATGCACCTGCCATCACACTTTCATGAAGGTATAACTTTTGAGATTTTTTTTCCCGTGAAACGGTTCGCCGAACGTAATCCATCGAGGCGCGATAAGTCTGGGGATAACACGGGTAGACGCGGAAATCCTAACGTGGGCAATCATGACATGAGGTTAATTGGAGAGGACATACGAAGTCAAGACTACACACGATGTGTTTCGGCATGATGGCCATGTCGCCAACTAGAAGGCAATGCCGAGTCTTGCGTAAACCAAGGAGCCACGACTCTAGTTGATGCCTCGAGAAACCCTCGAGTTGAAATGCTAGACTCTAAGAGCTCCAATAAGGACCTAACAACACTCAAGGCTCAACGGATTAGGGTAGATTTGGAGGTCGTCGACGGTGAATTGGTGAACGGTGGGAGGGGAAGATTGTCTGATGTGACGGGAGGCCACATCGACAATGGGAGTCTTTTGATTGAGATTGTAGAGCGGGGTGGAAGGTTCCATAGGAGAGAGAAGGGTCTAAGATGGTAAGATATGCGGAAAGGGAAAGAGAGACACGAGAACGGGCACGTCGCTGGTGACTACGAGGGAGTACACGACATCAAAATATTATTATGAAGACCGATGAACATGAACTAATAGTCATCAACATCGCTACGCCATGGGTTCATCATTGTAAGAATAAATATCTATCAAACGAAAATGACATAACATAATAGATTTTATCTATTTTCACATAGAAAACAAATTTAATAACATGACATGCATAACTCATAAAAATATATACCATGTATGTGACCCCCTATCCCAAAGTTTGGGAGGGAAAATTGACTTTTCATCATCTACAATTCTTGAATACCATTAGTTGTCGTTTTCTCGACTATTGGTACTAACAATTCCTCATTTTGAGTTTGGAATACCGAGAATTCCCTTCTCTCGATTACTCCTTCATTTTCTTGATGCATCATATGGACGCCAAATACCTATATGATAAAAAATCGGTACAAATAAATAGAGGATCATCAAAAAAGGATGGGAGGGAGGGAGACATTAACGACGTTCAGGGAAGCGTGTCATCCATATTAGTTATGGCACCTTCTTTCGGTAGCCTTTACCCTCACACACGTGAAAATGCATGGAATTCATGATCACCATCCTACATGCATTCTAATTATCGCTACGCACATGTGACGACATTGCACCACTGTTGGGATACCATTATTTCATGTACGGACAACGACAACCCTAGTTTCCCTCGTATCCTGGCTTCCGTAGTTCTCTTCCTCTGCTGGAAAGGCATTCATTCCTATATGTCCATGGGCATTGTAAGGGCATGTTTAATGGTTGATAAGGTTGTCTTATCTTAACCCCGCCACGTAATCTAGATATAACAATAAAACATGATGTACAATGAGTTATTTTTTAGTCTTATCTTTAGTAACGAGACATGCTAAATTTATGGTGAGAGAGATTGTGCTAAGAGATGATCTCTTAGCTAAGAGAAGGCAAAGTCTTTTTTCATCTATCTCTTTTCTCCACATCGCATTTATCCTATGTGGCACTCGCTAAGATATCACCATTGTACATGCCCTAAGCAGGTTTGAAAGCCGGAACTTCACAAGAGCTTTCCAACACTGCTAGAACCCGCCATATCAGGAGCCATATGCAAAAGTTAGGGCACGCGGGTGACCAATTCAACTTTTGGCTGGAAAAATAAAGTTGGGCATGCATGGACCATGCAGAGAATACGTGGGATGTGGCCCATGCTTAAAACAGGCAGGATACCAACCGTGACGAAATACTGGATTCGAAGACTTAGGGTTTCGGATAGGGGGTGACACACCCCTGTGAGAAGATCAACGCCGTCCAAGCATAGAGGGATGTATAGGGTGGCGGCGGTTCAAACTGGGTGGGGCGGCGAGGCAACAACATCAATTCGGGTGGGGTGAGGAGCAAATATTTAGGATGGTGGAGGCATGCAGTGTTGCATCACCGAAGAAGAGACGTTAGCGGGTCGGGGAGCATTAAGGCCAATGAATGCGGGAGAGTCGCGGTGGTGGAGGTATGTATCTCACCACGTGATAAATCCTAGTGGAGGCGGGATGGTCATGGCAATGCAAAATAAGAGCCACCGAAACCCCGACCCCACCGGAAACCCCGGATCTTCCTCGTTGGAGTGGCATTTCATGCCTACAATTGCATGTACACTATAAGTCTTTGCACACATGTAGACTCATATTGCATGCATCATTGTAATACCTAGATTTTTGTGAGCTTTCCAACACCTCCGGAATTGCCCCGCATGTGACGACATTACACGTGGGACGACATTATGTCCATGTTAGGATACCTATTAATTCATGCACGTCAGCCTAAAAAAAAAATAACAATGCATGCCTTTGCACATGCCATGATAGGTAATGTGTAAATTAGAGAAGGGAGCCGACAATATATCATGCCAACTTGAAAGGAAAGGCGATGAAAAGTACGACCCGTGGAAACCTCAGCTTCACGACGCCACCAAGCAACCCCGGCTTCCCTAGGTCTTCCTCGAACGGAGTGGAATTTGCATGCGTATCATTCCATATGCACTATAAGTCGTCGACACGTGTGTAGGCTCATACTCCATGCACTTTTGAAAGAAGAATCTTTCCGAGAGATGTCCAACTACACCGAAACCGACCATATCGGAGACCATATGCAAAGTTTGGGTACACGGATGACCGGTACAACAAAGTTTCGTAGACCATTCGAAACCAAACTCGATGAAATATTGGTCTCAAAGAACCGACACGACCGGGTACGACACCCCAAGAGCATCTCCAGCCGCGTCCCCCAAAGCAATTTGGGGCGCGCCGACCAAAAGCTGTTCCAGCCCGCGTCCCCCAACCCCAATTTTATCCGGCGTGCCCCGATACGGGTGTCCGGCGCCCCGAGCCTGTCCCCGTCCCACAGGGGACGCCCGGCACGCCCGGACACAACGAAAAGCGAGGCGGGAGTGGCGGGGCCGACACGCCGCCGACACAATAAATTTTAACCTAACCGTCGCCTACCTCGCGCCGGAAGTTATTCGCGCGCAGCTGACACACGACGGCATCTTTGCCTTAATGGCGACGCAGGGGCAGGCAAGACGTCTCTCCGGTGCCGCGCAGCCTCCACGCGTCGGCCGGCGTTCGCACACCACCGCTCGTTCCCGCGTGATCTTCCCGCCTCTTCCCGCGCTTTCTTCCCGCGTTCTTCCCGACGCCGGCGTCTATAAAAGGTCTCCCGGCTCACCGGTAGCCACCACAGCCCGCCGACAACAAACACATACCTCGTCGCTCCACCGCCGTCTCCTCCTCCACCAAGGGCAATGGCGAACCGCCTGTGTGCTGGCCAGTTCCCTCCACCGCCGTCTCCTCCACTTCCACTCCCGGACTCGCAGCTTGAGCATCGACGTCGCCGCCCGGGAAGAGCGGCGGCGGCGAGGGATGGAGAACTGGCGTGCACATCGTCGGCAGCAGCGGGAGGCACTCGAGCAGCATGCCCGCCAGCAGCGTGAGGCGGTGCACGCGGCGGATGTAGCGGCGTTCGACGCCCCTGGACCCGCAGCTCACGAGGCCGCGGCGGCAGCAGTGTGGCAAGAGGAGGCGCTGAAGGACACCGTTGCGGCGTTCGACGCCTCGACGGCGTAAGAGGCGCGGCAGCCGCCGAACGGAGGAGATGAGCCGGCGGTGGGCTGATGAGCGCCACCGCCGCGCGACGAGCGGGAGGCGCCGTACCGTGAACGGCGGGAGTCGATCGAGCGCAAACAACAGCCGGCGGCGGAGGAGCCGCCGCAGCCGCGAGGCGGCGCCGGCGGCGATCCGGGGAGGCGGGCGGACGAGTTGGCGGCGGAGGCCGACGCGTTGGTGGCGGCGATGATGGAGGCGCCAACGGATGTGGAGGAGGAGGAGGCCGAGGCGGAGGCGAGGAGGAGGAGACCGAGGTGGAGGACGATGATGACGACGAGTTCGAGTGGTCCGACGACGACGAGCCGCACCCGACGAGATGGCCGTTCAAGCAACGCGCGCTCGTCGAGTCCTTCGAGTCGGAGAAAAAGCTCCAGGACTACGCCCGTGCCCGCGAAGAGGCGCAAATTGCCGCGCCGTTGAGCTCTCCCTCCAGTGCGGCGCAGCAGGGAGGGCGGACGACGACGCGCCGCCGGAGCGGCGGCGTCCGGCCACCGCCCAACGCAAGGAGAGGCGGCGCGCGCAACGAGAGCTGCGGCGGAGGGGAGGCGACGACGGGGCGGGGCCGCCGAACGCACCGCCGGGCGGCCGTAGTCTAGGCTTAGATGAAATCTAGACGTTTTCATTTAAACTTTGTAATATATAATCAAATTTGAATGAAAACATTTATTTGTGCACCAATATTTATTTGGGAGAAGCAGCTGGGGAGCGACGTCCCTCAAACGCGGCACGAATAAAAGACGTCCCCCAAACGCTCAATCTGGCGCGGTTTGGGGGACGCGACTGGAGATGCCTCCAAATTTTGGGCGGGAAAATGCAAACAGAGATTTGGGCAGGAAGCAGCCAGAGCGGGGACAAAGGGACGTAGGCCCCTGAACTTTGGGTTGGACAATGCTATATTTCTCTTTCCGGGTCCTATAATTAATTTCTTGTAATTTCCAAAACACCCAGCCTCGTAGAAACAACCCTACCTAACTTCTAGGTAGGGAGTTCGACTATGACCAATTTTATATCCATCGGTATCAAACAAAAAGTTGCATTCCAATTTTACCGGCTTTGGTCGTGCTATCAATTTTAAAATGGTCACATTTGGCTTGCAAAATTTACTAACTAGCAAGGTAGCCCACTAGTAGAAGTCATGTGATGTTAACATGATATGATGCTGACCTTGTTAGAAAACCAGCATCAGATCGATGGATATAGCTAGTTAGTACTTATGATCCGTTACGACCAACAGTATAAACGCCAAATTTAGTGATCTACTCACAACCATTAATTGCCACTTGACAAGTTACCGTCTTGTCATTGTAGTTAGAGTATATTAAAAAATTATTAATCTACATTTACATTTGTGATGAAATTATTCTGAAATGAGTTTCAAGCGATTAGTGTGTCTCGATAATTTTCTTAAAGCCGAAACTAGAAAACCCTAGAATAGTATACCACATCACTCGGCGATTATGACTTTGCTTGCCTTTGACCGATGACGTAGGCTTGCCATTCGGACCTATTTTCCCTGCCTTACCTCTGGCCTTCCATGGTTACATTGCACTAAACATGCAGATGGAAGAAGCACAGAGGAAGAAGTCGCTGACCCCACACAACCATATCTCGGAATCTACCACCGAGAAAAGCACCACAACTTTTGGACATGGCAAGCAAAGAGGTGACGCGATCGCGGCATTGTCGCCATCGGGCGCATCAACATTGGGAGTCGAAAGTGGGGCAATTACATCCACAATGCCGATAGCTTACTATATATGGGTTGTCGTGATATTCCGATCGACCACCGTCATGATCCTCCGCCTCACCCTCGGATCGTGGTGCCGATGATGTAGGGAGACTTTCTAGCTTGTCATCACCAACGAGGCCACCGGAATCCTCGGAGGAGTTTTGCTGATTTGTTACTTGATTTTCTAGGTGGAGTCTCAAACTGTTCTTATATTTTAACAAGTGTATTTCACCATGATATAATCCAATCACACTTATTGTTTTATATTCACATTAATATTTTTATTTTCCCATTGATTTTGATTTCAGGATACATATATCCCCATTAGTTATCTTTGTTTCTTCTCAAATTTAAGTCTACCTTACAACTACTCAATTTGGTACATACACCTTAATTTTTTGTTAGACTTATATATTTAGTTCCAGTCTCGCCACATGAGTCATGTCCTCCCGTCGCCGATACACCGCCACATTGCCGCATTAGAAAACCTCGTTGGAGGACGAAGTCGACGCCTCATCATCGAATTAGAAGACCTCATCGGTGGATGGAGATGACGAAGTAACTCAACATACACTACCCGCATCATCGCTGGATTAGAAAACCTCGTCGTGGGATGGAGATGCCGAAGTAACTCAACATACACTAGCCGCATCATCGCCGGATTAGAAAACCTCATCGGAGGACTGGAGTCGATGAAGTAACTAATTGTACATTAGCAGCCTCATCGCCGAATTAGAAAACCTCGTTGGAGGGCGGAGCCGATGAAGTAACTCAACGTACGCTAGCCGCCTCATCGCCACCGCCTCAGCGGGTCCATCGCTGACCTCTCGATACCTATTGTGGATGGTGACGGTGAGTAGCTACAATCTCCATGCACTACCATATCACAGATGGTAATCTCAGTCGATGGAAATAATATAGGTGTACATTGAGGAGACAAAAATAGTTGACATATATACAAGTTTGTTTAGATCTTATTATTTACATCATCTTTAAGTTTTGCTTCCAAAATGTATTACTAATTTTTTTAGTGTAGTTGGCCGTGAATCAATTTCAGGCCTGGAATAAGTGAATGGTCAATTTTGCTAAGTGTTATTTGCTTCCATATCATACTAAAGTGTCTCTTGTTGTGAGTTTGCTTTTCACGGAGATTTTAGAATAAAACTACTACTACGATTTGTAGAGGAAAGGGTATAAGAAGCAAGGTTTTTTTTCAGGGATTCCTTGCTGCGGGAAGGGACACAAACAAATTTTAGAATCCCGCGCGGCTGTACTTTCTATTCTGGATAGACCTGCGCGGTTGTACTTCTACTCTGAATAGACAGATCCAGCGGGAAACTTGTAACAATTCGGGATGAGCGGGAGATTTTGGGAAAAATTTGAGTTGCGAGCCAAATTTGGGACGGGAGCTTTGGCTCAAAAAGTAAAGATTGGAATTTGGAGACGAAACCCCAACCTACCACCCGTATCCTCTCCTTTCCCAAATTCCCAGCCAAGAAATCCCCTTTCTCCTCGTCGCCGCCTCCTTCCCGCCGGCCACCTCGCCGTCCCTCCCGCACCAGGACCTAGCCTCCCCGCCCCTCCTCCTACCACCACCTTCACTTCTCCCCCAGTCCCCGCGCCGCCCCTGCCTCCCCGCGCCCCCGGAGAATGGAGAGGCCCTTGTCCGGAGGGAGCTGCACCAGCCGTGGGCGGCCATGGCGATGCCAGGGCCCAAGCAGCAGCAGCCCTCCTCCATGGCATCCGCGTCGAGCTTGCCAACCTTGGTAAGCTCACAATCTCCTCCACTCTAGCTACGCCTACATACCTCGATTCCATCTTGCTGAAGTTCGTCCCCGTGCAGAAAAGGAGGAGGTGATGGCCGACCTACCTAGCTCATGCTAGTGTGTGGTCGCCGGCACGGCAAGACAGGCCACGCGCCGGAGCTGCTGCAGCTGGGCGTCTGCGGCTCGCCCGGATCGATCCCGACTACCACGACACTCACCAACCTGAAAGTCCTCTCCTTTTCCCCTACACAGTAGCTCCCCTCGATTTATCTATCTAGGCTCGACCTAGTTATTAGTAGTATTCATGTTCTTGCTGCTGGGGTTACGGGGACCTACTAATGTTCAACATCTATGCATTGGCAGATTGCTTGGATCATACCCAAGTGAGTGGCAGCGGAGCAAAAGCCACCATCTTCACCGCCCTACCTGGACCTCCTGCTCGTGGTGGCTGTCTGCTTGCTGCTCCAGGGCCTTCAAACGGAGCAAAACACACCCCTTTTTCCCCGACCTGCAGCTCCCGCCTTGTACCGCCCCCAACCTACTCATCCAGGACAGGCTGATCACCCTTGACAAGGACGAGGTGGCAGACCTGCTGCTGATGCTACTCTGCTCTGACAGCAGCCAGGGAGATGAACGCTGGTGAGCACCCCAGCCTCCCTTCATCTCAACCCTGTTCCACTCTCGCTTATGGAATTCTGCAGAATTTATTTACTGCGATAACCCTAGCTATTGCTTTGCAGGATGGTGGTACAATGCTGATGGTGAGGATGGGTGGCCGTGGTTTCAGGAGGCAGGTCTTGCTCTGCTTGGGGACGAGAATGGCTCCTGGTAAGGCGCCTTCCCTTCGCCACTGTTTAATATAAATTCGCAGTTGTTTTGGTTCATGCCGCCCCTTGTGCATCACAATAGACAATCACGTGCATATATATGTACAGTTTGCTAGCTGTTGTATGCTTGCTTAATGGACCATCTATGTACTGGTAAACGAGTGACAACATCTTGTGAGCTTTCTCAAAATCTTTGTTTAGTGTTTGGTTTATTATGGTAAATAAATACAAGAAAATGGGACTGCTGCTTAACTGTATGATAAATTAACGCTACATCATCTATATCTATATCTAGTAAGAAAGAGCTCATGAGCTTGTCCAAGAATTTGATGTGCTATTTTGTGGTGACAAAATTTGTGCTATCTTGTAGCTCTCCAGGTGTGTAGCTTTTGAACATGTCAAAATGGGAATGTTCTATTCTAATCATTCTCTTTGTTTGTCATTGCAATAAGGTTCATCTCGCTGCCTTCTCTGAAAAATTTGTGATTTTTGTCTGCCATGCAATTGTTGCTGCAGAGAAAGGCTCGAGCTTGTTTGAACCTGACCATTCTTTGCTGGGTTGGAGTGTTTTGTTCCAGTAACCTGGGAAGTTTGAGCGCTTACATATATTTGATCTTTTCTGAAAAAATAGCGAGTGCTGCTTAGGTGTATGCTTAATTACGGTAGCTGATGATCTTCTTATAGATGGACATGGTATATTAAAATCTCATTTCATTTCAAATAAATAAATTGGCAACTATCCCTTTGGTGTATGCAAAATTAGGAGTGGGTGAATTCTGGATACTAATTCAAGGGTACCTTGTATGTTCTAGAACTGCTGCGCCGTAGGTGTATGCTGTACATATTATACTGCAATATAAAGTGGATTCTACAACTGTCATATTCATATGCTGATGCTCTTATTTTAAGTAGCTGAGACATGGGATGATTGTATTTAAGTTTTGCTGGCATATGTTGCAATTATAGGGCATATGAGTATTCAAGCACATTCTGATTGCTTTTCTTTCCCATGCATATTGCTGCATTGACGCAAATTTTCATGTGCAAGGAGCTTCGCTACCCAGTCTGCGCCGCCGACCGGTGCAAGGATAAAGTGTCTGTGGAGCTGGGCCAAGGGAGTAGCGCTACTGGTTCAGGGATGCAGCTAGTTGACTATTGAGTTTGACCTACTTGGGACAAGCCGTGCGAGTTGGGCATCGCCGGGGCCAGCGGCGCTGTTTTGCACATGTCGTGGTAAGAGTGGAACAATGCTCTCACTAGATTACACTGCCTTGCATGTGCTGGGATACATGCTCTGTTGAATGGTGCAATTTTTGGCATTATGGTATCTCGCGAGATAATAGCTCTTCATTATTGGTTAGCATGGTTCATTTTCTAGTTTACGAATATGTGGCGCTTCAACTTTTAGGAATTTGTGCTGCTTTTCTGGCACTGGAATGTGTTGTTGATCGTGCAGTTGAGTCACCTGGTTTTGATGGTACGGCGAGGCCTACTTTCTGGTTTGCATTTCCTATAAATTTTCGGTGCTACAGCCATCTATCATTTATGCTATTTTATTTCAGAACTGGTGTACCTTAACACTCATGTTCATATGCCGATGCTCTTATTTTACGTTGCAGAGACATAAGATGATTGTATCTAAGTTTTGCTGGCATATGTTGCAATTACAGGGCGTATCAGTATTTAAGTACATTCTGGTTGCTTATCTTTCCCATGCATATTTCTGCATTGATGCAATTTTTCATGTTCAGTGAGCTTCACTACCCAGTCCGCGCCGCTGACTGGAGCAAGGATGTGCTATTTGTGGAGCTGGGTCAAGGGAGAAACGCTGCTGGTTCAGGGATGCAGCTGGTTGACTATTGAGTGGAACCTACCTGGGACAAGCAGAGCGAGTTTGGCATCATCGGGGACCAGCGATGCTGTTTCGCTCGTGTCGTGGCAAGAATGGAACGTCGCCCTCACTGGATTACACTGCCTTGCATGTACTGGGATACAGGTTTTATTGAATGGTGCATTTTTTGGCGATTGTTTGCGATATGGTTATCTCACAACATAAGCTCTTATTTATTGGTGGGATATATTCATTCTCTAGTTTACGAATATGTGGTGCTTCAACTTTTAGGAATTCATGGTGTTTTTCTGGTACTAGAATGTGCTATATGTCGTGTAGTTGAATCACCTAGTTTTCCATGATACAGCGAGGCATGTTTTCTGGTTTGCATTTCTTATAATTTTTCTTTGCTAGTCATATATCATCTATGCTAGTTAGTTCAGAACTGAAACTTATTTGATGCACATGTTGTCTTTTAACTGGAGTTCAATTATAAATGTTATGTCCTTTGTTGCCATGTTCAAGATTGATTATGTGAACTATGATATGATGTGCATCTACTTTGGCTTGACATTCATAGTGCACTCTCACTGTTTTGTTTCTTGAATTGTGGTCACCAGGTCATGGTAATTTGTTGAAGGAACCAGGAAGAGGACATCTGGGTTAGCAGAGAAGCTTTCACACCTGTTGCAGCAGCAGCAACCTGGGCATCATTGTCATGAAGCTGGAAGAAGACCCATCTGTATGCATGTCGCAGCCTTGGTTGCGCTTGCCAGCTGAGATCTCAGATCCGAGAGAATTTTTTTGTAATTCATGTTGTGCTGTAATGGTTAACCATCAGTGAATGTGCCAGAACTGGAACTTATTTTGATGCCATGCGTGGATCTGTTGGCTTTGCCTTTGATGTGCTGGTTACGCTGGTTCATTTTGACTCTTAAAATGCTTAAATATGCTGGCCTGTGCAAATTTGTTTCTCAATGTTTAGCTGTCTGTCGTGGATCTACTAGAAACATGGGAGGTCATGCTATTTTTTTCTCATGCTCTTGCTGATTAGTTGGCTTGCAATGTCTTATCTACCTTTTGTATTTTCTTAGTAGAGACAATTCTCAGATTTTCCAGTAAGAACATATCGTGGTGAAACTGAATTGGCAAAGCGATCAAAGCTTGCTTTATCTTTTGATCTGGCGAGAACCATGTCCTGATGTTTGTCATCATGCCAAGCTTTTTTGTTGAATGAAAATCTTACAACCGTACCTGTTTTTCTTTCATATCATTCATGATCCGGTGAAAATCCCTGTTTTTCTAGCTATCTAGATTGGGACGTGAGCCAGCATCTGGTTCATAGAATAATTTGCCATGTTTTCCTACAAAAATGGATTGTACAGTTTACCTCAAAAAAAATGGATTGTACAGTTCCCCAACTTGGCAGCCTCTTCTGTTAGCCGCAGCGTGCCTGCAGGACTGAAGAATTCAGAAAATGTTGGCAACTCATCTGAATGCGGCCGCGCTTGGGGACACATGAGATAGAAAAAAAAAGGAGAAAGTCCAGGAAATGTAATGGTGCCACTAGACAGACATAGAGAGGACAACTGCATCTCCATGGGTGGTGACTTTCATCGTTGTGGTAACGAAATGAACCCACTAGACTTCGCCCAAGAGAGAGAAGACCTACGCGCGCAGAGAGAGGAGAGTCACCCTGACATATCTAGTGCTGCCATGGCTACGGCCGGCACGAACGCCCTTGTGCTGCAACCTGCTTGAGAGAGAAGAGATGTCTGAGAGAGAGAGTATGAGAGTCGGTTCCGCCTCCACCCCACCCCACCCCACCCCAAAGTCCAAAGTCACAAGTCGTATGTTTTTGTGTCACGGGGCAACGTGAAGTTGCGAACTGGTGGTTTTTCTCTCATGATTATTGGGCCAAAGCATTTTGGACCTGGAGGACCTTCCTCCTCGATCATTTCTGACAAGTACACTCTATCCAGACGGTGCCTCGCATCCCGTTCCGGTAGGTATCTCTCTCCCAAGCGTTCCCCCAACGGGTTCCGGTATGCTGCCGGTCTTGCAGAATCGGCTTCATCGTAACGTTCTGGTGCCGCGGCCCTTGCCTGCCGGTACCTTGGTGGAGGCATCTCTTCCTCATCTTCATCATACGCTGCCCTTGCAGCCGGATAGTTTTGCCCGGTTTCGTGTCTACCGGCATGATTGTTTCCGGCATAGCCTTCCTTGGCGTAGCCTCGTTCTGCCCCTTGGCTTTTTCTACCGGCATCGTGTTGCCCGGCTTTTTGTTTACCGGCAAGGACCGGATCATACACAGTCATCTGCCGTGCGTTCACTTCTTTTTCTTTTCTTCCGTCCGGATGGGGGACGAGGCCTGCCCATGGGACTTGCTTCCGGCATTCTTTGTTGAACGCGCGGATTTCGAGGCTATAGCCTTGTTCGGCTTAGCCGGCTGCTCGGCGTTCTGCTGCTCTACGATATCTAGCAGCTCTCCGACACGCTCTTGTTGCTTTGCCGCAGCCTCTCCGGTAAGCGAGTCACACAGATCTACGGCAGCCTTAGCAGCTTTTATGGTTTTATCCGGACTCGCTATACTTAGGTTTCTCTACAATACTAACGGATGCGGAGGTACTCTTGCCGGTAAGAACTTCCTTACGCAAATCCCGATCTAGATTGCGAGCCTTAAGCCGGTTTTCCGGCATCCTAGCGGCATGAGCGCTAACGCGAAGCAAAGCCATGGGCAGCGTTATACTCACGTACGGTTAGGTTCAGCTCGCGCCGCGCCTTGACGACGTCTTTGCCGCTCTCGAGTATCCTTAGGCGCCGCGCCTCCAGCCTCCGCCCGAGCCGCTGCCGGGTCGATGTTCCGCGCGATGGGGGTCGCCGCCGCGTTCATCGCCGCTTGGAGAGGCGTTGCCGGTGGTGCGGAAGATGCTCCCGCCGCGCCTGCGTCGCGCTCCGGCGGTGGCTTAGCCGCACGGGTCGAAACCGCGCGACCAGCACCTTCAGCCCGCAACCTCCTTTCCCGCACCAGCCACACCGGTCATCATTACCTCGACGCTGCCGGCGGCGCGACCAGCACAGAGCCATCTTGGCGGGTCCGGTGCCACCAGCAGACCGGCGAGAGGCGCCGGCGCACAGGGACGGTGCCGAAGTAGATGCGGTGGCCGCCGAACTCGATGATGCGGCCGTTCTTGGGAAGATGCCGCCGTTGGCGAAGCAGCCCGCGTTGTCGTTGATGAAATCGATGGAGTAGAAGCTCCGCACAAGCGCAGAAACCGTCCGTTCGCCGGCGAACTCGAGGAGGCCCGCCCGAATGTGTACTCCAACATGCGCCACTTCATGCCCCACGGTGGGCGCCAACTGTCGTCGTGGTGAACGAGCAGATGCCATAGGATGGCTTAAGTTGGGGCCGAATGGACGTATGAGGATTCGGGGGAGGGTTTGCGATTAGATGGGAAGAACTTCCGGATGCTTTCCTCAAGAACACAACCAAAGGCCGGTATGCAAGAAGAGAGACAAGAGGAAGAACTCTTTACTAGATCGCTAACTTCATTGATCTCAACATGGTTACAAGCTCGTTGTACACCGATTTCTCTCGTGGTCTCGCGCCCGTAGGAGGCAGCACTCCCTCTCCTTATATAGGGGAGAGGGTGGCTTACACCGGAAGAAACCCTAATGGCATCTTTGACTAGACAAACTACTTTACAAAGCTACTTTAATCATAGATGACACCGGAGTCCTCTTTAATCGTGGGCGCCGACGTCCTCCGGCTTCTTTGACCGTCACCCTTCTCTTTATCGTCAGCCCTTCGTCTAAAGTTACTTTGCTTAGCTCATCTTTGTCTTCTAGCTCCGGAGAGAATCTTTGACCGAGTCCTGCCGACAGGCTCTCCCTTCCGGTATCTTCTTTACCGGGTTCCGGTATACCCCTATTGGGGATACCGGCTTAGCTCCACTTAGCTAAACTCTTATCCTTAGGTTCCGGTACGAACATTAAACCGGTATCTTGATGGCATACGCCATCCGGTTTGGCATGCCTTTGGCATACCGGGGGTTATCCCCCCAACAAGAAGTCTCAGGCCTCGACATATTGCAAGGACTGTTCTCTCAATGAGCTAGAGCAGTCCTAGTATCCTTTTGAAAATCCTTTCAGAATGATACAAGTTCTATAGGAATTTGCCCGTAAACCGGTTGTGTTGTCACGTGGCATCAACGACCAAACTAACATCTACTCGAAATATTAAAAATAACAATTTCTGACTTAAGGGAGAAGAGAACTATAGGCTTGCCTACGTATCGCGATCATAAAGAACTGTTCCTACTTGCACCGATATAACACGACAGATGGAACATAATTGTAGCAACATACAACACATAGAGGAGAATTTTTATTCAGTTGGTTCTTGTTGCTTCAAATAAATAGACAATGTTACTAGAAAGAGCAAGCTAAACAGGAACATAAGAACAACATACGACCGGGGTACAATTCATCGCGTCGTCATGTGCCTAACATAGTCTAGTTTTCTTGCGAGAGCCAGGGTCCATGATGGCCGGCTTTTCATGTGCTATCTTGAACCGATCGCGTGCTTCAGCCAAGAGATTCGGAAAGCTCTGCATCAAACGGAGGTACTCACCAGATGTCGCAACCACCTTGAAATTGTCACCGTCAGCGAGGAAACTGAAGCACCTAGCCTTGAGATTGGAGCAGGCGTGCTGCTCCGCCAGCTCCAACATTGAAACCACACTGTCAACCGTGATACCATCAGCACATAGCTTGTCCTCACAGATCTTCTTTAGCCTCTCCACCGCGTACCTGTCAGCAGCTACAAGCAGATGCTGGTATTCTGCGACAGCGGAAGGAACAACTATCTTGCCAGCGTCGGGTAGTGAACCATGGTATATGTAATGGAGCATAGATCTGAAGGTGGAGGCCTCCATATCTTGGATGGTGATGCTAGATGCCATGTTGCTTTCAGCCATGGGGCCGTACAGCTCCGCTCTAAAGACTGCTGAGGCTGTCGCGAGCACCACGCGATGTGCACCGAGGCTCTCCCCTCCAACGTCGAAGGAAACGTCAGTGAGTTCTTGTTTACCCCACAGCACGGCCAGATTATGAGCCAAATGTGGGAGCTCATTCTCCGCTGATGAAGATGGAGGTGCCCACGGAGGGATCGCTGGATCTGAATGGTGCTCAATGTTCACAGAGCAGAGCACCACGAAGTGGTTGTCCACAACACAGTTGGACTTGAGATCTTCTCTCGGTGCGCACAAGAAGAGCACACCATCGACGTGAAACCCAGTCCCGATGGAAGGTGCCGGTGTGCCGGTCTTGTCGAGGAAAACCATGTGTGTGGACACCTTGGTATCGGCTTTCAGAACGGGGCCAGTCGGGATGATACCGAACATGTCGCTGTATCTCGTGCATGCAGGCCAGTAAAACGTGTGGAATGAGCATCCAGCAACGACCGTGCTCGACGCTAGTACTTCAGGGTGGCATCCTCGGACGATGGGAGCCTTACCCGGAGACGGAAGATGTTGCTGTCTCTTGTAGGGACAATGTGGCAAGTGGATGACTCGCCGGCAGCCATGGTTGGGCCTCGATCGATTCGATCGACTTGGGGAAGTGGCAGAATCAACGAGGAAGCGGCGGCGCGCGAGCTGAACGGAGGCGTCGGCCGGCCGGAGGTGGAAGAGGCGGCGTGGGAGAAGGACTGGGAGTGGAGTGCGCCTAGCTAGGGCTTGGACTGAGGATGGTGAGGAGGGAGCATCAGCCTCCAGAAGTTTGGGCTAATCCTGGCCATCGAGTCG
>NC_061514.1:133848645-134011619 GCF_022539505.1 Lolium rigidum
AAGAAGATTAAGTTTCAGCGGTTGCTTTCAACTTGTAACATATATATCTCATAGATATTGTCAACATAGAGTAATATAATAAGTGCAATAAGCAAGTATGTAGGAATCAATGCAGAGTTCACACAAGTGTTTGCTTCTTGAGGTGGAGAGAAATAGGTGAACTGACTCAACATTGAAAGTAAAAGAATGGTCCTCATAGAGGAAAAGCATCGATTGCTATATTTGTGCTAGAGCTTTGATTTTGAAAACATGAAACAATTTTGTCAACGGTAGTAATAAAGCATATGCATCATGTAAATTATATCTTATAAGTTGCAAGCCTCATGCATAGTGTACTAATAGTGCCCGCACCTTGTCCTAATTAGCTTGGACTACCTGGATTATCACCGCAATACATATGCTTTAACCAAGTTTCACAAAGGGGTACCTCTATGCCGCTCGTACAAAGGTCTAAGGAGAAAGCTCGCATTTGGATTTCTCGCTTTTGATTATTCTCAACTTAGACATCCATACCGGGACAACATAGACAACGAGATAATGGACTCCTCTTTTAATGCTTTAAGCATTTGACAACAATTAATTCTTTTCTCATTAGAGATTTGAGGATATTTGTCCAAAACTGAAACTTCCACCATGAATCATGGCTTTAGTTAGCGGCCCAATGTTCTTCTCTCACAATATGCATGCTCAAACCATTCAACTCGGTGTAGATCGCCCTTACTTCGGACAAGACGAACATGCATAGCAACTCACATGAAATTCAACAATGAGTTGATGGCGTTCCCCGATAAGCATGGTTATCGCACAACAAGCAACTTAATAAGAGATAAAGTGCATAATTACATATTCAATACCACAATAGTTTTTAAGCTATTTGTCCCATGAGCTATATATTGCAAAGGTGAATGATGGAATTTTAAAGGTAGCACTCAAGCAATTTACTTTGGAATGGCGGGAAAATACCATGTAGTATAGGTAGGTATGGTGGACACAAATGGCATAGTGGTTGGCTCAAGTATTTTGGATGCATGAGAAGTATTCCCTCTCGATACAAGGTTTAGGCTAGCAAGGCTTTTTGAAACAAACACAAGGATGAACGGTACAGACAAAACTCACATAAAAGACATATTGAAAACATTATAAGACTCTACACCGTCTTCCTTGTTGTTCAAACTCAAAACTAGAAATTATCTAGACCTTAGAGAAACCAAATATGCAAACCAAATTTTAGCATGCTCTATGTATTTCTTCATTAATGGGTGCAAAGCATATGATGCAAGAGCTTAAACATGAGCACAACAATTGCCAAGTATCACATTACCCAAGACATTTATAGCAATTACTACATGTATCATTTTCCAATTCCAACCATATAACAATTTAACGAAGGAGAAACTTCGCCATGAATACTATAAGTAGAAACCAAGGACATATTTGTCCATATGCTACAGCGGAGCGTGTATCTCTCCCATAAACTGAATGCTAGGATCCATTTTATTCAAACAAAACAAAAACAAAAACAAACCGACGCTCCAAGAAAAAGCACATAAGATGTGGCCGAATAAAAATATAGTTTCAGGGGAGGAACCTGATAATTTGTTGATGAAGAAGGGGATGCCTTGGGCATCCCCAAGCTTAGACGCTTGAGTCTTCTTGATATATGCAGGGGTGAACCACCGGGTGCATCCCCAAGCTTAGAGCTTTCACTCTCCTTGATCATGTTGCATCATACTCCTCTCTTGATCCTTGAAAACTTCCTCCACACCAAACTCGAAACAACTCATTAGAGGGTTAGTGCACAATATAAATTGACATATTCAGAGGTGACACAATCATTCTTAACACTTCTGGACATTGCATAATGCTACTGGACATTAGTGGATCAAAGAAATTCATCCAACATAGCGAAAGAGGCAATGCGAAATAAAAGGCAGAATCTGTCAAAACAGAACAGTTCGTATTGACGAATTTCAAAATGGCACCAGACTTGCTCAAATGAAAATGCTCAAATTGAATGAAAGTTGCGTACATATCTGAGGATCATGCACGTAAATTGGCATAATTTTCTGAGCTTCCTGCAGGGCAGTGGGCTCAGATTCGTGACAGCAAAGAAATCTGGAACTGCGCAGTAATCCAAATCTAGTACTTACTTTTCTATCAACGGCTTAACTTGGCACAACAAAACTCAAAACTAAGATAAGGAGAGGTTGCTACAGTAGTAAACAACTTCCAAGACACAAAATAAAAACAAAGTACTGTAGGTAAAAACATGGGTTGTCTCCCATAAGCGCTTTTCTTTAACGCCTTTCAGCTAGGCGCGAGAAAGTGTGTATCAAGTATTATCAAGGGGTGGTACTTCTACAGCGGGGTGTGGGCTCTTCTCAACCAGGCATATTATATTAGATACATAAGTTTTAGCTTCTCCCTTTTCATTAGTCTTAGGCGTGCTACTCTCATCAAACAAATTTTTAGGAACAAGCCAAGCATAATTATTTTCTAGTGCATCATTCATAGCTAGGAGCTTGCATGGTATTGGTGCTTTGATCTCCCCACCATCATCAATATTATTAGTGTATCTTATTCTATCCATATCCATCTTTTTAAGGAGACTAACAAAATTATTAGGAGAACCAAGCATATTAAATTTAGCAAAGACCTTTCTAGCTTCTCTTGCTAGACCACCAAATTCTCTAAGAAGGGTTTCTAAAACAAAATCTTTCTTTTCCCCTTCTTCCATATCACCAAGTGTGAAAAACATATGTTGGATTATAGGATTGAGATTAACAAATTTGGTTTCCAACAAGCGAACTAAATGCGCGGCAGCAATTTCATAAGTAGGCGCAAGGTCTACCAAGTGTCTATCCTCAAAATCATCAATAGTACTAACATGGTTGAAGAATTCTTCTATATTATTTCTCCCAACTATAGACCCACGTCCTACCGGTATGTCTTTTGTGGTAAAATTAAAAGGAAACATGATGAAATAAGTAAAGTAAATGCAAGTAACTAATTTTTTTTTGTGTTTTTGATATAGCAAACAAGATAACAAATAAAGTAAAACTAGCAACTAATTTTTTTGTGTTTTGATATAAGTGCAGCAAACAAAGTAGTAAATAAAATAAAGCAAGACAAAAACAAAGTAAAGAGATTGAGAAGTGGAGACTCCCCTTGCAGCGTGTCTTGATCTCCCGGCAACGGCGCCAGTAAAATATGCTTGATGGCGTGTATTTCACACGTTCGTTGGGCAACCCCAAGAGGAAGGTATGATGAGCACAGCGAGCAAGTTTTCCCTCGAAAAGAAACCAAGGTTTATCGAACCAGGAGGAGCCAAGAAGCACGTTGAAGGTTGATGGCGGCGGGATGTAGTGCGGCGCAACACCGGAGATTCCGGCGCCAACGTGGAACCTGCACAACACAACCAAAGTACTTTGCCCCAACGAAACAGATGAGGTTGTCAATCTCACCGGCTTGCTGTAACAAAGGATTAACCGTATTGTGTGGAAGATGATTGTTTGCGAGAGAAAACAAGTAAAAACAAGTATTGCAGTAGATTGTATTTCAGTAAAGAGAATTGGACCGGGGTCCACGGTTCACTAGAGGTGTCTCTCCCATAAGACGAACAGCATGTTGGGTGAACAAATTACAGCTTGGGCAATTGACAAATAAAGAGAGCATGACAATGCACATACATATCATGATGAGTATAGTGAGATTTAATTGGGCATTACGACAAAGTACATAGACCGCCATCCAACTGCATCTATGCCTAAAAAGTCCACCTTCAGGTTATCGTCCGAACCCCCTCCGGTATTAAGTTGCAAAGCAACAGACAATTGCATTAAGTATGGTGCGTAATGTAATCAACAACTACATCCTTAGACATAGCGCCAATGTTTTATCCCTAGTTTCAACAGCACAACACAACCTTAGAACTTTCATCACTCGTCCCGGTGTCAATGCGGGCATGAACCCACTATCGAGCATAAGTACTCCCTCTTGGAGTTAAAAGCATCTACTTGGCCAGAGCATCTACTAGTAACGGAGAGCATGCAAGATCATAAACAACACATAAGCATAACTTTGATAATCAACATAACAAGTATTCTCTATTCATCGGATCCCAACAAACGCAACATATAGAATTACATATAGATGATCTTGATCATGATAGGCAGCTCACAAGATCCGACAATGATAGCACAATGGGGAGAAGACAACCATCTAGCTACTGCTATGGACCCATAGTCCAGGGGTAGACTACTCACTCATCACTCCGGAGGCGACCATGGCGGTGTAGAGTCCTCCGGGAGATGATTCCCCTCTCCGGCAGGGTGCCGGAGGCGATCTCCGGGATCCCCCGAGATGGGATCGGCGGTGACGGCGTCTCAGTAATGTTTTCCGTATCGTGGCTCTCGGTACTGGGGGTTTCGTCACGGAGGCTTTAAGTAGGCGGAAGGGCAAGTCGAGAGGCGGCACAGGGGCCCCAGATGATAGGGCGACGCGGCCAAGGGGGGGCCGCGCCGCCCTAGGGTTTGGCTCCCCTGTGGCCCCACTTCGTTTCGTCTTCGGACTTCTGGAAGCTTCGTGAGAAAATAGGCCTCCGGGCTTTTATTTCGTCCAATTCCGAGAATATTTCTTTACTAGGATTTCTGAAACCAAAAACAGCAGAAAACAAGAATCGGCACTTCGGCATCTTGTTAATAGGTTAGTTCCAGAAAATGCACGAATATGACATAAAGTGTGCATAAAACATGTAGATAACATCAATAATGTGGCATGGAACACAAGAAATTATCGATACGTTGGAGACGTATCACGTCCCTATAGTGGCCGGCGCCCCCCTCTCCCCAAACCCTAGCCGCCCCACTCCTCCTTCTTCCCCGCACGCTTAGCGAAGCTTCGCCGGGATTCTCCACCACCACCGACACCACACCGTCGTGCTATCGGATTCAAGAGGAGCTACTACTTCCGCTGCCCGCTGGAACGGGGAGGTGGACGTCGACTTCATCAACACCGAACGTGTGACCGAGTACGGAGGTGCTGCCCGTTCGTGGCACCGTGATCAAGATCTTCTACGAGCTTTTGCAAGCGGCAAGTGAACGTCTACCGTAGAAACAAGAGCCTCATCTTGTAGGCTTTGGAACTCTTCAAGGGTGAGTCTCGATAATCCCCTCATTGCTACCGTCTTCTAGATTGCATCTTGGCTTGGATTGCGTGTTCGCGGTAGGAAATTTTTTGTTTTCTATGCAACGAATCCCTACAGTTAGGGTTCTTACATTTTATGTGGTCATGGCAATTATTTAGTTGCTATTATGGTTCTATGTTTGAAAGGAAAGTATCATAATCTCATGTTCTAATCTAGGGTTTAGGTTTATAAAAAAATTAAGGTTCACATGAAATAGTGGACCTAGGGTTCCTGAATGGATTAGGGTTTTTAGGGTTCCACATAAAATGATGGAACTACTACTTTATGTATAAAGGAACTAGGGTTTCGTAATTACTATATAGTATTTAGGTTAATAACTTCATTACAAGATTGAAGTTATTAATAGTTTTGAAATAAAAATAATATTGAATTTGTCATATTATTATTTTTAGTGAATTAATAATTAAGGTAATTATGATTTAGGGTTTTAAATCCTCCTAATAAGGATTTAAGAAGTTAATAGTAAAGGAAAATTAATTTTAATGTTTTCCTTATTTACTTACTGATTTTTATTTATTTTATAAAGTTTTCCTAATTATTGAATTTTAATTGGATTTAGGATTTAAAAGAAAATGCTTAATTATTAAGGTGAAAAAAATTAAATTTTTATTAAAAATAAAAATTTCATATTATATTTTTATTGGATAGATTTTATTTTTAGGATCATTTTGATATCTTATTTGTATTTTTCTGAGTTATAATGAATTTTCTAAATATTTGCAAAGTTTCAGCAATTATTGAATTTGAAATAAAACAAAAGAAATGCTAATCGTACCCGGCCAGTTCATACCCACAGTCTATGACTGGTGGGGCTGCTGCCAGGTCAGCTGCCACGAGGGCCTGACCAAGTCAAAATAGAGGTGGTTCGCACCTCGCCGATCAACTCCACACCGGCGAGTCAGCCGGCGACGGCGCCGCCGATTTACGGCACCCCCGGACGCGAATCGAACATCTACGCACTCCCCTTGACACGCTGAGTTCCCTGGTGGGGTTGGTTTCTCGAGTGGAGCACCGGAGCATCACCGGAGATTAAGCCCGTGGCGGAGCAACTCCGGCGAGGTTTCGATTTGCATGCTACCGTTGATGGAATTGCATAATTCAGAGTTCTCTGAGCGCGCACACTCACCCTGATTATGTTCAGATGGTCAGCGAGGTTGGGGATGGTCGGAGACGACGGTGAACTCGACATTGCCGGTGAACCCGAGCAGAAGGGAACCTAGAAATTAGCCCCCCCTCCAAGCTCTCCTGGATGCTCTGCTCCGCTAGGATGGTATTCTCGTCGAGGCGCACCTCCTCGACCTCCTCACGGATGCTGGGGCGGTCTCAATCAATGGTGACGGCAAGAACTCCGGCGAGCTTCTCGGAAGGTTTGCGAGAGATGGAGAGAAGCAGAGATATATTGGAAGAGCGGGGATGTACTAGGGTTTCCAGAGGGTGCTGCTAGTGCCTTTGTAGGTCTTGGCATGGACAGAAACGACGGCGAGCATCAGCGGCGAGCGGCCAGGATGTTGTGGCGATTTTGGTTTGTTGATTGGGCTCGAATCGTGATGATTTCGGATGATACGGATGCGAAATCGATAGGGTGAGATACTGGAGGGTTTGGCGACGTCCAGGTCGAGCTTATCATCGCCGGGGACCTGGCCAGGGTGCTGTCGCGGTGGCGTCCATGCGTGCCGAGGTTGAAGATGACCAGGTGAGGTGAATCGGTAGTTGGACTGGGCTGGCTTGTGGGTGGATTGGGTCGTGTTGGGCTACGCTTGGTGGGCTGCTGCGGTGCTTAACTGCTGGTAAGCCTTCTCCCTCTTTTTTTCTATTTATTTATTTTCTGTTTTCAATTGCATTGATTGAATTTCATATTTTGAATTTCATTTCTGTTTGCAGGTATTTGTAATTAAATTGGTATAGCAATTTTCTCCAAATTAATAATTGCAACTTGAGACATGCTCTTTTGATTTCTAATGTAGTGATAAGTTCATCATACATAATATTTTTGAATAGGTATGCCAACATATATAATTTCCATTCTATTTCTTTTGAGATTCAACATGTTTTTATAATACTTTTGAATAATAATAAATGATATGTTTACCTTATTTTATCTTGCAAGAATTGATTAATGTATGGTGATACGTCTCCGACGTATCGATAATTTCTTGTGTTCAATGCCACATTATTGATGTTATCTACATGTTTTTTGCACACTTTATGTCATATTCGTGCATTTTCTGGAACTAACCTATTACCAAGATGTCGAAGTGCCAGTTCCTGTTTTCTGCTGTTTTTGGTTTCAGAAATCCTAGTAACGAAATATTCTCGGAATCGGACGAAATCAACGCCGAGGTTCCTATTTTGCCCGGAAGCATCCAGAACACATGAGAACGGCCAGAGAGGGGGCACAGGCCCACCAAACCCTAGGCCGGCGCGGCCAGGGGGGCCCGCGCCACCCTATGGTGTGGGCACCCCTTCGACCCTCTGGCGCCGCCTCTTCGCCTATTTAAAGCCTCCGTCGCGAAAACCCCGATACGTTGGACGAAACCCACGTAAACCTTCCGCAGCCGCCGCCATCGCGAGGCCAAGATCCGGGGGACAGGAGTCTCTGTTCCGGCACGCCGCCGGAACGGGGAAGTGCCCCCGGAAGGCTTCTCCATCGACACCGCTGCCATCTCCACCGCCATCTTCATCACCGCTGCTGCTCCCATGAGGAGGGAGTAGTTCTCCATCGAGGCCCGGGGCTGTACCGGTAGCTATGTGGTTCATCTCTCTCTTATGTGCTTCAATACAATAATCTCATGAGCTGCCTTACATGATTGAGATTCATATGATGATGCTTGTAATCTAGATGTCATTATGCTAGTCAAGTGAGTTTTACTTATGTGATCTCCGGAGACTCCTTGTCCCACGTGTGTAAAGGTGACAGTGTGTGCACCGTGTGGGTCTCTTAGGCTATATTTCACAGAATACTTATTCACCGTTATGAATGGCATAGTGAAGTGCTTATTTATATCTCTTTATGATTGCAATGTGTTTTGTATCACAATTTATCTATGTGCTACTCTAGTAATGTTATTAAAGTAGTTTTATTCCTCCCGCACGGTGTAATGGTGACGAGTGTGTGCATCCGTGTTAGTACTTGGTTTATGCTATGATCATGATCTCTTGTAGATTGCGAAGTTAACTATTGCTATGATAGTATTGATGTGATCTATTCCTCCTTTCTTAGCATGAAGGTGACAAGTGTGCATGCTACGTTAGTACTTGGTTTAGTCGTATTGATCTATCTTACACTCTAAGGTTACTTAAATATGAACATTGAATTGTGGAGCTTGTTAACTCCGGCATTGAGGGTTCGTGTAATCCTACGCAATGTGTTCATCATCCAACAAGAGTGTAGAGTATGCATTTATCTATTCTGTTATGTGATCAATGTTGAGAGTGTCCACTAGTGAAAGTGTAATCCCTAGGCCTTGTTCCTAAATATCGCTATCGCTGCTTGTTTACTCGTTTCTATCGCGTTACTACTCGCTGCAATACTACCACCATCAACTACACGCCGGCAAGCTATTTTCCGGCACCGTTGCTACTGCTCATACTTATTCATACCACCTCGTATTTCACTATCTCTTCGCCGAACTAGTGCACCTATTAGGTGTGTTGGGGACACAAGAGACTTCTTGCTTTGTGGTTGCAGGGTTGCATGAGAGGGATATCTTTGACCTCTTCCTCCCTGAGTTCGATAAACCTTGGGTGATCCACTTAAGGGAAAACTTGCTTCTGTCCTACAAACCTCTGCTCTTGGAGGCCCAACACTGTCTATAGGAAAAGGAGGGGGGCGTAGACATCAAGCTATTTTCTGGCGCCGTTGCCGGGGAGGAAAGGTAAAAGGTACTCACACTCCGGATCTCGGCTACTAAGCTATTTTCGCCGTTGTAAGTACTCAAAGCTATTTCCTTTAGATCCTGCAATTGCATCTTTTTGTTTCTTGTTTACACTAGTTTGGCATAATGGACAAGAATGAGCTTCTTATTCTATTTCCTGATTTAAAACATGGATTGTTTGATGCGAAAATTAAAAAACCTATGGAATCTTATTTGCATGCTGGTAGTAATATTAGTATGAACGCTTTGAACACCATTGTTGATAATAATATAGAAATTTCTAAGCTTGGGGAAGCTGGTTTTGATGAGCATGATCTTTTTAGTCCCCCAAGCATTGGAGAGGAAATTTACTTTGATGATACTTTGCCTCCTATTTATGATGATTATAATGATAGTGGTCTTTTGGTGCCACCTACTATGGAGAGTAAATTTTGTTGTGATTATACTATGCCTCTTACACTTGATGAGAATAATAATGATAGCTACTTTGTTGAATTTGCTCCCACTACAACTAATAAAATTGATTATGCCTATGTGGAGAGTAATAATTTTATGCATGAGACTCATGATAAGAATGCTTTATGTGATAGTTATATTGTTGAGTTTGCTCATGATGCTACTGGATATTATTATGAGAGAGGAAAATATGGTTGTAGAAATTTTCATGTTACTAAAACACCTCTCTATGTGCTGAAATTTTTCAAGCTACACTTGTTTTATGTTCCTATGCTTGCTACTTTGCTCTTCATGAACTTGTTTCTTTACAAGATTCCCTTTCATAGGAAGCATGTTAGGCTTAAATATGTTTTCAATTTGCCTCTTGATGCTCTCTTTTGCTTCAAATACTATTTCTTGCGAGTGCATCATTAAAACTGCTAAGCCCATCTTAATGGCTATAAAGAAAGAACTTCTTGGGAGATAACCCATGTGTTATTTTGCTACAGTACTTTGTTTTTATTTTGTGTCTTGGAAGTTGTTTACTACTGTAGCAACCTCTCCTTATCTTAGTTTTGTGTTTTGTTGTGCCAAGTGAAGCCTCTAATCGAAGGTTGATACTAGATTTGGATTTTTGCGCAGAAACAGATTTCTATCTGTCATGAATCTGGGCTGTTTTCTCTGTAGAAAAATCAGAAAAATATGCCAATTTACGTGCGTGTTCCTCAGATATGTACGCAACTTTCATTAGTTTTGAGTTTTCTGATCTGAGCAACGGAAGTATTTATTGAAAATTCGTCTTTACGGACTGTTCTGTTTTGACAAATTCTGCCTTTTATTTCGTATTGCTTCTTTCGCTGTGTTGGTTGGATTTCTTTGTTCCATTAACTTCCAGTAGCTTTGAGCAATGTCCAGAAGTGTTAAGAATGATTGTGTCACCTCTGAACATGTGAGTTTTTGATTATGCACTAACCCTCTAATGAGTTGCTTTGAGTTTGGTGTGGAGGAAGTTTTCAAGGGTCAAGAGAGGAGGATGATATACTGTGATCAAGAAGAGTGAAAGGTCTAAGCTTGGGGATGCCCCGGTGGTTCACCCCTGCATATTCTAAGAAGACTCAAGCGTCTAAGCTTGGGGATGCCCAAGGCACCCCCTTCTTCATCGACAACATTATCAGGTTCCTCCCCTGAAACTATATTTTTATTCCATCACATCTTATGTGCTTTTCTTGGAGCGTCGGTTTGTTTTTGTTTTTTGTTTTGTTTGAATAAAATGGATCCTAGCATTCACTCGTATGGGAGAGAGACACGCTCCGCTGTTGCATATGGACAAGTATGTCCTTAGGCTTTACTCATAGTATTCATGGCGAAGTTTCTTCTTCGTTAAATTGTTATATGGTTGGAATTGGAAAATGCTACATGTAGTAATTGCTAAAATGTCTTGGATAATGTGATACTTGGAAATTGTTGTGCTCATGTTTAAGCTCTTGCATCATATACTTTGCACCCATTAATGAAGAAATACATAGAGCTTGCTAAAATTTGGTTTGCATATTTGGTTTCTCTAAGGTCTAGATAATTTCTAGTATTGAGTTTGAACAACAAGGAAGACGGTGTAGAGTCTTATAATGTTTACAATATGTCTTTTATGCAAGTTTTGCTGCACCGGTTCATCCTTGTGTTTGTTTCAAATAGCCTTGCTAGCCTAAACCTTGTATCGAGGGGGAATACTTCTCATGCATCCAAATCCTTGAGCCAAACAACCCTATGCCATTTGTGTCCACCATACCTACCTACTACATGGTATTTCCTGCCATTCCAAAGTAAATTGCTTGAGTGCTACCTTTAAACAATTCAAAATTTATCACCTCTGATTTGTGTCAATGTTTTATAGCTCATGAGGAAGTATGTGGTGTTTATCTTTCAATCTTGTTGGGCAACTTTCACCAATGGACTAGTGGCTTCATCCGCTTATCCAATAATTTTGCAAAAAGAGCTGGCAATGGGATTCCCAGTCCCAAATTAATTAACAAAAATAGACACTCCTCCATGGTATGTGATTGATGGATGGCACCCGAAGATTCAGTTAGCCATGGCTTGTGTAAGCAAAGGTTGGGAGGAGTGTCATCATAATAAAACTAAAATAAAAAGGCACTCCTTCATGGTATGAGATTGTTGGCAGGCACCCGAGGATTCGGTTAGCCATGGTTTGTGAAAGAAAGGTTGGAAGGAGTGCCACCCAAAATAAAATAAAATGGGAGCCGCTCTTTGAAGGTTTGTCTGGCAAGGGGGTTAGAGTACCCGCTACCATTCGTTGACAACAACATACACCTCTCAAAACTTTATTTTTATGCTCTCTTTATGTTTTCAAAATAAAAGCTCTAGCACAAATATAGCAATCGATGCTTTCCTATTTGAAGGACCATTCTTTTACTTTTATGGTTGAGTCAGTTCACCTATCTCTCTCCACCTCAAGAAGCAAACACTTGTGTGAACTGTGCATTGATTCCTACATACTTGCATATTGCACTTATTATATTACTCTATGTTGACAATATCCATGAGATATACATGTTACAAGTTGAAAGCAATCGCTGAAACTTAATCTTCCTTCGTGTTGCTTCAATGCTTTTACTTTGAATTATTGCTTTATGAGTTAACTCTTATGCAAGACTTATTGATGCTTGTCTTGAAGTGCTATTCATGAAAAGTCTTTGCTTTATGATTCACTTGTTTACTCATGTCATATACATTGTTTTGATCGCTGCATTCACTACATATTCTTTACAAATAGTATGATCAAGGTTATGATGGCATGTCACTCCAGAAATTATCTGTGTTATCGTTTTACCTGCTCGGGACGAGCAGAACTAAGCTTAGGGATGCTGATACGTCTCCGATGTATCGATAATTTATTGTGTTCCATGCCACATTATTGATGTTATCTACATGTTTTATGCACACTTTATGTCATATTCGTGCATTTTCTGGAACTAACCTATTAACAAGATGCCGAAGTGCCAGTTCCTGTTTTCTGCTGTTTTTGGTTTCAGAAATCCTAGTAACGAAATATTCTCGGAATCGGACGAAATCAACGCCGAGGTTCCTATTTTGCCCGGAAGCATCCAGAACACACGAGAACCGCCAGAAAGGGGGCACAGGCCCACCAAACCCTAGGCCGGCGCGGCCAGGGGGGGCCCGCGCCACCCTATGGTGTGGGCACCCCTTCGACCCTCTGGCGCCGCCTCTTCGCCTATTTAAAGCCTCCGTCGCGAAAACCCTGATACGTTGGACGAAGCCCACAGAAACCTTCCAGAGCCGCCGCCATCGCGAGGCCAAGATCTGGGGGACAGGAGTCTCTGTTCCGGCACGCCGCCGGAACGGGGAAGTGCCCCCGGAAGGCTTCTCCATCGACACCGCTGCCATCTCCACTGCCATCTTCATCACCGCTGCTGCTCCCATGAGGAGGGAGTAGTTCTCCATCGAGGCTCGGGCCTGTACCGGTAGCTATGTGGTTCATCTCTCTCTTATGTGCTTCAATTCAATAATCTCATGAGCTGCCTTACATGATTGAGATTCATATGATGATGCTTGTAATCTAGATGTCATTATGCTAGTCAAGTGAGTTTTACTTATGTGATCTCCGGAGACTCCTTGTCCCACGTGTGTAAAGGTGACGAGGTGTGCACCGTGTGGGTCTCTTAGGCTATATTTCACAGAATACTTATTCACTGTTATGAATGGCATAGTGAAGTGCTTATTTATATCTCTTTATGATTGGAATGTGTTTTGTATCACAATTTATCTATGTGCTACTCTAGTAATGTTATTAAAGTAGTTTTATTCCTCCCGCACGGTGTAATGGTGACAAGTGTGTGCATCCGTGTTAGTACTTGGTTTATGCTATGATCATGATCTCTTGTAGATTGCGAAGTTAACTATTGCTATGATAGTATTGATGTGATCTATTCCTCCTTTCTTAGCATGAAGGTGACAAGTGTGCATGCTACGTTAGTACTTGGTTTAGTCGTATTGATCTATCTTACACTCTAAGGTTACTTAAATATGAACATTGAATTGTGGAGCTTGTTAACTCCGGCATTGAGGGTTCGTGTAATCCTACGCAATGTGTTCATCATCCAACAAGAGTGTAGAGTATGCATTTATCTATTCTGTTATGTGATCAATGTTGAGAGTGTCCACTAGTGAAAGTGTAATCCCTAGGCCTTGTTCCTAAATACTGCTATCGCTGCTTGTTTACTGTTTTACTGCGCTACTACTGCTGCAATACTACCACCATCAACTACACGCCAGCAAGCTATTTTCTGGCACCGTTGCTACTGCTCATACTTATTCATACCACCTGTATTTCACTATCTCTTCGCCGAACTAGTGCACCTATTTGGTGTGTTGGGGACACAAGAGACTTCTTGCTTTGTGGTTGCAGGGTTGCATGAGAGGGATATCTTTGACCTCTTCCTCCCTGAGTTCGATAAACCTTGGGTGATCCACTTAATGGAAAACTTGCTGCTGTCCTACAAACCTCTGCTCTTGGAGGCCCAACACTGTCTACAGGAAAAGGAGGGGGGCGTAGACATCATATGGTGATCTCATTGCTTAGTTTCTCATTTGAGAATATATTTTTATAACATGATTTCATGTGCTCATGATGGATAAGGATTTGGAGAATTGTTTAAGGTTATTTTAAAGTATTATTGTCATCTTCTAAACCCTTAGTTTAATAGGGTTAAGTGGATCTTATTCCTCTCATGAGACTACTATTTATTTGGAAACACTAGTTGGTGGCACCTACATAGGCATGGCTTGGAAGATATGTTAAGTTGTTATTTTGATTCATTTCAGGGTTGACTAAATAATCCCCTTAATCATATTCAAGCTTAGGCATGGTTCTAGGATTATACTTGTGATCTCCATGTGATACATAAGTTAAAGTTGGGATAGGGCATTGGTTCTAAATGTAGGTGGACCTCTTGTTGAATTATCTAGGGTTGCTCTTCCTCACCACTAATAGGATGATTCAATCCAAGATCACTTGGATAGTTATAGGGGCTGAACCATACAAGGTTTGTTGCTATTCAGTTGTTTCTCTACTTAATATATTGGAAATGGTTTTAGGTTTGCTAGTGGTTCCCTTATTATTTTATGGAAGAGTTGATATCTTCTTATAATATTAGGGTTTAACTTATCCTCACATTTCTCTAAAGTATGATCATGGATTAGGCATGATCAACTTGTTCTTAATATCTCTACCTCAAGTTCTTAGGGTTTATGATCATCACTCAATTTATAATGATCAAGGTTTGGCTTCCTAAGGTACCTCTCATTAATTGGGTTTCTCACTTCCATGATCAAGCATTGTCTTGATCATCTAAGGTATATTACTTCTAATTTACCTTCTTGAATGGGACTACTATGGTTGCCTCATTAGTTTATATCCCAGGAGAATGCCTGAGATATTACTAAGGGTTCTTTCCAGGGAATGATGATATAATCATCTGGATATATGGATAGTTCTTTCCCTCAAATCCAAGTGTTGTCTCACTAACTTGAGTGTAACACCATAACTTGAGCTCCCTCAGGAATATTTATTCCATGGTTTAGGGTGTACTCTTAATATCTTCTTAGGTATCTAGGCTAAGACTCCACTTGGCTATCTTGGTTGGAATAATCTCATTCTTACTTTATCAATTCATGGAGATAATCTTGTTTCACTTGATATTAGGTTACCCCACCACTCCAAGAGGAAATGGTTTACAACCTAATACTTTAGCTCAAGGTTATTCTTGATTCTTAAATATGTAAAGATAAAAATTGGTATCTATGGTTTCTCTCATTTGGAAGGACTTCAACACTAACCTAAGTTTAGGCTCCATAGAGAATGATGTGATCATCAATATCTATGTTTAACACAATTGGGTTCTCTCTCTAGGGATGGTCTGTAATAATATCCTAGGGTTTCTCTTAAAGATGATGATTTGAATACTGGGATGTATAACCAAGGTTTAGCTCAAGGTTTGTTATTGCTTCTCTAATAATTCTAATAGAACTCTCACCTCTCTAGGTTTGATGCATAATAATTTGGAATAGAGAAGAATTATATTCCTTAGTTGGATCTCCTTGTCTTGTTTACAAGATTAAGTAGAATGGATATCATAGGGTTTATGATAAGAGCATGGATTAGTTTAAGACATGGAGAAGATAAGTTAGGAATAGTTTCTCCAATTATTGTTACTTGATTTCCAATTAAATTGTTGTTCATATGTTATGGCAAGGAATATCATGTTGTGATCTTTTATGAGATCAAGCAATTGATCATTGATTAAGGTGTTGTTGTGTTTATTTTAATCTCATTTGATCTAACCCCTTAGATCAAATCATCTCTACCCAAAACAAGGTTTTATCAAAGTCACATTGAGGTTTATAGCGCTTGACTTGATGAGCTACTTCAATTCCACCAAGGTCAAGTGAAACTTCGCTCATCGTGATCTGTTTTACTTTAAAGCGCGAAAATTCCCTGCATTTTCTATGCATGAATGCAATGCACACATCTGTTTCCTCTATTTTTGTAACCCCATTACCTGGGATATTACAGTCTCTACCCCTTAAACTAAACTTCGTCCTCTAAGTTTGAACTCTCTCACGTTTCCGGAGTGTGGATCTGACTTGTGCAGACTACGACTTTTCTCGAACTCCGTATTGATCTCACTGGATATCATTGAATATATCCCTTGTCCAGATTCTTCCTGGAATCCACTAGTGTCTCGTCTCTCGAGTCATGGTTTCTTACTTCAATTCCATGTTTTCTTTCAATATCATAATCTTGTTTCCTTTCTCATTGAAGATTCAATGATTGAGACTTCTTCTGGTGCTGCTAGTCTTAACTACAGACTAATTTAACAACATACTCCTAATGGTAAATAGGTATTTGTTTTCCCTTACTACCAAAACTGCAATAATGGTACTTTGTAAGGTACTTAACATGGAATTGGTCGTGATGGTTTTATTTCCCTAAGAATGGATTAGACTCATTTAGTCCATCCAATCATGGTTTATAGTTGATACCTATAACTATTTTGGTTCTTTAGGTTCCATGAAAGGAATCATTCTATTTGTCTTTGATTTTTGGTATAGTCAAACTCCTTCAGTCTTTGACCTTCTTGAGTTATATTGAACTCCGATATTTCCTTCGTCCAACTTCATTAACCTTAGTTTACTTGGGCTATCGTACTTCTGAGTAATTATTTCTCACTTTCTCCAGTTATAGTCCACTTCTTACTTCCTCGAGGTATGAACCTCGGCTTCCGGTCTGACATTCTTCTGAAAGTAGTGTTCAACAATCTTATGAAAATAAGATCGAACTTCCTCTCAGTTCAGACCTTTGCTTCTATCTAGCTTAAAGTATTGAGTCATTGTATATCCAACTCAATCTTTACTCTACCCCTTAGAGTTTTCTTATGCTCTTCAACTCCTTTTCTTCCAACTATGGAACTTATGATTAGAATATTGGTCTGGTTCTAACTTATGGTTTGTACTTCTTCTAAGGTCTTCACGAAGAATGTTTGTGGTATATCCACTCAATTTGTGGACATCCAACGTGAATCCTTCGACTAAATGTTTATATAGGTCATAATTATTTGGCTGACAAAATTTTATTTGTTTATAACTTCTTGGTACAAATAATCCAATGGTGGACTACTTGATACCAATTGTGGCTATTTGTTATCTAAAAATGGATTCTATTTTAGGTTCTGATCAACTGGACAAGACATCTTCTACTTTATCTTGTAGTATTGATACTATACCAATTGTGGTCTTCTGATATCAACTATGGTCTTCTTATATCTCGCTATGGTTTCATAGGTCATCTTCCTTTCTTCAGTGGTTAATTGTTGCAAGAAAACCACTAGCCGACACTATGATTATAGTATCCTAAGTGATTTCCCATGCATTCCCTCTTCTATGTTGACTATGGATCTGCTTCAGCTTCCCCACAATCACCAAATTTCACACCTTCATGCTTCTTCCGTACTAAAGTACTCCTCTCGTTGAGGCTAAGCATGAGTTTTGGTTGATACTTTCTTCGAGTTTTGTGGTTGCTTTCCTCAACTTTACTTCCTTTCTCTGATGAACCTTCTTCGTGTCTTCAAAATCTTCAGAATTCATCACTTCCTCACACGAATACCATTACCCTCTAGATCTATAGCATCAAGTAAGAACTTGATATTGCAACATGTAGGGATAAGTTGCATAGAAAACAAAAAATTTCCTACCGCGAGAACGCAATCCAAGCCAAGATGCAATCTAGAAGACGGTAGCAACGAGGGGATGATCGAGACTCACCCTTGAAGATTTCCAAAGCCTATAAGAGTAGGATCTTGTTGATGCGGTAGACGATCACTTGCCGCTTGCAAAAGCGCGTAGAAGGTCTTGATCACGGTGCCACGATCGGGCAGCACCTCCGTACTCGGTCACACGTTCGGTGTTGATGAAGACGACGTCCTTCTCCCCGTTCCAGCAGGCAGTGGAAGTAGTAGCTCCTCCTTGAATCCGGCAGCATGACGGCGTGGTGGTGGTGGTGGTGGAGAACTCCGGCGGAGCTTCTCTAAGCGTGCGGGAGAGGTGGAGGAGAGAGGGGCGGCTAGGGTTTGGGAGAGGGGGCGCCGACCACTAAGGGGTGCGGCCACCTTGTGGACTTGGGGTGGCTGGCCCCCTCCCCTATGCCCCTCATTATATAGGTGGATCCCCAAGTGTTGGACTAGAAGTCTTCGAATAAGACCCCAACACAAGAACCTTCCATGTAGTAGGGAAACCTACCCAAGGTGGGACTCCCACTTGAGGTGGGATTCCCCCCTTCCATGTGGGGGGGGGGGGGGCGGCCCCTTAGGTGGAGTCCACCTTGGACTCCCCCACTAGGGTTGGCCGGCCATGGGAGGTGGAGTACCTTCGGGACTCCGCCTTCCAATTTGATTTCTTCCAGACTTTTCTAGAACCTTCCATAAAATCTTCCGGATCATTTTAAATCTTATAAAATGACTTCCTATATATGAATCTTATTCTCCGGACCATTCCGAAACTCCTCGTGATGTCCGGGATCCCATCCGGGACTTCGAACAATACTTCGAACTCCATTCCATATTCAAGTTCTACCATTTCAACATCAAACCTTAAGTGTGTCACCCTACGGTTCGCGAACTATGTTGACATGGTTGAGTACTCTCTCAGACCAATAACCAATAGCGGGATCTGGAGATCCATAATGGCTCCCACATATTCAACGATGACTTTAGTTATCGAATGAACCGTTCACATACGATACCAATTCCCTTTGTCACGCGATATTTTACTTGTCCGAGGTTTGATCATCGGTATCACTCTATACCTTGTTCAACCTCGTCTCCTGACAAGTACTCTTTACTCGTACCGTGGTATGTGGTCTCTTATGAACTTATTCATATGCTTGCAAGACATTAGACGACATTCCACCGAGAGGGCCCAGAGTATATCTATCCGTCATCGGGATGGACAAATCCCACTGTTGATCCATATGCCTCAACTCATACTTTCCGGATACTTAATCCCACCTTTATAACCACCCATTTACGCAGTGGCGTTTTATGTAATCAAAGTACCTTTCCGATATAAGTGATTTACATGATCTCATGGTCATAAGGACTAGGTAACTATGTATCGAAAGCTTATAGCAAATAACTTAATGACGTGATCTTATGCTACGCTTAATTGGGTGTGTCCATTACATCATTCATACAATGATATAACCTTGTTATTAATAACATCCAATGTTCATGATTATGAAACTAATCATCCATTAATCAACAAGCTAGTTAAGAGGCATACTAGGGACTCTTTGTTGTTTACATATCACACATGTATCAATGTTTCGGTTAATACAATTATAGCATGGTATATAAACATTTATCATAAACATAAAGATATATACTAACCACTTTTATTATTGCCTCTTGGGCATATCTCCAACAGTCTCCCACTTGCACTAGATTCAATAATCAAGATTACATTGTAATGTACCTAACACCCATGGCATTCTGGTGTTGGTCATTGATACGTCTCCAACGTATCTATAATTTCTGATATTGCATGCTTGTTTTATGACATTACTTACATGTTTTGTTCACACTTTATGATGATTTTATGCATTTTCCGGAACTAACCTATTGACGAGATGCCGAAGTGCCAGTTCATGTTTTCTGCTGTTTTTGGTTTCAGAAATCCTAGTAAGGAAATATTCTTGGAATTGGACGAAATCAACGCCCAGCATCTTATAATTGCACGAAGCTTCCAGAACACCCGAGAGGGACCAGAGGAGGGCCACAGGGCCACCACACAGGTGGCTGGCGCGGCCCAGGAGGGGGGCGCGCCGCCCTGTTGTGTGGCGCCTCCGTAACCCTTCCGACTCCGCCTCTTCGCCTAAAAGAAGCCCCCTGACCTAAATCTTCGATACGAATAAGCCACGGTACGAGAAACCTTCCAGAGCCGCCGCCATCGCGAAGCCAAGATCTGGGGGACAGAAGTCTCTGTTCCGGCACGCCGCCGGGACGGGGAAGTGCCCCCGGAAGGCATCTCCATCGACACCACCGCCATCTTCATCACCACTGCTGTCTCCCATGAGGAGGGAGTAGTTCTCCATCGAGGCTAAGGGGCTGTACCGGTAGCTATGTGGTTAATCTCTCTCCTATGTACTTCAATACAACGATCTCATGAGCTGCCTTACATGATTGAGATTCATATGAGTTTTGTATCACTATTCATCTATGTGCTACTCTAGTGATGTTATTAAAGTACTCTATTCCTCCTCCATGATGTAATGGTGACAGTGTGTGCATCATGTAGTACTTGGCGTAGTTTATGATTGTGATCTCTTGTAGATTATGAAGTTAACTATTACTATGATGGTATTGATGTGATCTATTCCTCCTTTCATAGTGTGATGGTGATAGTGTGCATGCTATGTTAGTACTTGGTATAGTTGTGTTGATCTATCATGCACTCTAAGGTTATTTAAATATGAATATCGAATGTTGTGGAGCTTGTTAACTCCGGCATTGAGGTGCTCTTTTAGCCCTACACAATTAGTGGTGTTCATCATCCAACAATAGAGTGTAGAGTGGTTTTATTATGTGATCAATGTTGAGAGTGTCCACTAGTGAAAGTATGATCCCTAGGCCTTGTTTCCAAATACTGCAATCATCGCTTGTTTACTATTTTACTGCATCTTTACTTCCTGCAATATTACCACCATCAACCACACGCCAGTTGTAGCAGCAAGCTATTTTCTGGTGTCGTTACTACTGCTCATATATATTCATACCACCTGTATTTCACTATCTCTTCGCCGAACTAGTGCACCTATACATCTGACAAGTGTATTAGGTGTGTTGGGGATACAAGAGACTTCTTGCATTGTGATCGCAGGGTTGCTTGAGAGGGATATGTTTGACCTCTTCCTCCCTGAGTTCGATAAACCTTGGGTGATCCACTTAAGGGAAAACTTGCTGCTGTTCTACAAACCTCTGCTCTTGGAGGCCCAACACTGTCTACAGGAAAAGAAGTGTGAGTAGACATCAAGCTATTTTCTGGAGCCGTTGCCGGGGAGGAAAGGTAAAAGGCACTCACACTCCGGATCTCGGCTACTAAGCTATTTTCCGGCGCGGTTGTAAGTGATCAAAGCTATTTCCTTTAGATCCTGCAATTGCATCTTTTTGTTTCTTGTTTTACACTAGTTTGGCATAATGGAAAGCAACAATGAGCTTTTAAAATATTTCCTGAGTTAAGACATGGATGGTTTGATGCGAAAATTAAAGAACATATTAGTATGAACACTTTGAATACCATTGTTGCTAATGATATAGAAAATTCTAAGTTTGGGGAAGCTGGTTTTGATGATCATGATATTTTTAGTCCCCCAAGCATTGAGGAGAAAATTTACTTTGATGATACTTTGCCTCCTATTTATGATGATTATAATGATAGTAGTCTTATGGTGCCACCTACTATGGAGAGTAAATTTGATTATGATTACAATATGCCTCCTATATTTGATGATGATAATAATAATGATAGCTACTTTGTTGAATTTGCTCCCACTACAATTAATAAGAATGACTATGCTTATGTTGGGAGTAGTAATAATATTATGCATGAGACTCATGATAAGAATGTTCCATGTGATAGTTATATTGTTGAGTTTGCTCATGATGCTACTGAAAATCTTTATGAGAGAGGAAAATATGGTTGTAGAAGTTTTCATGTTACTAAAACACCTCTCTATGTGCTTAAAATCTTGAAGTTGCACTTATTTTATCTTCCTAATCTTGTCACTTTGCTCTTCATGAACTTGTTTATTTACAAGATTCCTTTTCATAGAAAGTGGGTTAGACTTAAATGTGTTTTAAATTTGCTTCTTGATGCTCTCTTTCGCTTCAACTCTTATTTCTTGGGAGTGCATCATTGAAAATACTGAGCCCATCTTAATGGCTATAAAGAAAGCACTTCTTGGAAGATAACCCATGTGTTTATTTTACTACAGCACTTTTATTTTATATTTGAGTCTTGGAAGTTGTTACTACTGTAGCAACATCTCCTTATCTTTATTTTATTGCATTGTTGTGCCAAGTAAAGTCTTTGATAGCAAGGTTGATACTAGATTTGGATTGCGCAGAAACAGATATCTGTCTGTCACGAATTTGGGCAGCGTTCTCTGTAGGTAACTCAGAAAAATCTGCCAATTTTTGTGTGTGATCCTCAGATATGTACGCAACTTTCATTAAATTTGAGCATTTTCATCTGAGCAAGTCCAGTGCCTCTAAAAAAATCGTCTTTACGAACTGTTCTGTTTTGACAGATTCTGCCTTTTATTTCGCATTGCTTCTTTTAAAACGTTTGATGGATTTCTTTGTTCCATTAACTTTCAGAAGCTTTGGGCAATGTCCAGAAGTGTTAAGAATGATTGTGTCACCTCTGAACATGTGAATTTTTGATTATGCACTAACCCTCTAATGAGTTTGTTTTGAGTTTGGTGTGGAGGAAGTTTTCAAGGGTCAAGAGAGGAGGATGATATATGATCAAGAAAAGTGAAAAGTCTAAGCTTGGGGATGCCCCCGTGGTTCATCCCTGCGTATTTCAAGAAGACTCAAGCGTCTAAGCTTGGGGATGCCCAAGGCATCCCCTTCTTCATCAACAATTTATCAGGTTTCTTCCCTTGAAACTATATTTTTATTCGGTCACATCTTATGTACTTTACTTGGAGCGTCTGTGTGCTTTTATTTTCGTTTTTGTTATTTTCATTCTCTGAATAAATGCTTGTGTGGGAGAGAGACACGCTCCGCTGGTTCATATGAACACATGTGTTCTTAGCTTTTAATGTTCATGGCGAAGGTTGAAACTGCTTCGTTAATTGTTATATGGTTGGAAACAGAAAATGCTACATGTGGTAATTGGTATGATGTCTTGAATAACTTGATATTTGGCAATTGTTGTGCTCATATAGATTATGTTTAAGCTCTTGCATCATATACCTTGCACCTATTAGTGAAGAAATACATAGAGCTTGCTAAAGTTTGGTTTGTATGATTGGTCTCTCTAAGGTCTAGATATTTTCTGGTAAGGGTTTGAACAACAAGGAAGACAGTGTAGAGTCTTATAATGCTTGCAATATGTTCTTATGTAAATTTTGCTGTACTAGTTCATACTTGTGTTTGCTTCAAACAACCTTGCTAGCCTAAGCCTTGTATTGAGAGGGATTACTTCTCATGCATCCAAATCCTTGAGCCAAACACTATGCCATTTGTGTCCACCATACCTACCTACTACATGGTATTTCTCCGCCATTTCAAAGTAAACTGCTTGAGTGCTACCTTTAAATTTCCATTCTTCGCCTTTGCAATATATAGCTCATCGGACAAATAGCCTAAAAACTATTGTGGTATTGAATATGTACTTATGTATTTTATCTCTTATAAGTTGCTTGTTGAGCGATAACCATGTTCCTGGGGATGCCATCAACTACACTTTGTTGAATATCATGTGAGTTGCTATGCATGTTCGTCTTGTCTGAAGTAAGGGTGATTTATCATGAGTTGAATGGTTTGAGTATGCATATTGTTAGAGAAGAGCATTGGGCCGCTAACTAAAGCCATGATCCATGGTGGAAGTTTCAGTTTTGGACAACTATCCTCAATCTCTTATGAGAATATTATTTGTTGCTGAATGCTTATGCATTAAAGAGGAGTCCATTATCTGTTGTCTATGTTGTCCCGGTATGGATGTCTAAGTTGAGAATAATCAAAAGCGAGAAATCCAATGCGAGCGCTTTCTCCTTAGACCTTTGTACAGGCGGCATAGAGGTACCCCTTTGCGACACTTGGTTAAAACATATGTATTGCGATGATAATCCATGTTAATCCGAGCAAATTAGGACAAGGTGCGGGCACTATTGGTAATCTATGCATGAGGCTTGCAACTTGTAGGATATAATTTACATAATGCATATGCTTTATTACTACCGTTGACAAAATTGTTTCTTGTTTTCAAAACAAAAGGTCTAGCACAAATATAGCAATCAATTCTTCCCTCTGCGAAGGGCCATTCTTCTACTTTCATGTTGAGTCAGTTTACCTATTTCCTTTTGTCCTGGAAGCAAACACTTGTGTTAACTGTGCATTGATTCCTACATAATTTCTTATTGCACTTGTTATATTACTTTGCATTGACAACTATCCATGAGATATACATGTTACAAGTTGAAAGCAACCGTTGAAACTTAATCTTCCTTTGTGTTGCTTCAATGCCTATACTCTGAATCTATTGCTTCATGAGTTAACTCTTATGCAAGACTTATTGATGCTTGTCTTGAAAGTACTATTCATGAAAAGTCTTTGCTATATGATTCAGTTGTTTAATCATTGTCTTTATCATTGCTTTGAATCACTTCATTCATCTCATATGCTTTACAATAGTATGATCAAGATTATGTTGGTAGCATGTCACTTCAGAAATTATCTTTGTTATCGTTTACCTACTTGAGGACGAGTAGGAACTAAGCTTGGGGATGCTGATACGTCTCCAACGTATCTATAATTTTTGATGTTCCATGCTTGTTTTATGACATTACTTACATGTTTTGTTCAGACTTTATGATGATTTTATGCATTTTCCGGAACTAACCTATTGATGAGATGCCGAAGTGCCAGTTCCTGTTTTCTGCTGTTTTTGGTTTCAGAAATCCTAGTAAGGAAATATTCTCGGAATTGGACGAAATCAACGCCCAGCATCTTATAATTGCACGAAGCTTCCAGAACACCCGAGAGGGACCAGAGGAGGGCCACAGGGCCACCACACAGGTGGCTGGCGCGACCCAGGAGGGGGGCGCACCGCCCTGTTGTGTGGCGCCTCCGTAACCCTTCCGACTCCGCCTCTTCGCCTATAAGAAGCCCCCTGACCTAAATCTTCGATACGAATAAGCCACGGTACGAGAAACCTTCCAGAGCCGCCGCCATCGCGAAGCCAAGATCCGGGGGACAGAAGTCTCTGTTCCGGCACGCCGCCGGGACGGGGAAGTGCCCCCGGAAGGCATCTCCATCGACACCACCGCCATCTTCATCACCGCTGTTGTCTCCCATGAGGAGGGAGTAGTTCTCCATCGAGGCTAAGGGGCTGTACCGGTAGCTATGTGGTTAATCTCTCTCCTATGTACTTCAATACAATGATCTCATGAGCTGCCTTACATGATTAAGATTCATATGAGTTTTGTATCACTATTCATCTATGTGCTACTCTAGTGATGTTATTAAAGTACTCTATTCCTCCTCCATGATGTAATGGTGACAGTGTGTGCATCATGTAGTACTTGGCATAGTTTATGATTGTGATCTCTTGTAGATTATGAAGTTAACTATTACTATAATGGTATTGATGTGATCTATTCCTCCTTTCATAGTGTGATGGTGACAGTGTGCATGCTATGTTAGTACTTGGTATAGTTGTGTTGATCTATCATGCACTCTAAGGTTATTTAAATATGAATATCGAATGTTGTGGAGCTTGTTAACTCCGGCATTGATGTGCTCTTGTAGCCCTACACAATTAGTGGTGTTCATCATCCAACAATAGAGTGTAGAGTGGTTTTATTATGTGATCAATGTTGAGAGTGTCCACTAGTGAAAGTATGATCCCTAGGCCTTGTTTCCAAATACTGCAATCATCGCTTGTTTACTGTTTTACTGCATCTTTACTTCCTACAATATTACCACCATCAACCACACGCCAGTTGTAGCAGCAAGCTATTTTCTGGTGCCGTTGCTACTGCTCATATATATTCATACCACCTGTATTTCACTATCTCTTCGCCGAACTAGTGCACCTATACATCTGACAAGTGTATTAGGTGTGTTGGGGACACAAGAGACTTCTTGCATTGTGATCGCAGGGTTGCTTGAGAGGGATATCTTTGACCTCTTCCTCCCTGAGTTCGATAAACCTTGGGTGATCCACTTAAGGGAAAACTTGCTGCTGTTCTACAAACCTCTGCTCTTGGAGGCCCAACACTGTCTACAGGAAAAGAAGCGTGAGTAGACATCAGTCATGCTTTGCCCTAGGGAGAGCTTTAGTCAACTGGTCTGTTACATTCAGATCAGTGTGTACTTTGCAAATCTTTACTTCTCGATCTTCGATGTACTCGCGAATCGAGTGATAACGTAGCTTGATATGCTTTAGCCTCTTGTGTGACCTTGGTTCTTGTGCATTGGCGATGGCACCCATGTTGTCACAGTAGATGACTAGTGGGTCCAATGCACTAGGAACCACACCGAGCTCTACAGTGAACCTCTTCATCCATACCGCTTCTGTTGAAGCCTCTGAAGCCGCTATGTACCCTGATTCTGTTGAAGACTTCGCCACCGTGCACTGCTTCGAGCTTGCCCAGCTTACTACAGCATCATTCAATATAAACACGTACCCAGACTGTGACTTAGAGTCATCAGGATCGTTGTTCCAACTTGCATCGGTGTAACTTGTTACAACGAGCTCTTGGTCACCTCCATAACAAAGAAACATATCCTTAGTTCTTTTCAAGTACTTCGGGATATTCTTGACCGCTGTCCAAGTGTTCCATTCCTGGATCACTTTGATATCTCGCTAGTCAAACTAACAACATGTGCTATATCTGGTCTAGTACATAGCATGGCATACATAATAGAGCCCATCGCCGAGGCATAGGGGATCCGACTCATCCTTTCTCTTTCTTCTGCCGTAGCCGGTCCTTGAGTCTTACTCAAGACCTTGCCTGGTAACATAGGTAAGAACCCTTTCTTACTTTCGTCCATTCTAAACTTCTTTACAATCTTGTCCAGGTATGTACTCTGTGATAGCCCTATTAGGTGTCTTGATCTATCTCTATAAATCTTGATGCCTAATATATACGATGCTTCACCAAGGTCTTTCATTGAAAAACTATTATTCAAATAACCTTTTACACTGCTTAATAGTTCTATATCATTCCCAATCAATAATATGTCATCTACATATAATATCGGGAATGCTACGAGCTCCCACTCACTTTCTTGTAAATACAGGCCTCTCCATGACACCGTATAAACCCAAAGTCTTTGATCACCTTATCAAAGCGTCGGTTCCAACTTCTCGATGCTTGCTTCGAGTCCATAGATTGAACGCTGAAGTTTGCATACTTTGTCAGCATTTTTAGGATCGACAAAACCTTTGGGTTGTACCATATACAACTCTTCCTCAATGTATCCATTAAGGAACGCCATTTTGACATCCATCTGCCAAATCTCATAATAGAAAAATGCAGCTATTGCTAACAAAATCCTCACAGATTTTAGCTTCGCTACAGGTGAGAAAGTCTCATCGTAGTCAACTCCTTGAATTTGTCGGAAACCCTTTGCGACAAGTCGAGCTTTATAGACAGTAATATTACCATCAGCATCTGTTTTTCTCTTAGAGATCCATTTATTCTCGACAGCCTTGCGCCTATCAGGTAAGTCTACCGAAGTCCATACTTTGTTATCATACATGGATCCCATTTCGGATTTCATGGCTTCTTGCCATTTGTTGGAATCTGGGCTCATCATCGCTTCTTCATACGTCGCAGGGTCCTCATCATACCAATCAGGAGTGGCACGTTCCCTTGTCGATCTGCGAGGTTCAGTAGTTTCCTCTGTTGCCGGTGTAGGCGGTACAGGTACAACTTCCGGTACTGCGCTACTCTGATCAACGAGTAAAGATTCATCAATCTCATCGAGTTCTACTTTTCTTCCAGTCACTTCTTTAGTGAGAAATTCTTTCTCAAGAAAGGTTCCGTTCTTAGCAACAAAGATTTTTCCTTCGGATCTGTGATAGAAAGTGTACCCTATAGTTTCCTTAGGGTATCCTATGAAGACGCATTTCTTCGCTTTGGGTTCTAGCTTGTCCGGTTGTAACTTCTTTACATAGGCTTCGCAACCCCAAACTTCAAGGAACGACAGCTTAGGTTTCTTATTAAACCATAATTCATACGGTGTCATTTCTACGGATTTTGATGATGCTCTATTTAAAGTGAATGCGGCTGTCTCTAATGCATAACTCCAAAATGATAACGGCAAATCAGTAAGAGACATCATAGAACGAACCATATCTAAGAGAGTTCGATTACGACGTTCGGACACACCGTTTCGTTGTGGTGTTCCCGGCGGTGTCAATTGTGAAAGTATTCCGCATTTCTTTAAATGCATGCCAAACTCATAACTCAGATATTCACCTCCGCGATCAGATCATAGTAATTTAATCTTCTTGTTACATTGATTTTCTACTTCACTTTGGAATTCCTTAAACTTCTCGAAAGTTTCGGATTTATGTTTCATGAAATAGATATACCCATATCTACTCAGATCATCCGTGAAGGTTAGAACATAACGATAACCACCGCGCGATGCTACACTCATTGGTCCGCACACATCGGTATGTATGATTTCCAATAAGTCAGCAGCTCGCTCCATCATACCAGAAAATGGAGTCTTAGTCATTTTTCCCATTAGACATGCTTCACATCTATCAAGTGACTCAAAGTCAAGTGATTTAAGTAATCTATCGGTATGGAGTTTCTTCATGCGTTTCACTCCAATATGAACCAGACGACAGTGCCACATATAAGTATAATTATCATTCAATTTAATTCGCTTAGCATCAATGTTATGTATATGCGTATCACTACTATCGAGATCTAACAGAAATAAGCCATTTTTTCAGGTGCTCAACCATAAAAGATATTATTCATAAAAATAGAACAACCATTATTCTCAGACTTGAATGAAAAATCGTCTTGCATTAAACAAGATCTAGATATACTGTTCATGCTCAACGCGGGTACAAAATAACAATTATTTAGGCTTAAAACTAATCCCGAAGGTAGATGTAGAGGAAGTGTGCCGACAGCGATCACATCGACTTTGGATCCGTTTCCAACGCGCATCGTCACTTCATCCTTCAGTAGTCTTCGTTTATTCTTTAGTTCCTATTTCAAGTTACAAATATGAGCAACCGAACCAGTATCAAATACCCAGGTACTAGTACGAGAACCAGTGAGATAAGCATCTATAACATGTATATCAGATATACCTTCTTTCTTCTTCTTGACAAGGCCGCTCTTCAGATCAGCCAGATACTTGGAGCAATTACGCTTCCGAGTTGTCCCTTCTCCTTGCGATAATAGCACTCAAGCATCGGCTTAGGGCCGTTCTTAGGTTTCATAGGAGGCGTGGCAGCTTTCTTGCCACCCTTCTTGAATTTTCCCTTAGACTTGCCCTGTTTCTTGAAACTGGTGGTCTTGTTGACCATCAACACTTGGTGCTCTTTCTTGATCTCAAACTCTGCAGCTTTTTAGCATGCCAAAGAGTTCAGGTAACTCCTTGTTCTTGTTCTGCATATTGTAGTTCATCACAAAGTTCTTGTAACTTGGTGGCAGTGATTGAAGGACACGATTAATCCCCGATCTGTTAGGAATCACTATTCCCAAGTCACCGAGTTTCTTCGCATGCCCGGTCATGGCGAGCATGTGCTCACTAACGGAGCTGCCTTCTTCCATCATGCAGCTCGAAGAAGTGTTTCGATGCTTCATAGCATTCCACGGCCGCATGAGTTTCAAATATAGCTTTCAGCTCATTGACCAACTCATGAGGATCGTGGTGCTCAAAACGTTTTTGAAGATCGGCTTCTAGACTGCACAGGATGGCACACTGAACTTGAGAGTACCGAGCTTTCCGAGTCGTGTAAACATTCTTTACTTCATCGGTTTCAGTTTCTGCAGGAGGGTCACCTAGCGGTGCATCAAGCACATATTGCAAATTTCTGCTAGAGAGGAAGATCCTCACATGACGGAACCAGTCGGTGAAGTTGCTACCATTGCTCTTAAGCTTTTCTTTCTCTAGGAACTGGTTAAAATTGATTGGGGACGCCATCTCTACAACATATATTTGCAATAGTTTAGACTAAGTTTATGACAAATTGACTTCAAATTTTAATTCAACATAATTAAAAATCTAGGTGAACTCCCACTCAAAACAATATCCCTCGCATTGTCTTAGTGATCACATGAACCAAATCCACCACACCTAAGTCCGATCATCACGAGACAAGGTGTAATTTCAATGACGAACACTCAAAGTATTCATCATATCAATCATATAATTCATGCTCTACCTTTCGGTATCACGTGTTCCGAGATCATGTCTGTACATGCTAGGCTTGTCAAGGCCACCTTAGTATCCGCATGTGCAAAACTGGCTTGCACCCGTTGTATGCACTTGTTGATTCTATCACACCCGATCATCACGAGATGCTTCGAAACGACAAGTCTTGGCAATGGTGCTACTAAGGATGAACACTTTATTATCTTGAAATTTTAGTGAGAGGGATCATCTTATAATGCTACCGTCGCGATCTAAGCAAAATAAGATGCATAAAAGGATTAACATCACATGCAGTTCATATGTGATATGATATGGCCCTTTTGACTTTGCGCCTTTGATCTTCATCTCCAAAGCACGAACATGATCTCCATCATCTTCGGACATGATCTCCATCATCGTCGGCGTAGCGTCAAGGTCCATGGTGCCGTCCTCATGGTTGTTCACCTCATGTAGTAACTATTACAACTACTTTGAAATACTATTCAACATGAAATTTAAAGACAACCATAAGGCTCCTGCCGGTTGCCACAATACATTAATGATCATCTCATACATATTCATCATCACATTATGGCCATATCACATCACCAAACCCTGCAAAAACAAGTTAGATGTCTCTAATTTGGTTTGCATATTTTACGTGGTTTAGGGTTTTCGAGTGAGATCTAATCTACCTACGAACATGAACCACAACGGTGATACTAATGTTGTCAATAGAAGATTAAATTGAATCTTCACTATAGTAGGAGAGACAGACACCCGCAAAGCCTCTTATGCAATACAAGTTGCATGTCGAACGAGGAACAAGTCTCATGAACGCGGCCATGTAAAGTTAGTCCGAGCCGCTTCATCCCACTATGCCACAAAGATGCAAAGTACTCAAACTAAAGACAACAAGAGCATCAATGCCCACAAAACCATTGTGTTCTACTCGTGCAACCATCTATGCATAGACACGGCTCTGATACCACTGTAGGGATACGTTGCATAGAAAACAAAAAATTTCCTACCGCGAGAACGCAATCCAAGCCAAGATGCAATCTAGAAGACGGTAGCAACGAGGGGATGATCGAGACTCACCCTTGAAGATTTCCAAAGCCTATAAGAGTAGGCTCTTATTTCTGCGGTAGACGATCACTTGCCGCTTGCAAAAGCGCGTAGAAGATCTTGATCACGGTGCCACGATCGGGCAGCACCTCCGTACTCGGTCACACGTTCGGTGTTGATGAAGAAGACGTCCTTCTCCCCGTTCCAGCGGGCAGCAGAAGTAGTAGCTCCTCCTTGAATCCGGAAGCACGACGGCGTGGTGGCGGTGGTGGTGGAGAACTCCAGCGGAGCTTCGCTAAGCGTGCGGGAGAGGTGGAGGAGAGAGGGGGCGGCTAGGGTTTGGGAGAGGGGGCGCCGGCCACTAAGGGGTGCGGCCACCTTGTGGTCTTGGGGTGGCCGGCCCCCTCCCCTATGCCCCTCATTATATAGGTGGATCCCCAAGTGTTGGACTACAAGTCTTCGAATAAGACCCCAACACAAGAACCTTCCATGTAGTAGGGAAACCTACCCAAGGTGGGACTCCCACTTGAGGTGGGATTCCCCCCTTCCATGTGGGGGGGGGGTGGCCGGCCCCCTTAGGTGGAGTCCACCTTGGACTCCACCACTAGGGTTGGCCGGCCATGGGAGGTGGAGTCCCTTCGGGACTCCGCCTTCCAATTTGATTTCTTCCGGACTTTTCTAGAACCTTCTAGAACCTTCCATAAAATCTTCCGGATCATTTTAAATCTTATAAAATGACTTCCTATATATGAATCTTATTCTCCGAACCATTCCGGAACTCCTCGTGATGTCCGAGATCCCATCCGGGACTTCGAACTCCATTCCATATTCAAGTTCTACCATTTCAACATCAAACCTTAAGTGTGTCACCCTACGGTTCGCGAACTATGTGGACATGGTTGAGTACTCTCTCCGACCAATAACCAATAGCGGGATCTGGAGATCCATAATGTCTCCCACATATTCAACAATGACTTTAGTGATCGAATGAACCGTTCACATACGATACCAATTCCCTTTGTCACACGATATTTTACTTGTCCGAGGTTTGATCATCGGTGTCACTCTCTACCTTGTTCAACCTCGTCTCCTGACAAGTACTCTTTACTCGTACCGTGGTATGTGGTCTCTTATGAACTTATTCATATGCTTGCAAGACATTAGACGACATTCCACCGAGAGGGCCCAGAGTATATCTATCCGTCATCGGGATGGTCAAATCCCACTATTGATCCATATGCCTCAACTTATAATTTCCGGATACTTAATCCCACCTTTATAACCACCCATTTACGCAGTGGCGTTTGATGTAATCAAAGTACCTTTCCGATATAAGTGATTTACATGATCTCATGGTCATAAGGACTAGGTAACTATGTATCGAAAGCTTATAGCAAATAACTTAATGACGTGATCTTATGCTACACTTAATTTTTTTTTTGACTATTTACTGTAGGGCAAAAGCCCCACAGCCTCCCTTTATTAAAAAAATGTAGCCAAACAGGCTAAAAAAGAGTACAAAGAACAAAAGAGCTATGAGATATAGCAAAGAGAAAACTAAAAACTAAAAAACTAAAAAGAACAAACTAGGGAAAGATCTAATGCAGATTGGAGATCCATTGTAAAATCTGAGCTTGCTTGTTTTCCTTAAACCTATGAGCATGTAGGGACAGGTCTTCAATAAAATTTCGACGCCAAACAGCAAATCTGGGCTGCACATTCTCAAAAACCCTTGCATTCCTCACCTTCCATATATGCCAGCATGCCAAGGCCACTACCTCTGTGAAGAAAAAATGCCCAAACCTCTTTCTAGCCACTTCAGCCGTTTGAACCATATTTCCAGAAGTACCCCACTGAATTTGCAGGTAAATCCATACTCTGCTGCTAAAAACACAGTTAAAGAACAAATGATCCCTGTCCTCATGATGATGACCAGGACACAACACACAACTATAATCATTAGTCACATTCCAATGCCTTCTCTGAAGAAGATCCTTTGTGTTTAACCGATCACTGAGCATAAGCCAGGAAAACATTTAATTGGGTGTGTTCATTACATCATTCATACAATGATATAACCTTGTTATTAATAACATCCAATGTTCATGATTATGAAACTAATCATCCATTAATCAACAAGCTAGTTAAGAGGCATACTAGGGACTCTTTGTTGTTTACAAATCACACATGTATCAATGTTTCGGTTAATACAATTATAGCATGGTATATAAACATTTATCATAAACATAAAGATATATAATAACCACTTTTATTATTGCCTCTTGGGCATATCTCCAACACAACATGCACTTGCATATCAAAGTCCAACTTCATGTATGGATCTAGTCAATCAATGAAAGTCCAATAAAATCCAAGAAGATTCAGCTTTGTGCTTATAATACACATCATCGTAAGCCTGAATATACTAGTTGAGTAAGACATTTCTAAACATCAAGCTGAGATGTGTAGTATATAACTGTTGACTGCCAAAACCCACCGGCGGGCAGCAACGGTCAACACGGTAGAGCCGGGAACAACCTAGAGCTGCGGCTGGCTGAGGTCCCTCCGAGCGACGGCCCGCAAAGCCTTCCGGTCACACGTCCGATGCCGATTGCAAGGGCGTGCCACCTGACCTATACCTGGTCGGGAAGGTGATGGAGATGCCTCGCTTAGTTTCCTGCATGGCATACACGTGAACATTAAATACGAGCCTCGATCGGCTCTCAGATTATCCTGTGAATCGGCTCAAGGAGCCGATCCACCCATGATTCGTACGGGGTGCACGAATATATGGTGGTCCTGCTTGATCAAGATAAAGCCAATGAAATCTACGACGATTTAGGGTTTTCACCGCATAATCGGATCATCCTACTCCAGGTTGGGCCTCGCGGCCACGCACGGTGATCGTAGGCCGATCCTAAACAAGGCCTAAAAACCAACACGAGGTTGATCCCCGGAACATCCTGTTTAGGACTAGCGAACGACACCCTACGTGCCGCTGGATCCTCCCCCCCCTTCGTAAGGCCTAACTATTGCAGATATTAAACTAATCCTTGATGAACAAGGAGCAACCGTAACGGATCAGATCTACTAAATAATGATCAAGCGGGGTGCCGCCCCTACACCTAAGATAGGTGTAAGGGCGGCTAGATATGCTAGGGTTGCACTACGACAGGCATGTTTAAACGAAGAACAATGCTAACCCTAACATATCTATGATAACTACGTTGCTCGCCATCAAAAAGGCTTCGAGTACGAGCAACGCATGAACAACGTGGAGCTTGTGCTGCCTAGATCGCAAGATGCGATCTAGGCAGCATGTTGCTTACCGGTAGAAACCCTCGAGACGAAGGAGTTGGCGATGCGCCGAGATTGATTTGTTGGTTGAACGTTGGTTGTTGTTTATTCCATAAACCCTAGATACATATTTATAGTCCAGGGGACTTTCTAACGAGGGAATAATCCCACCGTGCACGAGACAAACTCTAACTTTTAATCTAAGATACAATCTACCATAATTAAAGATACACGGGCAATCTAGCCCAAACTCTTCGTGCAAGGCCGCTTCAGAGATCTTCCACGTGTAATCTTCCAAGCCCATCTCCCTTACGGCCCACCTCCTGATTTGGCCAAAATCTGGTGATAACACATGCCCCCCTAGTTTTGGCAATGATAATTCCAAAACCACTCTGTTTTTCCTTCGAAGGGTCATGTCGTGGCAGAGCAGAGCTGTTGCAGTATCCGTTATCATTATGCCATGTCTTCTCAGCTTCTCTGCAAAATTCGATAGCTTTGGCATCACTTCCTCGGAAACCACAATGGCATTAAATTTCCACCAGGCTTCTCATTATTTAACCGTGCCGATCGATTAGCTCTCTTCATCCTCTTCCTCTGTTTTAGCTATCAGCACCAAAAAACCCTCTTCCCCTGTAGCGATGTCTTCTTCCTCCTCCTCTTCCGTCTCCCTCCAATCCTCTTCCTCAAGCGAATTGGTTCCAGAGCACAACCAGATGGAAGCATACAACCGCCGGGCTCCCAAGCATTGGGACAAGCGGGAGTGGGACTTCGACTACGTGCCGGAGGGTGAAGAACTCGTCTGGTCAGATGGGGCCATGCCCCTAACCGACGGGGAGGATGACCTCCGGTACCTGTTTGACGGAGCACTGGAGGCTGAGAGCGACGACGACGACCCTCCCTTCCGGGGTAAATTCACCTCCGTCACCAAAGAAGAAGAGGACGACGAAGAAGAAGACGTCTCCTCCGACCTGAAGAAGGAACAGGAGGACGACACCTCCTCCGACGAACCACCACCAAAGCGTATCCGGGGCTGGGCTTGGTCAGACGAGGACAATGATGATGACGAGGAAGAGGCCTCTGCCGAAGGTCACAGTAGCAGCAACGAAGAACTCGCCGACAGCAGCAACGGCGATAGCCACCTCAGCGACGGCGAAGACAGCAACAGCCCTTAGAGTAGGGATTTACTAGCATAGAGTTGGTAGTAGTAATCCGTTCCCTTTGGTTGAACAATCGGCTTCTCCTTGTAAGAAATTTTATTATCAATGGAAACTTCTTTTGGTTTTGCCGATGTCCTATATGCTGATTCAGCCGATTTTCCTTCTGACTTTGTCGACCGTTTGCCCAATCAATGTTCAGTGACTGATGGCAACGCATCGGTCTCTCACGATAATCCGCGAGACAGGTTAATTCAGCCATCCCTCCAGATTAACCAGTCTTACCGATGATGATAGCCACTGCCAATCGCCGTAAGCCGTGGGCTTAGTCTTGAGCAAGTGTCTTTACAAGGACCCTGGAACCGTCGCTGAATCAGCTTGGATGCTAAACTGATACCTCTGTAGCAGAAGCACCCCTTTTCAGAATAGCTGCTATGTAGAGCCAGCCGATTCCAACCAAATATGTTCTCCAGGGCCAAGAAACTTTCAGGCGAGTTGCCTCCCAAGCCTCACCCAAGGCGAGAATAGTGACGAATCAGCCGAACACGTTACCATTGGCTTCCAAGTTAGTAATATGGAACCAGCCGATTCCAACGAGATCGGCTTTCCAAAACAAAGAATTTTAGGGCGAGCTGCCCCCCGAGCCTTCATCAAGGCGAGAACAGCAGTGAGCCAACCAAATGCGCCACTATCGGCTTCCGAGTCGTGATGCAGAGCCAGCCGATTTCAACAAAATCGGCTCTCCAGAGCAGAGAACTTTCAGGGTGGGCTGCCCCCCGGGCCTCTTGATTTCCGGAAGAGTCGACGCACTGAAAGCCTTGGGAAGATTAGCAAACCTGTTCCCTTGGAACTCTGGACGTAATAATCTCTGAAAGTAACATCGATCAGGCCGTCCCCTTGATGTGCTGAATTTGCAGAAGGAGTTTAGAAATCTTGAGAAAGAATTTATCCATTAGAGCCTCTCCTCATAACTCAACAACTGCTCCGTCAGATGAGCCTCTCAATTTTTTTTTTACTGGCCGATTTTTTACTGGCCGATTTTTCCTATCGGCCCCCAATGTTCCGATGTTCACACGTTTACACATGTTTTATCTGCACATGCTCATCTGACTATATGCCCCCCGAGCCGAATCTGCCAGGTGACTGCAGATATCGGCTTTGCGGTTTAGCCAAGGCACTCTACTTGTACGTCGGCTCCGCGAGGATTCGTGCTGACTTTCATCCGCCGACGTGGCCGCTGCCCAGTAGATCAGTGCTGAACACAGGCAGAACAGGTGGTGAAGATAATTTTGGCCGATTGCTGGAATCGGCCGCCATGTTGATTGCAGCACTGGCTGAAGGTTCTGTAATGTCCCTTCATAGCCTTTTGGGGCCGATCACAAGGATCAGCTTCGCCTCGTTTGCTCGTCGGTTTGCTTCACCTACTCGGTCAGGCTGGTGGATAAAACCATCCCAACCTCTGACTTGATGCGCTTGCTGTCGTCCACCTTGAGTGCGTCGTGTAATCGTGTAGCACTAAACTCCGTCGGAAGGACGAGTACCATGTTTGTGCCAGCCGATGTTTCATCATCGGCTTTCCTTTGCTTGGGACGCCACTCCATTTTCCGTGGTCGACCCTCTTCGTCCAGGGTTCGCTGAACTTTCGCGGCCAGATCAGGTCGTGCCTTCCTTAATGTATGCAGGTATAACCTTTCGGCTTCCTCCAGGCCGCGCAACCGCTGAACCCTACGCTTTTGGGAACGGCTGAGTCCGTCAGGGCACCACCTTGGCCGGTGGTACCTGTCTTCTTCTTCTTCTCCCTCGTCTTCTGAATCCTCGAGATCTGCCCAACGAGGTGACTCAGCGCGTTTGCTTTGTGGCGGGAGAGGCCCTAGGCGCTTGAACACAGACACGTTGGCTGCCTCCTTCTTCTTCTGGTTGCATTCTGGGCAGTTGCCGATTGTGGGCAATCTGCTCATTCCTGAATCCCAGCAGTGTCTGAAGAAGGGGCAGTCCCAGTGCCTATCGTTGTCGTCTTGCTCCCTTGATTCTTCTTTGGCACGGCGCTCGTGCTCCTCCTCATCGCGATCATGCCGACGATGTCTTCTGGCTTCTCTAGCCAAACGATCTCTTTCATCATCATCGCTGGATCCTCGGCGTTGGTCATACTGACTCACATACTTGTTGAGGAGGTGATCAGAGAGGGGTCGCTGATATCTCATGTTCTTCACCTCTCCCTCTGTGACGTAGCGCTTGCCATCATGACGGAGCCGATCGCGCGGAGCGGCCTCCTCTGTGTCCTTGCTACGAGAGCAGCTGCCCTCGTCTCCATCTTTGCCAGAGTGGTGCCCAGATCCTACCATGTTGATGCTGAACGAGGACCCTGGCTGGCAACCTTTAGGGTAAGTGCATTCTACCATGTTAACGGCGGGGAAGGGCTGGGTGTCGACCTTCATGGCGTACTGGTTGAAAATTAGACGCCCTTTTTCTATCGCCGCTTGGATGTGCTGACGCCATACCCTGCAGTCGTTGGTGGCATTGGAGAGCGAGTTATGCCATTTGCAGTATGGCTTTCCGTTCAACTCTTGCACCGTGGGGAATTTGAGACCTTCGGGTATCTTCAACTGCTTTTCCTTGAGTAGGAGGTCGAAGATTTGTTCAGTCTTGGTCACGTCAAAATCAAACCCCCTGGGCGGGCCTGGTGGCTTTACCCATTTGCATGACACGGGGGTTCCTCCCCGAGTCCATTCAGCCACTGCTACCTCTTGATCTCCCGCAGAAACTTCGTCTTCCTCTGCATCGACCAGGACTACTGCACGCTTGAACTTGTCCTAGTACAGGTCCGGGTGGCGCTGTTCATATGCCGACAGTTTCTGAACCATATGCGCCAGTGAGGGATAGTCTGCTTGGGAGGCCATGTCCTTGAGCGGTGTTGCAAGGCCCGCTACTGCCAACTCGATCGCTTCCTTTTCAGTTATACGAACCGAATAACATCGGTTCCTAAGATTCCTGAAGCGCTGGATATATTCTGTAACAGTTTCTCCACGCTTCTGACGTAGTTGTGCTAGATCGGCAAGGCCAGACTCAGAAGCCTCTGAGTGATACTGCATATGGAACTATTCTTCCAAATGCTTCCACGTCCGGATGGAGCCCGGTGGCAACGAGGTGTACCATCCGAAAGCCGATCCCGTGAGGGACTGTGAAAAGAGCCTCACGCGTAGTTGGTCCGACACTGAAGCCGGTCCTAGCTGTACCAAATATCGGCCTATGTGCTCGATGGAGCTGGAACCATCTGATCCACTGAATTTGGAGAAATCAGGGAGCCGATATTTGGGTGGTAGCGGGATCAATTCGTACTCGTCGGGGTACGGCTTGGAATAGCCGATTGCCCTTCTTTTCGGCACCATGCCGAACTGGTCTCTGAGTATGGTACTGATCTGATCCGATGTGCTGGCTGCAGGAGTTGAACTCTGAATATTCGCCGGGGTGGCGTACTTAGCCAGCCATGTTTGCTTTTCCAGCTCTGAGCCAACTGCAGGAGCTGGGCTCTGGAGGTTCGTCGGGGTGGCGTACTTGGTTAGCCACATCTGCTTCTCGAGCTCTGTCGCTGACGTCCCTCCCGTCTTCCCGGAAATCCCTGATGTTGTGGCCTGGTTCGTGAGAGCCCAGTTACCGCAATCTGGCACATACGTGCACGTGTACCCGTGAGGGATCTCCTTAGGCGCCTCAGGCAAGAACTGGTAGTCACTAGGGTCACCACCGATCTTGTAGACGACGAATGCCGGTGAAGCCGGCACCTCTGGTGCCGCCAATGCAAATGGCAGCGGTGGACGGGACTGGAGTGGCAACTCTCCTTGATGCGTCCCGAGAGCTGGTCCTGACGGCGAGTACTGGTGCCTCATGATCTCCCGGATCACGCGAAGAGCGACACGCTCCAACGTGTTAACCGGGTTCTCGGAGTGGCGGTGTAGCGAGTGAGCCACCAAGTAGTTGATCTCCTGCCGCAGGGACTCGGTGCGTTCTTCCGACGGGGCAGAGAGGTCTATCCCATCGAGTGCACCTTCAGGTGAGAACACTTTCCATCTGACGCCATGGGAACGGGTTCTGTGAAAAGAGCCGATGAGGTCGGCTTCGAGGATGACTTTGATCTCGTCATACTTCTTCTTGAGCTCGTCCGTCAGATCCTCGTACATGACTGGCGTGCCGTCCGCCATCTCAGATGTAGATGGCGATGTGGTTGATGTTGACGATTGTCCCACCGGGCGTGCCAGAATGTGTTGACTGCCAAAACCCACCGGCGGGCAGCGACGGTCAACACGGTAGAGCCGGGAACAACCTAGAGCTGCGGCTGGCTGAGGTCCCTCCGAGCGACGGCCCGCAAAGCCTTCTGGTCACACGTCCGATGCTGATTGCAAGGGCGGGCCACCTGACCTATACCTGGTCAGGAAGGTGATGGAGATGCCTCGCTTAGTTTCCTGCATGGCATACACGTAAACATTAAATACGAGCCTCGATCGGCTCTCAGGTTATCCCGTGAATCGGCTCAAGGAGCCGATCCACCCATGATTCGTACGGGGTGCACGAATATATGGTGGTCCTGCTTGATCAAGATAAAGCTAATGAGATCTACGACGATTTAGGGTTTTCACCGCATAATCGGATCATCCTACTCCAGGTTGGGCCTCGCGGCCACGCACGGTGATCGTAAGCCGATCCTAAACAAGGCCTAAAAACCAACACGAGGTTGATCCCCGGAACATCCCGTTTAGGACTAGCGAACGACACCCTACGTGCCGCTGGATCCTCCCCCTTCGTAAGGCCTAACTATTGCAGATATTAAACTAATCCTTGATGAACAAGGAGCAACCGTAACGGATCAGATCTACTAAATAATGATCAAGCGGGGTGCCGCCCCTACACCTAAGATAGGTGTAAGGGCGGCTAGATATGCTAGGGTTGCACTACGACAGCATGTTTAAACGAAGAACAATGCTAACCCTAACATATCTATGATAACTACGTTGCTCGCCATCAAAAAGGCTTCAGTACGAGCAACGCATGAACAACGTGGAGCTTGTGCTGCCTAGATCGCAAGATGCGATCTAGGCAGCATGTTGCTTACCGGTAGAAACCCTCGAGACGAAGGAGTTGGCGATGCGCCGAGATTGATTTGTTGGTTGAACGTTGGTTGTTGTTTATTCCATAAACCCTAGATACATATTTATAGTCCAGGGGACTTTCTAACGAGGGAATAATCCCACCGTGCACGAGACAAACTCTAACTTTTAATCTAAGATACAATCTACCATAATTAAAGATACACGGGCAATCTAGCCCAAACTCTTCGTGCAAGGCCGCTTCAGAGATCTTCCACGTGTAATCTTCCAAGCCCATCTCCCTTACGGCCCACCTCCTGATTTGGCCAAAATCTGGTGATAACAATAACACCACATAAGATAGGTTTATATCGTGATACTTAGCACGAATATATGGGATTCTACTATTTGTCTCAACCTTTACCTTAATTGCACATTTGCAATGAGATAAACTTGGAATAAAGTGGTTTGGGATTGTTAAGGTTAACCTAATTTCCTTTGGAAGTATTAACTTAACTTCTATTTTGTTGAGGACTGCCTCACATGGTATCACTAGATTCTAACATGGCTACTCTGAACACATAACTTTGGAATATAGCTCCAATACTTCCAAGTGTTTCTACCATAATTATATGGTCATGATGTGCTTGGCACGCTTCCCATGGATTTGGAACACAATTCTTGCACTATTGTTGAACAACTGGCTTCTTATTGCACTTCTCCTAAATTTTTATGATGCTCTAGTTCATCACATAATGATTCTCAGGTGAATCTTATATGATTACTATCCCTACCATGTATGTAGACATATTTTATTCCTATCTCTCTTCCTTACCTCCCATGATTGACTCATCATGGTCTATACTACCTCATATAACTCATAGTTATCACTTACTATCAATTGTTTCACATGTCTAGATAATTTTACTTACTCATTACTTAACTTGGTCTACATCTTCTATTAGGATATCTTAATTATCTGTATCACTTGATATTACTCCTACTATAGGTCTGGATAACTCTTACTTAATCATAACATATGTTGGTACACATCTTCCAATAGGATATCTTCATTATGGTTGTATCCTCTCTTTGGACTACCATGTATTGTATACCAACTGTGATCTACTCATCTATTGTTTTAAGGACTTAATGGTATACTACATATTTGGGATTAGCTAACTAACTTTACTTAGGAAAGATAGATAAGAAATGTTGACTCAAGTGTGTCAGGATTATTCTCAAGTGAATACCCATCTCAAGTCATAAGAATATTTGGTTTAACTAAGACAACTTCCTATAGACACTACCAATCCTATAGGTCTCCTTTAAAGGGTTTTAATCCTAGGGTCAAAGCATTTGCTCTGATACCAACTATGGTGACCCAGCATACCACTGCATGGTGTAGTATGCAAATCTGATATAACACCAATGAAACACCGTTCCACTAGTATTATATCGCTCAGAGTGGTACAATAGAAACATATGCGGGTCCAAGGCATGTCTATAGAATTACATACAGACTCTGTTACATAAGATCAGCACAGCCTCCTACTTTACAATGAGGTAAATCTGCAAATAAACTCCAGAAGAATGACTCGTAGTCTAATCCTATCACGAACTCTATTTGTAGAGTATTTATCTATCTATAGAGGCTATGAATAGATTCTATCTAAGTAGGAGCTAAGTTTAGGAAGTTAGTTCCCTTCTATGGCTAAACTAGGTTTTCTCTTTGTTGGATGTGGTATCTGACTCCTCTGACAGGGTCCTGTCTCTTGAAGTAGTTGTTGACTCCTCGGCCTTCGAGTTGCACTGTAGATCCTCCTTCGATGCCTCTGATGTCTACGCACGCTTCTATTCCTGTAGACAGTGTTGGGCCTCCAAGAGCAGAGGTTTGTAGAACAGTAGCAAGTTTCCCTTAAGTGAATCACCCAAGGTTTATCGAACTCAGGGAGGTAGAGGTCAAAGATATCCCTCTCAAGAAACCCTGCAATTACGATACAAGAAGTCTCTTGTGTCCCCAACACACCTAATACACTTGTCAGATGTATAGGTGCACTAGTTCGGCGAAGAGATAGTGAAATACAAGTAATATGGATGATTGTAAGTAGTAATTGCAATCTGAAATAAAGATGGCAGCAAGCAAACATGTAACAGAACAGTAAATAAACGGTGATTCGATATTTGGAAACAAGGCCTAGGGATCATACTTTCACTAGTGGACACTATCAACAATGTTATCATAAAGGAATATAAATATAAGCACTTCACTATGGTATTCTGAATTACTCTCTGGCAGGATAACGAACACTAATTCATCATGTAGGGCTACAAAATAAAACCTTAAAGATGTATTCCCAAGTACTAATAAACACCCCACGCTGTCACTGTGAGCATTCATAGGAGGTACTAACACACCACAATTTCATAGAGACATCCAACTCAAATCATAACCCAGTGAACAAGTATTCTGTGAAATATAGCCTAGCTAAGAGACCCACACGGTGCACACACTGTCACCTTTACACACGTGGGACAATGAGTCTCCGGAGATCACATAAGTAAAATCCACTTGAATAGCATAACGACATCTAGATTACAAAGCTCATCATATGGATCTCAATCATGTAAGGCAGCTCATGAGATCATAGTATTGAAGTACATGGGAGAGAGAGATTAACCACATAGCTACCGGTACAGCCCTTAGCCTCGATGGAGAACTACTCCCTCCTCATCATAGGAGACAGCAGCGGCGATGAAGATGGCGGTGGTGTCGATGGAGATGCCTTCCGGGGGCAATTCCCCGTCCCGGCGGCGTGCCGGAACAGAGACTTATGTCCCCCGAATCTTGGCTTCGCGATGGTGGCGGCTCTGGAACTTTTCTCGTACCGTGGCTTATTCTTTTATGGTTTTTGCGACAGATGCTTTAAGTAGGCGGAAGGGCAGCCTCGGAGGGGTCCTGGGGGACCCACACGCTAGGGGGCGCCCCCCCTTGGCCGTGCCGCCTTGTGGGGTGGGGCCCCCTTGGCTCCCCTCTGGCCCCTCTTCGGTGCTCTGGAACCTTCCGTGGAAAATAGGACCCATGGGCGTTGATTTCGTCCAATTCCGAGAATATTTCCTTTGTAGGATTTCTGAAACCAAAAACAGCACAAAACAGGAACTGGCACTTCGGCATCTCGTTAATAGGTTAGTTCCGGAAAATGCATATAAATGATGTAAAGTGTGAACAAAACATGTAGGTATTGTCATAAAACTAGCATGGAACATCAGAAATTATAGATACGTTGGAGACGTATCAGCATCCCCAAGCTTAGTTCCTACTCGCCCTCGAGTAGGTAAACGATAAAAAGGATAATTTCTGAAGTGACATGCTACTTACATAATCTTGATCATACTGTTGCAAAGCATATGAGATGAATGAAGTGATTCAAAGCAATGGTAAAGACAATGACTAAACAACTGAATCATACAGCAAAGACTTTTCATGAATAGTACTTTCAAGCATAAGAGTTAACTCATAAAGCAATAGATTCATAGTAGAAAGCTTTGAAGCAACACAAAGGATGATTAAGTTTCAGCAATTGCTTTCAACTTGTAACATGTATATCTCATGGATAGTTGTCATCATAAAGCAATATAACAAGTGCAATAGGTAAACATGTAAGAATCAATGCACAGTTGACACAAGTGTTTGCTTATAAGATAGAAAGAAGTAGGTAAACTGACTCAATAATAAAATAAAAGAATGGCCCTTCACAGAGGGAAGCATGGATTACTATTTTTGTGCTAGAGCTTTTATTTTGAAAACATAGAAACAATTTTGTTAACGGTAGTAATAAAGCATATGTGTTATGCATAAGACATCCTATAAGTTGCAAGCCTCATGCATAGATTACCATTAGTGCTCGCACCTTGTCCTAATTATCTTGGATTTACATGGATTATCATTGAATAACATATGTTTCAACCAAGTGTCACAAAGGGGTACCTCTATGCCGCCTGTACAAAGGTCTAAGGAGAAGGTTCGCATTGGATTTCTCGCTTTTGATTATTCTCAACTTAGACATCCATACCGGGACAACATAGAAAACAGATAATGGACTCCTCTTTAATGCATAAGCATTCAACAACAGATAATATTCTCATAAGAGATTGAGGATTAGTGTCCAAACTGAAACTTCCACCATGATTCATGGCTTTAGTTAGCGGCCCAATGTTCTTCTCTAACAATATGCATACTCAAACCATTTGTTCATGATAAATCACCCTTACTTCAGACAAGACGAACATGCATAGCAACTCACATGATATTCAACAAAGTGTAATAGTTGATGGCGTCCCCAGAAACATGGTTACCTCTCAACAAGCAACTTATAAGAAATAAGATACATAAGCTACATATTCAATACCACAATAGTTTTTAAGCTATTTTCCCATGAGCTATATATTACAAAGACAAAGAATAGAATTTTAAAGGTAGCACTCAAGTAATTTACTTTGGAATGACAGAGAAATACCATGTAGTAGGTAGGTATGGTGGACACAAATGGCATAGTTTTTGGCTCAAGGATTTGGATGCACGAGAAGAATTCCCTCTCAGTACAAGGCTTTGGCTAGCAAGGTTGTTTGAAGCAAACACAAGTATGAACCAGTATAGCAAAACTTACATAAGAACATATTGCAAACATTATAAGACTCTACACTGTCTTCCTTGTTGTTCAAACACTTTACCAGAAAATATCTAGACTCTAGAGAGACCAATCATGCAAACCAAATTTTAACAAGCTCTATGTAGTTCTTCATTAATAGGTGCAAAGTACATGATGCAAGAGCTTAAACATGATCTATTTGAGCAAAACAATTGCCAAGTATCAAATTATTAAAGACAATATACCAATTACCACATGAAGCATTTTCTGTTTCCAACCAAATAACAATGAACGAAGCAGTTTCATCCTTCGCCATGAACATTAAAAGTAAAGCTAAGAACACATGTGTTCATATGCAATAGCGGAGCGTGTCTCTCTCCCACACATGGATTGCTAGGATCCAATTTATTCAGAGAATGAAAATAAAAAACGAAAATAAAATCACACAGACGCTCCAAGTAAAGCACATAAGATGTGACGGAATAAAAATATAGTTTCACTAGAGGTGACCTGATAAGTTGTCGATGAAGAAGGGGATGCCTTGGGCGTCCCCAAGCTTAGATGCTTGAGTCTTCTTGAAATATGCAGGGATGAACCACGGGGGCATCCCCAAGCTTAGACTTTTCACTCTTCTTGATCATATTGTATCATCCTCCTCTCTTGACCCTTGAAAACTTCCTCCACACCAAACACAAAACAAACTCATTAGAGGGTTAGTGCAGAATCAAAAATTCACATGTTCAGAGGTGACACAATCTTTCTTAACACTTCTGGACATTGCCCAAACCTACTGAAAGTTAATGGAACAAAGAAATCCATCCAACATAGCAAAACAGGCAATGCGAAATAAAAGGCAGAATCTGTCAAAACCGAACAGTCCGTAAAGACGAATTTTTCAGGTGCACTTAACTTGCTCAGATGAAGAATCTCAAATTGAATGAAAGTTGCGTACATATCTGAGGATCACGCACATAAATTGGAAGATTTTTCTGAGTTATCTACAGATGGGGCGGCTCAATTTCGTGACAGTAAGAATTCTGTTTCTGCGCAGTAATCCAAATCTAGTATCAACCCTACTATCAAAGACTTTACTTGACACAACAATGCATTAAAATAAAGATAAGGAGAGGTTGATACAGTAGTAACAACTTTCAAGACTCAAATATAAAACAAAAGTGCAGAAGTAAAATAATGGGTTGTCTCCCATAAGCGCTTTTCTTTAACGCCTTTCGCCTAGGCGCAGAAAGTGTGAATCAAGTATTATCAAGAGATGAAGCATCAACATCATAATTTGTTCTAATAATATAATCATAAGGTAACTTCATTATCTTTCTAGGGAAGTGTTCCATACCTTTGTTGAGAGGAAATTGATACTTAATATTACCTTCCTTCATGTCAATAATAGCACCAACAGTTCGAAGAAAAGGTCTTCCCAATATAATGGGACAAGATGCATTGCATTCAATATCCAAGACAACAAAATCAACAGGGACAAGTTTATCGTTAACATTAATGCGAACATTATCAATCCTCCCCAAAGGTTTCTTTGTAGAATTATCAACAAGATTAACATCCAAATAACAATTTTTCAATGGTGGCAAGTCAAGCATATCATAGATTTTCTTAGGCATAACAGAAATACTTGCACCAAGATCACATAAAGCATTACAATCAAAATCATTGTCCTTCATCTTAATGATGGGCTCCCAACCATCTTCCAACTTCCTAGGAATAGAAGTTTCAAGTTTTAGTTTATCCTCTCTAGCTTTTATGAGAGCATTTGTAATATGTTTTGTAAAGGCCAAATTTATAGCACTAGCATTGGGACTTTTAGCAAGTTTTTGTAAGAACTTTATAACTTCAGAGATGTGACAATCATCAAAATCTAAACCATTATGATCTACAGCAATGGGATCATTGTCCCCAATATTTTGAATTTTTTTAGCAGTTTTATCACAAGCAGTTTCAGCAGTTTTAGCAGTTTTGCACACTTTGCATTAGGAGTAGAAACATTGCTAACACAAATTATTTTACCATTGATAGTAGGAGGTTTAGCAACATGTGGAGAATCAACATTACTAGTGGTGGTGATAGTCCAGACTTTAGCTACATTACTCTCTTTAGCAATTTTTTCCTCTTTTTCCCACCTAGCATGCAATTCAGCCATCAATCTAATATTCTCATTAATTCTAACTTGGATAGTGACACGCGTACAACACGCGACCGTTGGGAACCCCAAGTGAAAGGTGTGATGCGTACAACAGTAAGTTTCCCTCAGTTAGAAACCAAGGTTTATCGAACCAGTAGGAGTCAAGAAGCACGTTGAAGGTTGATGGCGGCGAGATGTAGTGCGGCGCAACATCAGGGATTCCGGTGCCAACGTGGAACCTGCACAACACAAACCAAGTACTTTGCCCCAACGAAACAGCGAGGTTATCAATCTCACCGGCTTGGTGTAACAAAGGATTAGATGTATAGTGTGGATGATGATTGTTTGCGAGAAAACGAGTAGAACAAGTATTGCGAGTAGATTGTATTTCAGTATAGAGAATTGGACCGGGGTCCACAGTTCACTAGAGGTGTCTCTCCCATAAGATAAATAGCATGTTGGGTGAACAAATTACAGTTGGGCAATTGACAAATAAAGAGGGCATGACCATGCACATACATATTATGATGAGTATAGTGAGATTTAATTGGGCATTACGACAAAGTACATAGACCGCTATCCAACATGCATCTATGCCTAAAAAGTCCACCTTCGAGGTTATCATCCGAACCCCTTCCAGTATTAAGTTGCTAACAACAGACAATTGCATTAAGTATTGCGCGTAATGTAATCAATAACTACATCCTCGGACATAGCATCAATGTTTTACCCCTAGTGGCAACAACACATCCATAACCTTAGAGATTTCTGTCACTTCCCGCATTCACGGAGACATGAACCCACTATCGAGCATAAATACCCCTCTTGGAGTTACTAGCAAAAACTTGGCCAGAGCCTCTACTAATAATGGAGAGCATGCAAGATCATAAACAACACATAGATATAAATTGATAATCAGCATAACATAGTATTCTCTATTCATCGGATCCCAACAAACACAACATATAGAATTACAGATAGATGATCTTGATCATGTTCGGCAGCTCATAAGACCCGACAATTAAGCACAATGAGGAGAAGACAACCATCTAGCTACTGCTATGGACCCATAGTCCAGGGGTAGACTACTCACTCATCACTCCGGAGGCGACCATGGCGGTGTAGAGTCCTCCGGGAGATGATTCCCCTCTCCGGCAGGGGGCCGGAGGCGATCTCCTGAATCCCCCGAGATGGGATTGGCGGCGGCGGCGTCTCTGGAAGGTTTTCCGTATTGTGGCTCCCGGTACTGGGGGTTTCGCAACGAAGGCTATTTGTAGGCGGAAGGGTATGTCAGGGGGCGTCGCGAGGGGCCCAGGAGACAGGCTGGCGCGGCCAAGGGTGGGGCCGCGCCGCCTGCCCTCCTGGCCACCTCGTGGCCCCACTTCGTTGACTCTCCGGTCTTCTGGAAGCTTCGTGGCAAAATAGGACCCTGGGCGTTGATTTCGTCCAATTCCGAGAATATTTCCTTACTAGGATTTCGAAACCAAAAACAGCGAGAAAACAGCAAGCGGCACTTCGGCATCTTCTTAATAGGTTAGTTCCGGAAAATGCACAAATATGACATAAAGTGTGCATAAAACATGTAGATATCATCAATAATGTGGCATGGAACATAAGAAATTATCGATACGTCGGAGACGTATCGGCATCCCCAAGCTTAGTTCTGCTCGTCCCGAGCAGGTAAACGATAAACAAAGATAATTTCTGGAGTGACATGCCATCATAACCTTGATCATACTATTGTAAGCATATGTAGTGAATGCAGCGATCAAAACAATGTAAATGACATGAGTAAACAACTGAATCATAAAGCAAAGACTTTTCGTGAATAGTACTTCAAGACAAGCATCAATAAGTCTTGCATAATAGTTAACTCATAAAGCAATAATTCAAAGTAAAGACATTGAAGCAACACAAAGGAAGATTAACTTTCAGCGGTTGCTTTCAACTTGTAACATGTATATCTCATGGATATTTTTCAATGCAAAGTAATATAATAAGTGCAATATGCAAGTATGTAGGAATCAATGCACAGTTCACACAAGTGTTTGCTTCTTGAGATAGAGAGAAATAGGTGAACTGACTCAACATAAAAGTAAAAGAAAGGTCCTTCAAAGAGGAAAGCATCGATTGCTATATTTGTGCTAGAGCTTTGATTTTGAAAACATGAAACAATTTTGTCAACGGTAGTAATAAAGCATATGTATCATGTAAATTATATCCTACAAGTTGCAAGCCTCATGCATAGTATACTAATAGTGCCCGCACCTTGTCCTAATTAGCTTGGATTACCGGGATTATCGCAATGCACATGTTTTAACCAAGTGTCACAAAGGGGTACCTCTATGCCGTCTGTACAAAGGTCTAAGGAGAAAGCTCGCATTGGATTTCTCGCTATTGATTATTCTCAACTTAGACATCCATACCGGGACAACATAGACAACAGATAATGGACTCCTCTTTTAGGCATAAGCATGTAGCAACGATTAATTTTCTCATATGAGATTGAGGATATATGTCCAAAACTGAAACTTCCACCATGATTCATGGCTTTAGTTAGCGGCCCAATGTTCTTCTCTAACAATATGCACGCTCTAACCATTAAAGGTGGTAAATCGCCCTTACTTCAGACAAGACGAACATGCATAGCAACTCACATGATATTCAACAAAGAGTAGTTGATGGCGTCCCCAGGAACATGGTTATCGCACAACAAGCAACTTAATAAGAGATAAAGTGCATAAGTACATATTCAATACCACAATAGTTTTTAGGCTATTTGTCCCATGAGCTATATATTGCAAAGGTAGAGGAATAGAAATTTTAAAGGTAGCACTCAAGCAATTTACTTTGGAATGGCAGAGAAATACCATGTAGTAGGTAGGTATGGTGGACACAAATGGCATAGTGGTTGGATCAAGTATTTTGGATGCATGAGAAGTATTCCCTCTCGATACAAGGTTTAGGCTAGCAAGGCTATTTGAAACAAACACAAGGATGAAGCGGTGCAGCAAAACTTACATAAAAGACATATTGTAAACATTATAAGACTCTACACCGTCTTCCTTGTTGTTCAAACTCAATACTAGAAATTATCTAGACTTTAGAGAGATCAAATATGCAAACCAAATTTTAGCATGCTCTATGTATTTATTCATTAATAGGTGCAAAGTATATGATGCAAGAGCTTAAACATGAGCACAACAATTGCCAAGTATCACATTATCCAAGACATTATAGCAATTACTACATGTAGCATTTTCCAATTCCAACCATATAACAATTTAACGAAGAAGAAACTTCGCCATGAATATTATGAGTAAAGCCTAAGGACATACTTGTCCATATGCAACAGCGGAGCATGTCTCTCTCCCACACAAAGAATGCTAGGATCCATTTTATTCAAACAAAACAAAAACAAACCGACGCTCCAAGCAAAGCACATAAGATGTGATGGAATAAAAATATAGTTTCAGGGGAGGAACTCCGATAATGTTGTCGATGAAGAAGGGGATGCCTTGGGCATCCCCAAGCTTAGATGCTTGAGTCTTCTTCATATATTCAGGGGTGAACCACCGGGGCATCCCCAAGCTTAGAGCTTTCACTCTCCTTGATCATGTTGTATCATCTCCCTCTCTTGATCCTTGAAAACTTCCTCCACACCAAACTCAAAACAACTCATTAGAGGGTTAGTGCACAATCAAAATATACATGTTCAGAGGTGACATAATCATTCTTAACACTTCTGGACATTGCACAAATCTACTGAAAGTCAATGGAATCGAAATATCCATCAAGCATAGCAAAATAGGCAATGCAAAATAAAAGGCAGAATCTGTCAAAACAGAACAGTTCGTATTGACAAATTTTATTGAGGCATCAGACTTACTCAAATGAAAATGCTCAAATTTAATGAAAGTTGCGTACATATCTGAGGATCACTCACGTAAATTGGAATAATTTTCTGAGTTACCTACAAAGAATTTTGCCCAGATTCGTGACAGCAAAGAAATCTGTTTCTGCGCAGTAATCCAAATCTAGTATGAACCTTACTATCAACGACTTTACTTGGCACAACAAAACACAAAACTAAGATAAGGAGAGGTTGCTACAGTAGTAAACAACTTCCAAGACACAAAATAAAAATAGAGGTACTGGAGTAAAAACATGGGTTGTCTCCCATAAGCGCTTTTCTTTAACGCCTTTCAGCTAGGCGCAGAAAGTGTGTATCAAGTATTATCAAGAGGTGATGCATCTTCAGCGGGGTGTGGAGTCTTCTCAACCATGCATAATATATTGGATACATAAGTTTTAGCGGCTCCCTTTTCATTAGTCTTGGGCTTGCTACTCTTATCAAACAAATTTTCAGGAACAAGCCAAGCATAGTTATTTTCTAGTGCATCGTTCATCGCTAGGAGCTTACATGGTATTGGTGCTTTGATCTCCCCACCATCATTAATATTATTAGTGTACCTTATTCTCTCCATGTCCATCTTTTCAAGGAGACTAACAAAATTGGTGTAAGAACCAAGCATATTATATTTAACAAAGATCTTTCTAGCCTCTCTTGCTATACCACCAAATTCTCTAAGAAGGGTTTCTAAAACAAAATCTTTCTTTTCCCCTTCTTCCATATCACCGAGTGTAAGAAACATGTGTTGGATTATAGGATTGAGATTAACAAATTTAGTTTCCAACATGCGAACTAAAGCAGCAGCAGCAATTTCATAAGTAGGAGCAAGATCTACCAAGTGTCTATCTTCAAAATCTTCAACGGTACTAACATGATTGAAAAATTCTTCTATATTATTTCTCCCAATTATAGACCCGCGTCCTACCGGCATGTCTTTTACGGTAAAGTTAAAAGGAAACATATTGAAATAAGTGAAGTAAATGCAAGTAACTAATTTTTTTGTGTTTTTGATATAGAGTGCAAGACAGTAAATAAAGTAAAACTAACAACTAATTTTTTTTGTATTTTGATTTAGTGCAGCAAACAAAGTAGTAAATAAAATAAAGCAAGACAAAAACAAAGTAAAGAGATTGGATTGTGGAGACTCCCCTTGCAGCGTGTCTTGATCTCCCCGGCAACGGCGCCAGAAATTTAGCTTGACACGCGTACAACACGCGACCGTTGGGAACCCCAAGTGGAAGGTGTGATGCGTACAGCAGTAAGTTTCCCTCAGTTAGAAACCAAGGTTTATCGAACCAGTAGGAGTCAAGAAGCACGTTGAAGGTTGATGGCGGCGAGATGTAGTGCGGCGCAACACCAGGGATTCCGGCGCCAACGTGGAACCTGCACAACACAAACCAAGTACTTTGCCCCAACGAAACAGCGAGGTTGTCAATCTCACCAGCTTGCTGTAACAAAGGATTAGATGTATAGTGTGGATGATGATTGTTTGCAGAAAACAGTAGAACAAGTATTGCAGTAGATTGTATTTCAGTATAGAGAATTGGACCGGGGTCCACAGTTCACTACAGGTGTCTCTCCCATAAGATAAATAGCATGTTGGGTGAACAAATTACAGTTGGGAAATTGACAAATAAAGAGGGCATGACCATGCACATACATATTATGATGAGTATAGTGAGATTTAATTGGGCATTACGACAAAGTACATAGACCGCTATCCAGCATGCATCTATGCCTAAAAAGTCCACCTTCAGGTTATCATCCGAACCCCTTCCAGTATTAAGTTGCTAACAACAGACAATTGCATTAAGTATTGCGCGTAATGTAATCAATAACTACATCCTCGGACATAGCATCAATGTTTTACCCCTAGTGGCAACAGCACATCCATAACCTTAGAGATTTCTGTCACTTCTCCAGATTCACGGAGACATGAACCCACTATCGAGCATAAATACCCCCTCTTGGAGTTACTAGCAAAAACTTGGCCAGAGCCTCTACTAATAACGGAGAGCATGCAAGATCATAAACAACACATAGATATAAATTGATAATCAACATAGCATAGTATTCTCTATTCATCGGATCCCAACAAACACAACATATAGAATTACAGATAGATGATCTTGATCATGTTCGGTAGCTCACAAGACCCGACAATTAAGCACAATGAGGAGAAGACAACCATCTAGCTACTGCTATGGACCCATAGTCCAGGGGTAGACTACTCACTCATCACTCCGGAGGCGACCATGGCAGTGTAGAGTCCTCCGGGAGATGATTCCCCTCTCCGGCAGGGTGCCGGAGGCGATCTCCTGAATCCCCCGAGATGGGATTGGCGGCGGCGGCGTCTCTGGAAGGTTTTCCGTATCGTGGCTCCCGGTACTGGGGGTTTCGCAACGAAGGCTATTTGTAGGCGGAAGGGTAGGTCAGGGGGCGTCGCGAGGGGCCCAGGAGACAGGCTGGCGCGGCCAAGGGTGGGGCCGTGCCGCCTGCCCTCCTGGCCACCTCGTGGCCCCACTTCGTTGACTCTCCGGTCTTCTGGAAGCTTCGTGGCAAAATAGGACCCTGGGCGTTGATTTCGTCCAATTCCGAGAATATTTCCTTACTAGGATTTCTGAAACCAAAAACAGCAGAAAACGGCAACTGGCACTTCGGCATCTTGTTAATAGGTTAGTTCCAGAAAATGCACAAATATGATATAAAGTGTGCATAAAACATGTAGATATCATCAATAATGTGGCATGGAACATAAGAAATTATCGATACGTCGGAGACGTATCAGATAGCATTTGCTGTAGCAAATGACTTTATATCTTTATTTTCATTAGGCATAAATTTCAATTTTAAAAGATCAACATCCGCAGCAAGACTATCAACTTTAGAAGTAAGAATATCAATTTTACCAAGCTTTTCTTCAACAGATTTATTAAAAGCAGTTTGTGTACTAATAAATTCTTTAAGCATGGCTTCAAGACCAGGGGTACATTCCTATTATTGTTGTAAGAATTACCATAACCATTACCATTATTAGAAGGATAGCACACATGCCCGTGCGTTGCAACGGGATCGAAAAATTTACGTCACCAGGGTACAAAGTAAGTTCTTGCTAGGATGGCAGGAGCATCAGATTAAATGATTAATCTTGCATATGAGTTGCATATGGCGGGAGTATGTAATATATCACCATAAGAGGAGTTAGTGTGAAGAGAAAGTTTTCCTATGCACTTCCTTTTTGTTGGCAAGTTTCACACATAAATTCATTTTAGCTTATAGATGTAGATGCACGCACCGCTCAAAAATTATAATTTAAAGTGTCTAAAAATTCTGGCAATAATATCCGATTACATCTAGATATTCTATGTGCGTACACAATGTTTCGAAAAAAAATACTTTTACGGCTTATGTAACGAAAGATAAATTTTGGTGCTGCAAAAAATATATTCATGAGACATTTTTTTACACATACCATAAAAATGTTATTTTTTCCGTAAAATTTATTGTGCAAACATAGAATGTCCAAATGTATAGCTAAGAACTTTATCCGGAATTTTAAAAAAATGAAATGCATTTATAGTGGATGCATCTAGACCTATGAGCCAAAACATCATGTCCAGTTTCACATCATTAATTATGATGATACATAGTGCAATGTATGAAGCTTCTTTTCTCTTCGCAGAAAATTGTCTTAGGTGTCTATCCAAATGATGGTACTCGTCATAACAATGCTCTCCGTTGTTCATGGTTTGGACTCGCAATGGAAGGGAATTGCACTCGGTATTTCTTAGACATGATGACACATGGTTTTGGGTGGTTTCCGGAGAGTATTTCATCGCATGGAATATTGAGACAATCATGCCTACACTTCATTGATTTTGCGATATGAAATGCAAAGAGAGGGCCATGTATCACCGAAGATAGTCGCCAACAATATAGTATCGGACCATTTGAGATGGTCGTTGTTCTTTCAGCATGAGACATATGCTCGTATTTTGCACTCGCACGTAGTGGAACATTTTTCTTGCATGTTTGATTTGTACAGCCGTGGAGGCTGGACGATATGATTGACAACCTGCCACTCCACCCGACTGCTGCAATGTTAGCGATTTTTGTTGAAGCTTACATGATGCATGGTAATACAGAAATTTGGGGAAAGCAGCAAACTGATGTCAAACATTTATGTATCTGCAAAATGTTGGCTAGAGTTAGCCACTAGTAGAAAAAGAGGCTTCCGTCCACCCCCAATAGTCCCGGAAATATTCGAACCGCGACTAAAGGGGGCTTTAGTCGCGGTTCGGGAGGCGACCCGCGACTAATGCTCCATCCGCGACGAAAGGGTACCCCTTTAGTCGCGGTTCGGGAGGCGGCCGGCGGAAAAACCTTTAGTCGCGGTTGGGGACACCAACCGCGACTAAAGGGTCCCCAACCGCGACTAAAGGTTTTTTCCGAGTTTTTTTACTCCCACGCACCCTGCACCCCCCCCCGTGGATCGCCTTTTTTGGTTTGTAAAATACAAAAGAAAATGATAGAAAATTCAAAAAAAAAATTGTTTTCAGATTCTTGTATGTTATGCAACCTACTATTCGGAGAAATTAAGAAATTCGAATTTCCACTTTTTTTGCAAAAAAAGTTTAAAAAATGGTAAAACCGCAATAACTTTTGCATACGACGTCGGAAAAAAACGTATAATATATCAAAAATTATAATTTAAAGTGTCTAAAAATTCTGGCAATAATATCCGATTACATCTAGATATTCTATGTGCGTACACAATGTTTCGAAAAAAAATACTTTTACGGCTTATGTAACGAAAGATAAATTTTGGTGCTGCAAAAAATATATTCATGAGACATTTTTTTACACATACCATAAAAATGTTATTTTTTCCGTAAAATTTATTGTGCAAACATAGAATGTCCAAATGTATAGCTAAGAACTTTATCCTGAATTTTAAAAAAATGAAATGCATTTATAGTGGATGCATCTAGACCTATGAGCCAAAACATCATGTCCAGTTTCACATCATTAATTATGATGATACATAGTGCAATGTATGAAGCTTCTTTTCTCTTCAGAGAAAATTGTCTTAGGTGTCTATCCAAATGATGGTACTGTCATAACAATGCTCTCCGTTGTTCATGGTTTGGACTCGCAATGGAAGGGAATTGCACTTGGTATTTCTTAGACATGATGACACATGGTTTTGGGTGGTTTCCGGAGAGTATTTCATCGCATGGAATATTGAGACAATCATGCCTACACTTCATTGATTTTGCGATATGGAATGCAAAGAGAGGGCCATGTATCACTCGAAGATAGTCGCCAACAATATAGTATCGGACCATTTGAGATGGTCGTTGTTCTTTCAAGCATGAGACATATGCTGTATTTTGCACTTGCACGTAGTGGAACATTTTTCTTGCATGTTTGATTTGTACAGCCGTGGAGGCTGGACGATATGATTGACAACCTGCCACTCCACCGACTGCTGCAATGTTAGCGATTTTTGTTGAAGCTTACATGATGCATGGTAATACAGAAATTTGGGGAAAGCAGCAAACTGATGTCAAACATTTATGTATCTGCAAAATGTTGGCCAGAGTTAGCCACTAGTAGAAAAAGAGGCTTCCGGCCACCCCCATTAGTCCCGGAAATATTCGAACCGCGACTAAAGGGGTCTTTAGTCGCGGTTCGGGAGGCGACCCGCGACTAATGCTCCATCCGGTACCCTGTAGTCGCGGTTGGTGTCCCCAACCGCGACTAAAGGTTTTTCCGAGTTTTTTTACTCCCACGCACCCTGCACCCCCCCCCCCGTGGATCGCCTTTTTTTGGTTTGTAAAATACAAAAGAAAATGATAGAAAATTCAAAAAAAAATTGTTTTCAGATTCTTGTATGTTATGCAACCTACTATTCGGAGAAATTAAGAAATTCGAATTTCCACTTTTTTTGCAAAAAAAGTTTAAAAAATGGTAAAACCGCAATAACTTTTGCATACGACGTCGGAAAAAAACGTATAATATATCAAAAATTATAATTTAAAGTGTCTAAAAATTCTGGCAATAATATCCGATTACATCTAGATATTCTATGTGCGTACACAATGTTTCGAAAAAAAATACTTTTACGGCTTATGTAACGAAAGATAAATTTTGGTGCTGCAAAAAATATATTCATGAGACATTTTTTTACACATACCATAAAAATGTTATTTTTTCCGTAAAATTTATTGTGCAAACATAGAATGTCCAAATGTATAGCTAAGAACTTTATCCGGAATTTTAAAAAAATGAAATGCATTTATAGTGGATGCATCTAGACCTATGAGCCAAAACATCATGTCCAGTTTCACATCATTAATTATGATGATACATAGTGCAATGTATGAAGCTTCTTTTCTCTTCAGAGAAAATTGTCTTAGGTGTCTATCCAAATGATGGTACTGTCATAACAATGCTCTCCGTTGTTCATGGTTTGGACTCGCAATGGAAGGGAATTGCACTTGGTATTTCTTAGACATGATGACACATGGTTTTGGGTGGTTTCCGGAGAGTATTTCATCGCATGGAATATTGAGACAATCATGCCTACACTTCATTGATTTTGCGATATGGAATGCAAAGAGAGGGCCATGTATCACTGAAGATAGTCGCCAACAATATAGTATCAGACCATTTGAGATGGTCGTTGTTCTTTCAGCATGAGACATATGCTGTATTTTGCACTGCACAGAGTGGAACATTTTTCTTGCATGTTTGATTTGTACAGCCGTGGAGGCTGGACGATATGATTGACAACCTGCCACTCCACCCGACTGCTGCAATGTTAGCGATTTTTGTTGAAGCTTACATGATGCATGGTAATACAGAAATTTGCAGCAAACTGATGTCAAACATTTATGTATCTGCAAAATGTTGGCCAGAGTTAGCCACTAGTAGAAAAAGAGGCTTCCGTCCACCCCCATTAGTCCCGGAAATATTCGAACCGCGACTAAAGGGGCTTTAGTCGCGGTTCGGGAGGCGACCCGCGACTAATGCTCCATCCGCGACGAAAGGGTACCCCTTTAGTCGCGGTTCGAGGCGGCCGGCGGAAAAACCTTTAGTCGCGGTTGGGGACACCAACCGCGACTAAAGGGTACCCTTTAGTCGCGGTTGGTGTCCCCAACCGCGACTAAAGGTTTTTCCGAGTTTTTTTACTCCCACGCACACTGCACCCCCCCCCCTGGATCGCCTTTTTTTGGTTTGTAAAATACAAAAGAAAATGATAGAAAATTCAAAAAAAAAATTGTTTTCAGATTCTTGTATGTTATGCAACCTACTATTCGGAGAAATTAAGAAATTTGAATTTCCACTTTTTTTGCAAAAAAAGTTTAAAAAATGGTAAAACCGCAATAACTTTTGCATACGACGTCGGGAAAAAACGTATAATATATCAAAAATTATAATTTAAAGTGTCTAAAAATTCTGGCAATAATATCCGATTACATCTAGATATTCTATGTGCGTACACAATGTTTCGAAAAAAAATACTTTTACGGCTTATGTAACGAAAGATAAATTTTGGTGCTGCAAAAAATATATTCATGAGACATTTTTTTACACATACCATAAAAATGTTATTTTTTCCGTAAAATTTATTGTGCAAACATAGAATGTCCAAATGTATAGCTAAGAACTTTATCCGGAATTTTAAAAAAATGAAATGCATTTATAGTGGATGCATCTAGACCTATGAGCCAAAACATCATGTCCAGTTTCACATCATTAATTATGATGATACATAGTGCAATGTATGAAGCTTCTTTTCTCTTCAGAGAAAATTGTCTTAGGTGTCTATCCAAATGATGGTACTGTCATAACAATGCTCTCCGTTGTTCATGGTTTGGACTCTGCAATGGAAGGGAATTGCACTGGTATTTCTTAGACATGATGACACATGGTTTTGGGTGGTTTCCGGAGAGTATTTCATCGCATGGAATATTGAGACAATCATGCCTACACTTCATTGATTTTGCGATATGGAATGCAAAGAGAGGGCCATGTATCACTGAAGATAGTCGCCAACAATATAGTATCGGACCATTTGAGATGGTCGTTGTTCTTTCAGCATGAGACATATGCTCGTATTTTGCACCTGCACGAGTGGAACATTTTTCTTGCATGTTTGATTTGTACAGCCGTGGAGGCTGGACGATATGATTGACAACCTGCCACTCCACCCGACTGCTGCAATGTTAGCGATTTTTGTTGAAGCTTACATGATGCATGGTAATACAGAAATTTGGGGAAAGCAGCAAACTGATGTCAAACATTTATGTATCTGCAAAATGTTGGCCAGAGTTAGCCACTAGTAGAAAAAGAGGCTTCCGTCCACCCCCATTAGTCCCGGAAATATTCGAACCGCGACTAAAGGGGGCTTTAGTCGCGGTTCGGGAGGCGACCCGCGACTAATGCTCCATCCGCGACGAAAGGGTACCCCTTTAGTCGCGGTTCGGGAGGCGGCCGGCGGAAAAACCTTTAGTCGCGGTTGGGGATACCAACCGCGACTAAAGGGTACCCCTTTAGTCGCGGTTGGTGTCCCCAACCGCGACTAAAGGTTTTTCCGAGTTTTTTACTCCCACGCACCCACCCCCCCCCCGTGGATCGCCTTTTTTTGGTTTGTAAAATACAAAAGAAAATGATAGAAAATTCAAAAAAAAAATTGTTTTCAGATTCTTGTATGTTATGCAACCTACTATTCGGAGAAATTAAGAAATTCGAATTTCCACTTTTTTTGCAAAAAAAGTTTAAAAAATGGTAAAACCGCAATAACTTTTGCATACGACGTCGGAAAAAAACGTATAATATATCAAAAATTATAATTTAAAGTGTCTAAAAATTCTGGCAATAATATCCGATTACATCTAGATATTCTATGTGCGTACACAATGTTTCGAAAAAAAATACTTTTACGGCTTATGTAACGAAAGATAAATTTTGGTGCTGCAAAAAATATATTCATGAGACATTTTTTTACACATACCATAAAAATGTTATTTTTTCCGTAAAATTTATTGTGCAAACATAGAATGTCCAAATGTATAGCTAAGAACTTTATCCGGAATTTTAAAAAATGAAATGCATTTATAGTGGATGCATCTAGACCTATGAGCCAAAACATCATGTCCAGTTTCACATCATTAATTATGATGATACATAGTGCAATGTATGAAGCTTCTTTTCTCTTCAGAGAAAATTGTCTTAGGTGTCTATCCAAATGATGGTACTGTCATAACAATGCTCTTCGTTGTTCATGTAGGATAACGTTGCATAGAAAACAAAAAATTTCCTACCGCGAACACACAATCCAAGCCAAGATGCAATCTAGAAGACGGTAGCAACGAGGGGGTATCGAGTCTCACCCTTGAAGAGATTCCAAAGCCTACAAGATGAGGCTCTTGTTGCTGCGGTAGACGTTCACTTGCCGCTTGCAAAAGCGCGTAGAAGATCTTGATCACGATCGGTTCCGGCGCCACGAACGGGCAGCACCTCCGTACTCGGTCACACGTTCGGTTGTTGATGAAGACGACGTCCACCTCCCCGTTCCAGCGGGCAGCGGAAGTAGTAGCTCCTCTTGAATCCGACAGCACGACGGCGTGGTGTCGGTGGCGGTGGAGAACTCCGGCGGAGCTTCGCTAAAGCACGCAAGAGCTATGGAGGAGAGGGGGGGGCGGCTAGGGTTTGGGAGGGGGTGGCCGGCCACTCAAGGGGGTCGGCCAGGCTGTGGTCTTAGGGTGGCCGGCCCCCTCCCCTTGGCCCCTCATTATATAGGTGGAACCCCAAGAGGTGGTGTCCAAGTCTTCGAATAAGACCCGAACCAAAACCTTCCATAGGAGGGGAAACCTAGCCAAGCTAGGACTCCCACCAAGGTGGGAGTTCCACCTCCCATGTGGGGTTGGCCGGCCCCCTAAGGGGAGTCCACTTGGGACTCCTCCCCCACTAGGGTTGGCCGGCCATGGAGGTGGAGTCCCATGTGGACTCCACCTTCCTTGGTGGTTTCTTCCGGACTTTTCTAGAACCTTCTAGAACCTTCCATAGAACCTTCCGCGACATTTTTATTCACATAAAATGACATCCTATATATGAATCTTATTCTCCGGACCATTCCGGAACTCCTCGTGATGTCCGGGATCTCATCCGGGACTCCGAACAAATATTCGAACTCCATTCCATATTCAAATACTACCATTTCAACATCCAACTTTAAGTGTGTCACCCTACGGTTCGTGAACTATGCGGACATGGTTGAGTACTCACTCCGACCAATAACCAATAGCGGGATCCGGAGATCCATAATGGCTCCCACATATTCAACGATGACTTTAGTGATCGAATGAACCATTCACATACAATACCAATTCCCTTTGTCTCGCGATATTTTACTTGTCCGAGGTTTGATCTTCGGTATCACTCTATACCTTGTTCAACCTCGTCTCCCGACAAGTACTCTTTACTCGTACCGTGGTATGTGGTCTCTTATGAACTTATTCATATGCTTGCAAGACATTAGACGACATTCCACCGAGAGGGCCCGGAGTATATCTATCCGTCATCGGGATGGACAAATCCCATCGTTGATCCATATGCCTCAACTCACACTTTCCGGATACTTAATCCCACCTTTATAGCCACCCATTTACGCAGTGGTGTTTGATGTAATCAAAGTACCTTTCCGGTATAAGTGATTTATATGATCTCATGGTCATAAGGACTAGGTAACTATGTATCGAAAGCTTATAGCAAATAACTTAATGACGAGATCTTATGCTACGCTTAATTGGGTGTGTCCATTATATCATTCATACAATGACATAACCTTGTTATTAATAACATCCAATGTTCATGATTATGAAACTAATCATCCATTAATCAACAAGCTAGTTTAAGAGGCATACTAGGGACTTCTTTGTTTGTCTACATATCACACATGTACTAATGTTTCGGTTAATACAATTATAGCATGATATATAAACATTTATCATAAACATAAAGATATAAATAATAACCACTTTATTATTGCCTCTAGGGCATATCTCCTTCGATCTCCCACTTGCACTAGAGTCAATAATCTAGTTTACATTTGTAAAGATATAACACCTTGGCCTTATGGTGCTTTATCATGTATTGCTCACGGGAGAGGTTTTTAGTCAACGGATCTGACACGCTCAGAAACGTATGTATTTTGTAATTCATTTGCGTCTCAACGCATCACTCATTTTCAAATGAGTCGGCATTAAATATGTTTGATCTTCTGGTGGAACCTTAATTCCGCTGTCTGAAATATGTCACTAATATTGTCACACACAATATAGCTTCAAAGTTCTGACTCTGTCGGAACTGCACCAAGTTCTCAAAGAACCTCTTGACTTAACATCCTTTGTCATTGTCAAAATAATGACATACTCTGCCTTCTTTTGTAGAATCCGTCACAATATTTAGAACTCTTCTAAATCTAGCATAGACAATCTTCTAGCTCATTGTGCTACCTTTTAAACAACACTTAGTCTAATTTGAGATTGAAATTGTATTTTATATGTGACAAAACCAATATCGGTGTAACACCTTACAGCGATTTGTTTGTCATTTCTTCATACAAAAATATATATATATATCCTTAGTTCTTCTAAAGTACTGAAGGATATTCTTACTGTTGTCCAATGATCATCATATGAATCATTCTGGTATATGCTCATAACACTTTATAGCATATGATATCTGATTGTGTACATATTATTCGTGATCTATAATTACTCATGTGTTTTTACTCATTGAGTGTCAGATACACTCAAGTCTTGTTAAACCTTCACATGACAAGAACATTTTCTTAATATTTCTATATTGAACTACTTCAATATCCATCATATGTACTTTGACTTTAAACTTATTTATGTGTTTCAATCTATCTTCATAGATCTTGACACTAAATATGTTTCAGTCCAAATCCTTTCATTGAAGTTAATTTTCAATGAAACCTTTTAATCAAGTATATAATTACATCATTTATAACCAACTATATGTCATCTACATAAGTATTATAAATGTGTCTTAGCGCTCCCACTTAATTTCTTGCAAATGCAAGCTTCTTCATCGTCTCTGATGAAATCAAAAACTCTTTGACTATTTCATCTGGTGAAGATTCCAACTCCGTGATACTTACTTCATCCAATTGAAGCTTGTATACCTATCTAGTATTCCACGGACCAACAAAACTCTTGGTTGTATCTTGTATACATACTTCGTTAAGTAGTGTATTTTGCCATCCTACTAGCATATCTCATAAAAGAAATATGTAGTGATTACTAGAATAATCCACATAGACTATAAGCATTGCTACGGAAGATCTAATCTTATCGTATTCAACTCTTTGAACTTTGTCGTAAACAATTTTTCGATAAGTCAAGCTTTCTTCAAGGATATTTCATCCAAGTCTATCAATTTCATAGATCCATTTACTTTCATAAAGTATTCATCTATCTTGGATTTCATGGCGCATGGCCATTTTAATGGAGTCAGGGCCCATCATAACTTCTTTGTTTTGTAGTTGGTTTATCATTGATCAAAATCAATCCTTTGTCCACAAATCATTTATTTGATCACAAAGTAAACCATACCTACAAGGTTCAATATGTACTTCGATCTCCATGGCTAAAACACTTTGTAGTCATGAGAGCCATGATCGTCGTGGCCGCTTCCGAAACCAATTCCGATGCTGCGCTACTCGATCATTATGCTCGAGTTCATAAACCTTATCAAATTATATTGTCCTCCCACTCAAATACTTCACTCGAAACAATTTCTCGGAAATAAGAAACATTGACAAACACTTTTGTCTTTGTCTCGTGGGAAGAATTCCCAATTAAATCTCTGGGATAACCAACAAAGACATTCATCCGATTTTGGTTGACTATTAGGGTTTATACCCATGCCATAACTTGTATGGTGTCATTTCAACGGATCATGATGATGCTCTATTCAGTGTAAAAGCGGTAGTCACTAAAGCATAATTCACAAAAATATAATGGCATCAATATTTTATCTCATCATTGATCCAACAAAGTTTGGATATATCTCTTGGATACTTCATCATCACTATGATACTCCAAGAAACGTAAGTTGTAGAACAATTTCATAACTCTCTTAGATGTTCGCTAAAACTCGTAATTCAAATATTTCCACCATGATCCAATCATAGATATTTGGTTTCTATTACGATGATTTCCACTTCATGCTGAAATTTATTTGAATCATATTCAAATGTTTCAAACTTTTCCTTATTGAATATATCCACATATATACTCAATTCATTGTTTGAAAGTTTTCATGAAGTAGAAGAATCTTCCGCACACAACTATGCCCGATGAACCACATATATCATTATGTATGTTTTCACTAAGTTAGTTGCCCGTTCAACTCTTCGGTCTATGAACGGTATTTCAGTCATTACCTTTTAGAAAAGATTTTGCAAGTGCCAAACGATTCAACAAATCGAATGACTCCAAAAATCCATTTTCATGGAGTTCCTTCATGCGATCCTTTCTAACATGACCTAAATTGCGGTTCCACAAATAAGTGGAATACAAATCATTTTTAGCGTCAGTGTTATGTATGTGTGTTTCACCATTAAGATTTATAATAACTTATCCATCATACATGGAGTAATGTCATAATTTGAACAACTCATTGTTTTCATTTGACCAGAGCAAAATAACAATTATTAAGTTCTTTATTATAAATTCTAAGGGCTAGATAGAATGCCAACGACGAACATAATAACACTTTATTTTGTTCCGGACGTGCATTCCTATCATATTCCTTGTCGACCACTTAGGCCATTGTATTCTTGTATTGCGTTGTTTTGTATGACACTTCATACCAACCAATATGGTATTAATACCCAAGAATTTCATTGTGTGACTTAACTAGGAATACAACCATAACATGTATATCATTTATATATACCTGAGCTAGACTTTCTAGTCTTTTCTTTTCTTTTGCCAAAATATCTTTTGCAGTTTCTCTTTTAGCTTTCCTCATTATTCAGAAAAAACATTTCAACATCAATAACTTCTAGGTTTGTTGGTCAAATACCAATAACCTTGAGGTTCTTATTTTGAAGTTGATCATCATATGACAAGTGTTTCAGATTTCACTATTAGTAAATTTGTAATACGATGAACAATTTCACTCATAATTTTATCCATCAATTCATGATAACTTTCTGAGACCATGTCTGTACATGCTAGGCTCATAAAGTTTAAACCTTAGTATTCGCATATGCAAAACTGGCTTGCACCCGTTGGAAGCACACGTAGAATCTATAACACCCGATCATCACGTGATGCTTCGAAACGACGAGTCTTAGCAACGGTGCATACTAAGGACAATCACTTCATGGATATGCGAATATCGTTAGTGCCCCAATAGTTGGAGGATTGGGACGCCTTGCGTCTTCAATCTTCGTACATTCCCATAAAACTTATGAGTTTATGTAGTCTCACCAAATTTATATTCTATCATCTTGCAATAAGGTCTTAGATATCACATATATCTCGTACCTTGATTATTTCTGAAAACTAAATTTTCAGCTCCTTACTTTTCAAACAGATTTGAACTTCAAGTTTCACTGAGACAAGATAACTTTAGGTACTAATTGAAAACATAGATCTCTCGAATCAAAAATGTGAGGTTTACTAAAAGTTTGCAATAGGACTTAATCATTTCTTGATTCTTTAACAATACGGTACCAATCCGTAAAGTTTCTTGTCAGATTTTAACAGTATTTCTATCTCAATAACAAGACTAGCGCATGGTAGAAAATGGATGCCAATACTACAAAATAAATTCAAAATACTACTCAGACTATGTTTATGATAATTAGTTCATGTTTTAATCTAATTACCAATGAACTCTCACTTAACACAACATCCCTCATAGTTGTTAAGTGGTACACGATCCACATCCACTACACCAAAACCGATCATCACGTGAGATGATGTAGCTTCAATGGTGAACATCAACATGTTGATCATATCATCCATATGACTCGTGTTCAACCTTTCGGTTTCCGTTGTCCCGAGGCCATGTCTGTACATGCTAGGCTCGTCAAGCAAACCCAAGTTTTCCGCGTGTGCAACATGGCTTACACCCGTTGTATGTGAATCGTTGAATCTATCACATCCGATCATCACGAGATGCTTCGAAACGACGAACTGTTACAACGGTGCATACGAGGGGAGAACACTTTATTATCTTGATATTAATGTGAGGGATCATCTTATAATGCTACCGTCGCGATCTAAGCAAAATAAGATGCATAAAGGATTAACATCACATGCAGTTCATATGTGATATGATATGGCCCTTTTGTCTTTGCGCCTTTGATCTTCATCTCCAAAGCACGGACATGATCTCCATCATCTTCGGGCATGATCTCCATCATCGTCGGCGTAGCGTCAAGGTTCATGGCGCCGTCTTCATGGTTGTTCACCTCATGTAGCAACTATTACAACTACTTTGAAATACTACTCAACATGAAAATTAAAGACAACCATAAGGCTCTGCCGGTTGCCACAATACAATAATGATCATCTCATACATATTCATCATCACATTATGGCCATATCACATCACCAAACCCTGCAAAAACAAGTTAGACGTCTCTAATTTGGTTTGCATATTTTACGTGGTTTAGGGTTTTCGAGTAAGATCTAATCTACCTACGAACATGAACCACAACGGTGATACTAGTGTTGTAAATATAAGAGTAAATTGAATCTTCACTATAGTAGGAGAGACAGACACCCGCAAAGCCTCTTATGCAATACAAGTTGCATGTCGAACGAGGAGCAAGTCTCATGAACGCGGTCATGTAAAGTTAGCCCGAGCCGCTTCATCCCACTATGCCACAAAGATGCAAAGTACTCAAACTAAAGACAACAAGAGCATCAACGCCCACAAAACCATTGTGTTCTACTCGTGCAACCATCTATGCATAGACACGGCTCTGATACCACTGTAGGATAACGTTGCATAGAAAACAAAAAATTTCCTACCGCGAACACACAATCCAAGCCAAGATGCAATCTAGAAGACGGTAGCAACGAGGGGGTATCGAGTCTCACCCTTGAAGAGATTCCAAAGCCTACAAGATGAGGCTCTTGTTGCTGCGGTAGACGTTCACTTGCCGCTTGCAAAAGCGCGTAGAAGATCTTGATCACGATCGGTTCCGGCGCCACGAACGGGCAGCACCTCCGTACTCGGTCACACGTTCGGTTGTTGATGAAGACGACGTCCACCTCCCCGTTCCAGCGGGCAGCGGAAGTAGTAGCTCCTCTTGAATCCGACAAGCACGACGGCGTGGTGTCGGTGGCGGTGGAGAACTCCGGCGGAGCTTCGCTAAAGCACGCGGGAGCTATGGAGGAGAGGGGGCGGCTAGGGTTTGGGAGGGGTGGCCGGCCACTCAAGGGGGTCGGCCAGGCTGTGGTCTTAGGGTGGCCGGCCCCTCCCCTTGGCCCCTCATTATATAGGTGGAACCCCAAGAGGTGGTGTCCAAGTCTTCGAATAAGACCCGAACCAAAAACCTTCCATAGGAGGGGGGAAACCTAGCCAAGCTAGGACTCCCACCAAGGTGGGAGTTCCACCTCCCATGTGGGGGTTGGCCGGCCCCCTAAGGGGAGTCCACTTGGGACTCCTCCCCCACTAGGGTTGGCCGGCCATGGAGGTGGAGTCCCATGTGGACTCCACCTTCCTTGGTGGTTTCTTCCGGACTTTTCTAGAACCTTCTAGAACCTTCCATAGAACCTTCCGCGACATTTTTATTCACATAAAATGACATCCTATATATGAATCTTATTCTCCGGACCATTCCGAACTCCTCGTGATGTCCGGATCTCATCCGGGACTCCGAACAAATATTCGAACTCCATTCCATATTCAAATACTACCATTTCAACATCCAACTTTAAGTGTGTCACCCTACGGTTCGTGAACTATGCGGACATGGTTGAGTACTCACTCCGACCAATAACCAATAGCGGGATCCGGAGATCCATAATGGCTCCCACATATTCAACGATGACTTTAGTGATCGAATGAACCATTCACATACAATACCAATTCCCTTTGTCTCGCGATATTTTACTTGTCCGAGGTTTGATCTTCGGTATCACTCTATACCTTGTTCAACCTCGTCTCCCGACAAGTACTCTTTACTCGCACCGTGGTATGTGGTCTCTTATGAACTTATTCATATGCTTGCAAGACATTAGACGACATTCCACCGAGAGGGCCCGTAGTATATCTATCCGTCATCGGGATGGACAAATCCCACTGTTGATCCATATGCCTCAACTCACACTTTCCGGATACTTAATCCCACCTTTATAGCCACCCATTTACGCAGTGGTGTTTGATGTAATCAAAGTACCTTTCCAGTATAAGTGATTTATATGATCTCATGGTCATAAGGACTAGGTAACTATGTATCGAAAGCTTATAGCAAATAACTTAATGACGAGATCTTATGCTACGCTTAATTGGGTGTGTCCATTATATCATTCATACAATGACATAACCTTGTTATTAATAACATCCAATGTTCATGATTATGAAACTAATCATCCATTAATCAACAAGCTAGTTTAAGAGGCATACTAGGGACTTCTTTGTTTGTCTACATATCACACATGTACTAATGTTTCGGTTAATACAATTATAGCATGATATATAAACATTTATCATAAACATAAAGATATAAATAATAACCACTTTATTATTGCCTCTAGGGCATATCTCCTTCAGTTCATGGTTTGGACTCTGCAATGGAAGGGAATTGCACTGGTATTTCTTAGACATGATGACACATGGTTTTGGGTGGTTTCCGGAGAGTATTTCATCGCATGGAATATTGAGACAATCATGCCTACACTTCATTGATTTTGCGATATGGAATGCAAAGAGAGGGCCATGTATCACTGAAGATAGTCACCAACAATATAGTATCGAGACCATTTGAGATGGTCGTTGTTCTTTCAAGCATGAGACATATGTCTGTATTTTGCACTGCACTGCAGTGGAACATTTTTCTTGCATGTTTGATTTGTACAGCCGTGGAGGCTGGACGATATGATTGACAACCTGCCACTCCACCCGACCGCTGCAATGTTAGCGATTTTTGTTGAAGCTTACATGATGCATGGTAATACGTAAATTTGGGGAAAGCAGCAAACCGATGTCAAACATTTATGTATCCGCAAAATGTTGGCCGCAGTTAGCCACTAGTAGAAAAAGAGGCTTCCGTCCACCCCCATTAGTCCCGGAAATATTCGAACCGCGACTAAAGGGGGCTTTAGTCGCGGTTCGGGAGGCGACCCGCGACTAATGCTCCATCCGCGACGAAAGGGTACCCCTTTAGTCGCGGTTCGGGAGGCGGCCGGCGGAAAAACCTTTAGTCGCGGTTGGGGACACCAACCGCGACTAAAGGTACCTCTAGTCGCGGTTGGGGACACCAACCGCGACTAAAGGTTCTTCCGAGTTTTTTTACCCCCACGCACCCTGCACCCCCCCCCCGTGGATCGCCTTTTTTTGGTTTGTAAAATACAAAAGAAAATGATAGAAAATTCAAAAAAAAATTTGTTTTCAGATTCTTGTATGTTATGCAACCTACTATTCGGAGAAATTAAGAAATTCGAATTTCCACTTTTTTTGCAAAAAAAGTTTAAAAAATGGTAAAACCGCAATAACTTTTGCATACGACGTCGGAAAAAAACGTATAATATATCAAAAATTATAATTTAAAGTGTCTAAAAATTCTGGCAATAATATCCGATTACATCTAGATATTCTATGTGCGTACACAATGTTTCGAAAAAAAATACTTTTACGGCTTATGTAACGAAAGATAAATTTTGGTGCTCGCAAAAAATATATTCATGAGACATTTTTTTACACATACCATAAAAATGTTATTTTTTCCTTAAAATTTATTGTGCAAACATAGAATGTCCAAATGTATAGCTAAGAACTTTATCCGGAATTTTAAAAAAATGAAATGCATTTATAGTGGATGCATCTAGACCTATGAGCCAAAACATCATGTCCGGTTTCACATCATTAATTATGATGATACATAGTGCAATGTATGAAGCTTCTTTTCTCTTCAGAGAAAATTGTCTTAGGTGTCTATCCAAATGATGGTACTGTCATAACAATGCTCTCCGTTGTTCATGGTTTGGACTCTGCAATGGAAGGGAATTGCACTCGGTATTTCTTAGACATGATGACACATGGTTTTGGGTGGTTTCCGGAGAGTATTTCATCGCATGGAATATTGAGACAATCATGCCTACACTTCATTGATTTTGCGATATGGAATGCAAAGAGAGGGCCATGTATCACCGAAGATAGTCGCCAACAATATAGTATCGGACCATTTGAGATGGTCGTTGTTCTTTCAACGATGAGACATATGCTGTATTTTGCACCGCACAGAGTGGAACATTTTTCTTGCATGTTTGATTTGTACAGCCGTGGAGGCTGGACGATATGATTGACAACCTGCCACTCCACCCGATCGCTGCAATGTTAGCGATTTTTGTTGAAGCTTACATGATGCATGGTAATACGTAAATTTGGGGAAAGCAGACAACCGATGTCAAACATTTATGTATCCGCAAAATGTTGGCCAGAGTTAGCCACTAGTAGAAAAAGAGGCTTCCGTCCACCCCCATTAGTCCCGGAAATATTCGAACCGCGACTAAAGGGGGCTTTAGTCGCGGTTCGGGAGGCGACCCGCGACTAATGCTCCATCCGCGACGAAAGGGTACCCCTTTAGTCGCGGTTCGGGAGGCGGCCGGCGGAAAAACCTTTAGTCGCGGTTGGGGACACCAACCGCGACTAAAGGGTACCCCTTTAGTGGATCGCCTTTTTTTGGTTTGTAAAATACAAAAGAAAATGATAGAAAATTCAAAAAAAAATTGTTTTCAGATTCTTGTATGTTAAGCAACCTACTATTCGGAGAAATTAAGAAATTCGAATTTCCACTTTTTTTTCAAAAAAAGTTTAAAAAATGGTAAAACCGCAATAACTTTTGCATACGACGTCGGAAAAAAAACGTATAATATATCAAAAAATTCCTGGGAAAAGTTAATAAAATTAAAAATAATACAAATTAAAAAGTTAATGTTTATTTATTTATTCAATATTATTATTACATCATTACTTTTATTTATTAAAAGAATTATTTGAAATTCAAACAATAAAGAAATGTGACATCGATCAACATGTTAATAGGATTGATATGATACTACTATCACATACATGCGCGCGAAGCACTTGGATGCGGAACGGAATGGAACTCGGAAGTTAAGCGTGCTAGAGGTGGAGTAGTGGGAGGATGGGTGACCGAGCGGGAAGTTTGACCACGAGTAAGTAATTTGACTAGAGATAAGTGTAGTTAGAGATAGAGACTAAGCTATGCAAATAACTGAAATAAGAGAAATTCTGAAAGAAAGAAAAAAACGGAGTGAAAAAAAATTAGAAATCCAAATGAATTAAAAAAATTTAACGAAATAGCCTTTAGTCCCGGTTGGGGACACCAACCGCGACTAAAGGTCCTTCGCCCAGGCGCACGGTAGCCGCCCACGTGGACGGGCCTTTAGTCGCGCTTAATTAGTCGCGGTTGCGCAACCGCGACTAATGGCAGTTGCGAACCGCGACTAAAGGCCATTTTTCTACCAGTGAGCTAAAGCAAGAGTACTGATAAGTACGATGGATTTGACTATATATGATGATTTGTATATGCTTACTTGAGCGAGATGAATCAATAAATCATTGTGCGTATTGACCGGAGAGGGGAGTCAAGAACCGGGTCTCTCAGCACCGCCCCTGATTTTTCTCTCCCGTGGTCGCCGTCTCGCTGCTCCACGGCCAGGTCCGGCGGCGCCGTTACCGTCGAGCTTGCAGCTGGCCTATTGTGTGACCCTGCAACCCATGCTTGGTCGGTCGTATTGCTGTCTCAACGTCAGTGCACCAATTTCCAACACAGGTGAGGGAGAATTCAGATGGAACGCCACAACAACGCTCGAATTCCGTTGCGCTGACCCGAAGCTAGCAAACAGCCACTTCGAGAAATCGAGAAGACACAACCTGGATTCACGGAGATGTGGGCGGCGTCGAGTCCCTCTCCCTCCCATCTCCAGCCGGATGAGCCGGTGGGGCGAAGGATGCCCGCGGGTGCAGCAACGACACACGCAGCTTCAGGCCGGCGGCAGCGCGTCCATGGCAAATCAGACATCCTTCCTTTTCCCTGGCGCCTCCCTAGCTCCAGTGGCGCCTGAACGGCCCCGTGGCCGTCGTCCCTTTCCTCCGCGGCGGCGCAGCCCTCCTCCCTCTCTTGCGCAACGGCCCGTCTTGGCAGCGCCAACCCTGGACACTCTCGTCCGCTGAACCGCAGCCCTTGGAGATCCTCGCCATCTCATGAAGCCGACCCCCTTTATTTTTAGATAAAAGCCGAAGATGTTGCTCGAGAGGAAGGAATAGCTCCGGGATAGAAAAAAAGAGCGAACCGGTATAATGGCACTTGCAGTATTAAGGTGTTTGGTGGGAGGGTAAATCTGTCCAAAAAATGTTGGACGAAAATTTTGACAGAAATTTTAATTAAACGGACCAAACCAAGGAAACGTTAGCTCCTTTATTATTAGGTATAGATATAGATATGGCCTATAGTTGTTACTAGAATTATTCCGATAAGTATTGTTGTTGAAATTATTATTTTTAATGAAGTTCACATCAACATGCTCTTCTTGAGCAACCAATGAAGCTAAAGGAACATTATTAGGATCAACATTAGATCTACCATTCACAAGCATATACATAATAGCATCAATCTTATCACTCAAGGAGGAGGTTTCTTCAACAGAATTTACCTTCTTACCTTGTGGAGCCCTTTCCGTGTGCCATTCAGAGTAATTAATCATCATATCATCAAGAAGCTTTGTTGCGGCGCCTAAGGTGATGGACATAAAAGTACCTCCGGTAGCTGAATCCAATAGGTTCCGTGAAGAAAAATTCAATCCTGCATAAAAGGTTTGGATGATCATCCAAGTAGTCAGTCCATGGGTGATTCTTGACCAAAGATTTCATTCTTTCCCATGCTTGGGCAACATGCTCATTACCCAATTTCTTAAAATTCATTATGCTACTTCTCAAAGATATAATTTTAGCAGGAGGATAATATCTACCAATGAAAGCATCCATACATTTAGTCCATGAATCAATACTATTCTTAGGCAGAGATAGCAACCAATCTTTAGCTCTTCCTCTTAATGAGAAAGGAAACAATTTTAATTTTATGATGTCACCATCTACATCCTTATACTTTTGCATATCACGTAGTTCAACAAAATTATTAAGATGGGCAGCAGCATCATCAGAACTAACACCAGAAAATTGCTCTCTCATAACAAGATTTAATAAAGCAGGTTTAATTTCAAAAAATTCTGCTGTAGTAGCAGGTGGAGCAATAGGTGTGCATAGGAAATCATTATTATTTGTGCTAGTGAAGTCACACAACTTAGTATTCTCAGGGGTACCCATTTAGCAATAGTAAATAAAGCAAACTAAATAAAGTAAATGCAAGTAACTAATTTTTTGTGTTTTTAATATGGAGAACGCAAACAAGATAGTAAATAAAGTAACTAGTTTTTTTGTATTTTTGACATAGAGAACAAACAAAGCAGTAAATAAAATAAAGCAAGACAAAAACAAAGTAGAGAGATTGGAAGTGGAAGACTCCCCTTGCAGCGTGTCTTCATCTCCCCGGCAATGGCGCCAGAAAACTGTTGCTGGCGTGTAGTTGACGTGGGAGTTAGAAATCTATGTGGTGTAACTTTTCTTCAGATTCCCCGGCAACGGCGCCAGAAAATAGCTTGATGTCTACGCACGCTTCTATTCCTGTAGACAGTGTTGGGCCTCCAAGAGCAGAGGTTTGTAGAACAGCAACAAGTTTCCCTTAAGTGAATCACCCAAGGTTTATCGAACTCTGGGAGGTAGAGGTCAAAGATATCCCTCTCAAACAACCCTGCAATTACGATACAAGAAGTCTCTTGTGTCCCCAACACACCTAATACACTTGTCAGATGTATAGGTGCACTAGTTCGGCGAAGAGATAGTGAAATACAACTAACATGGATGATTGTAAGTAGTAATTGCAATCTGAAATAAAGATGGCAGCAAACAAACATGTAACAGAATAGTAAATAAACGGTGATTCGATATTTGGAAACAAGGCCTAGGGATCATACTTTCACTAGTGGACACACTGGTAGAAAAACAGGCTTCCGTCGAGCCCCATTAGTCGCGAAACTATAGGAACCGCGACTAATGGGACCTTTAGTCGCGGTTCGGGAGGCGAACCACGACCAAAGGCCTGGGCCCAGGGCGCTCGGTGGCCAGCTGGTGCACGTGAGGGACTTTAGTCGCGGTTGCCCGAAGGCCTTTAGTCGCGGTTGGCCAGGCCAACCGCGACTAAAGCCCCTCCCCTATATATACCCATCCAGCAGCCAACACTTAGCCATTTGGAGCCATTCTCTTCACAAACTTCACAAGTGGGTGTTAGGTTTGCTTTTGGTTCCTCTTATGCACATAAGGTGTTTGATGAAATGCCCCAAGAGCATGAAACAAACATGATATGAAGTGTTGGAGCCACACTTGAGCTTTCTCATTTATTTTTTCCTCCTCGATCGCGGTTAGCAACTTGAACCTTTGATGTGTCATTGATAAAATATGCATGTGTGTAGTTCATTGTTTAATTTATATTGTTTGTAGCTAGTTAGTTTAACAAATGCATGATGGTTAATTATATATTTTGTATTATAATAATGCAGATGAATCGGTAATGGATGTACGGTAACCGACTCTCCGGCGAGTTCACTACGGGTTTGAAAGATTTCCTCGTAGTGGCTAATGCGAACAAGCAGGGGGTTTTTGTTATCTGTCCATGTGTTAACCGTAAGAATCGAAGGGTTACTCTTCCTCAAGAGATGTTCACATGCACCTGCTTCGACACGGTTTCATGCCAAGCTATAATTGTTGGACCAAGCATGGAGAAAGAGGGGTTATAATGGAAGAAGATGAAGAAGGGGATGATTTCATCGATGAAAGCTATCTTGCTCATTTCGGTGATACTTTCATGGAGGATGCTTGAAGGTGAAGGGGAAGGTGAAGGGGAAGGTGAAGAAGAGGCACGTGATGATCCCGTTGATGATCTTGGTCGGACCATTGCTGATGCACGGAGAAGCTGCGAACCGAAAAGGAGAGGGAGAATTTGGATCGCATGTTAGAGGATCACGGAAAGGCGCTGTACCCGGATGCGATGATGGTCTGAAAAAGCTGGGCTGCACTACTCGGATTTGCTGAAATGGAAGGCACGAGCAGGTGTAGCCGACTCGGCATTTGAAAACTTGCTGAAAATGTTGAAGAATATGTTTCCAAAGAATAACGAGTTGCCCGCCGATACGTACGAAGCAAAGAAGGTTGTCCGCCCTCTAGGTTTAGAGGTTACGAAGATACATGCATGCATCAACGACCGCATCCTCTACCGCGGTGAATACGAGAATTTGAATGAATGTCCGGTATGCACTTGCATTGCGTTATAAGATCAGCGGCGATGACCCCGGTGACGATGTTGAGGGCCGAAACCCAGGAAGAGGGTTCCTGCCAAGGTGATGTGGTATGCTCCTATAATACCACGGTTGAAACATCTGTTCGAGAACAAAGAGCATGCCAAGTTGTTGCGATGGCACAAAGAGGACCGTAAGTCGGACGGGGAGTTGAGACACCCCGCGGATGGAACGCAATGGAGAAAGATCGACGGAGAGTTCAAAGATTTTGCAGCCGACGCAAGGAACATAAGATTTGGTCTAAGTACAGATGGCATGAATCCTTTTGGCGAGCAGAGCTCCAGCCGTAGCACCTTTCCCGTGACTCTATGCATCTACAACCTTCCTCCTTGGTTGTGCATGAAGTGGAAGTTCATTATGATGCCAGTGCTCATCCAAGGTCCGAAGCAACCCGGCAACGACATCGATGTGTACCTAAGGCCATTAGTTGATGAACTTTTACAGCTGTGGGGCAGACCTGGTGTCCGTGTGTGGGATGAGCACAAAGAAGAGGAATTTGACCTACGAGCATTGCTTTTCGTAACCATCAACGATTGGCCTGCTCTTAGTAACCTTTCGGGACTGTCAAATAAGGGATACAATGCATGCACGCACTGCTTACATGAGACTGAAAGTGTACATTTGCCAAATTGTAAGAAGAACGTGTACCTTGGGCATCGTCGATTTCTTACGAAAATTCATCCAGTAAGAAAGAAAGGCAAGCATTACAACGGCAAGGCAGATCACCAGCCGAAGCACTCGCGAACACACTCGGTGCTGAGGTATTTGATATGGTCAAGGATTTGAAAGTCATCTTTGGAAAGGGTCCTGGCGGACAATCGGTTCCGAAGGGAGCTGACGGGCACGCAGCCATGTGGAAGAAGAAATCTATATTCGGGAGCTAGAATATTGGAAAGTCCTAGAAGTCCGCTCTGCAATCGACGTGATGCACGTTACGAAGAATATTTGCGTGAACCTCCTAAGCTTCTTGGGCGTGTATGGGAAGACAAATGATACAAATGAAGCACGGCAGGACCAGCAACGTTTGAAAGACCCTGATGACCGGCATCCGGAACGGTTTCAAGGTCGTGCCAGCCTACGCTCCGACCAAAGAAGAGAAGGTCATCTTTTTGAATGCCCGAGCGAGTATGAAGGCCCCGTCTGGATTCTCGTCCAATATAAAGGGAATAATAAACATGGCGGAGAAAAAGTTCCAAAACCTGAAGTCTCACGACCGCCACGTGATTATGACGCAATTGCTTCCGATTGCTTTGGGGGCTCCTGCCGGAAAATGTTCGAGTAGCCATTGTGAAGCTATGTGCATTCCTCAATGCAATCTCTCGAAGGTAATCAATCCAGAAGTTCTACCACGGTTACTGTAACGATGTGATCCAATGTCTTGTCAGTTTCGAGTTGGTGTTCCCGCCATCCTTCTTCAATATTATGACGCACCTCCTGGTTCACCTAGTCGATGAGATTTCCATTCTCGGTCCTGTATTTCTACACAATATGTTCCCTTCGAGAGGTTCATGGGAATATTAAAGAAATATGTTCGCAACCGTGCTAGGCCAGAAGGAAGCATCGCCAAGGGCTATGGAAATGAGGAGGTAATTGAGTTTTGTGTTGACTTTGTTCCTGACCTTAAGCCGATTGGTCTTCCTCGATCGCGGCACGAGGGGAGACTAAGTGGAAAAGGCACGATCGGAAGGAAATCAACGATATGTATGGACGGCCATTCTCTCGATCGAAGCACACCACACGGTTCGACCAATTCCAGCTTGGTGGCTCCGTACTTTGAGAAACACAAGAATATTTTACGCTCGGACAACCACGGGAAGCTTCGAATCCTGGATTAGGAAGGCCCACATGGAGACTTTCGGCAGTTGGTTGAGAAAACATTTAATGAATGACGATCATGTTGTAGATCAGCTGTACATGTTGGCCAAGACACCATCTTCGACTATAACGACTTTCCAAGGGTACGAGATAAATGGGAATACATTTTACACGATCGCCCAAGATAAAAAGAGCACCAACCAAAACAGTGGTGTCCGCTTTGATGCGAGCAACCGAGAATGGGAAAAAGGTCACATATTATGGTTACATAGAGGAGATATGGGAACTTGACTATGGACCCTCCTTTAGGGTCCCTTTGTTCCGGTGCAAATGGTTCAAGCTAACGAGGAGGTGGGGTAAAGGTGGACCAGCAATATGGAATGACAATGGTGGATTTCAACAATCTTGGTTACCTTGACGAACCATTCGTCCTAGCGAAAGATGTCGCTCAGGTTTTCTATGTGAAGGACATGAGTAGCAAACCGAGGAAACGGAAAGATAAGAAAACGATCAGTATATCATGCGATGATCCAAAGCGCCACATTGTTCTTTCAGGGAAAAGAAACATCGTGGGAGTGGAGGACAAGACAGACATGTCAGAAGATTATAATATGTTTGCTGAAATTCCGCCCTTCAAAGTGAACACCGACCCAAGCATTAAGTTAAATGATGAGGATGCTCCATGGATACGGCACAATCGTAAGCAAGCAGGGACACAAGGAAAGAAATGATGTGTAATAATTTATTGTACCAAACATTGTTGAATGGATCATGTGAATTATATTACCCGTGATGTGTTTGGTGTCCATTTTCGAATGATTCAATTGACTCGAGATAGCACTGATGATACATGAAATTTGGAGTGATTCGATCATACTCCTGCATACGGAAATTTGGAGTGACTAAGTCATACTCCTGCATACATGAAATTTGGAGTGATTTAGTCATACTCCTGCCTAGGCGTATAATATGCATACTCGTAGTCTTCATAGCCGCCGCCGTTGTACTGGTAGTCGTCGCCTTCTAAGTTGCCGCCGTCGTCGTCGTTGCTGTCGTCGGGCGGCGCTCGTGGCTCGAACTGAGGGTAGCACAGGCGGGGGATATCGCCGGCCGTGATGTAGTCCATGACGCTCTGCAGAGTCCGGCCGTACCACTATAGCCGACGGCCGGCCTCGTGGAAGTTTCCAGGAGGCAGACCGTCCTCCTCATACACGGCGAGCGCCCTCTCACGCCGATTGATGAAGAAGGCGTCCCAAGTATGCTTGGTTATCGGGATGCCGGCGGGATTCATCCGCTGCTCCGGCGTGAGGTCGAGGTAGTAGTGGTTCGTGATGGCCGCCCGACGCGCAGTACCCTGAGGGATGGGAGGGACCGGCACGCCGCCGGCGCTTAGGCTCCAGCCGGCGGGGACGCGGTAGCCCGGTGGGCAAGGGTAGTTCGAGGCACAAAGATCCTCCACCTGCTGGTAGGTTAGAGTGGGTGCGGTGGAAGCCATGAGAGAGTGATAAGAGATTGTAGAGATGTGATAATGCTGGCCAAGCCGGGCTACATATATGTAGTGACAAATGGCGGGAAAAATGGCAGCGGGAAGACAGGAGGCGGGAAGAAAGAGGCGGGAAGAAATTGGCGGGAAGAAATTGGCGGGAAGAAAGAGGCGCGAAGACAGGGAAGAAATGGCGGGAAGACGAGGCGGGAAGAGGGGGTCGGCGGAAAGACAGAGGCGGGAAGAGGGGGCCAACGAGAAGACAGAGGTGGCCGGGAAGAACTGGTGGGAAGAACTGGTGGGAAGAGGGAGGCGGAAAGATTTCTATTTTTAAGATTTTTAATTGAATTAGTTTTATTTTTCTAAATTTTTTGATATATTATTTGTATTTTTAAGATTTTGAATTGAATTAGTTTTATTTTTATGAATTTTTTGATGTATTATTTGTATTTTTAAAATTTTGAATTTAATTAGTTTTATTTTTATGAATTTTTTGATGTATTATTTGTATTTTTAAAATTTTGAATTGAATTAGTTTTATTTTTCTGAATTTATTATTATTTGTATTTTCAACATTTTGAATTGAATTAGTTTTATTTTCTGAATTTTTTGATATATTATTTGTATTTTTAGTTTTATTTTGAATTGAATTAGTTTTATTTTTCTTAATTTTTTGATATATTATTTGTATTTTTAAGATTTTGAATTGAATTAGTTTTATTTTATGAATTTTTTGATGTATTATTTGTATTTTTAAAATTTTGAATTGAATTAGTTTTGTTTTTTTGAATTTATTGATGTATTATTTGTATTTTCAACATTTTGAATTGAATTAGTTTTATTTTTCTGAATTTTTTGATATATTATTTGTATTTTTAGTTTTATTTTGAATTGAATTAGTTTTATTTTTCTGAATTTTTTGATATATTATTTGTATTTTTAAAATTTTGAATTGAATTAGTTTTATTTTTCTGAATTTTTTGATGTATTATTTGTATTTTTAAAATTTTGAATTGAATTAGTTTTATTTTTCTGAATTTATTGATGTATTATTTGTATTTTCAACATTTTGAATTGTATTAGTTTTATTTTTCTGAATTTTTTGATATATTATTTGTATTTTTAGTTTTATTTTGAATTGAATTAGTTTTATTTTTCTGAATTTTTCTGAATTTTTTGATATATTATTTGTATTTTTAAAATTTTGAATTGAATTAGTTTTATTTTTTCTGAATTTATTGATGTATTATTTGTATTTTCAACATTTTGAATTGAATTAGTTTTATTTTTCTGAATTTTTTGATATATTATTTGTATTTTTAACATTTAGAAATGAATTAGTTTTATTTTCCTGAATTGTTTGATATATTATTAATATTTTTAACATTTAGAAATTAAAAAGTATTTTGAAAAAGGCCTTTAGTCGCGGTTGGCCTAAAGAGTGTTTTCCGCGGGAAACCAAAAAACCACCGAAAAATGAGCTTTGGTCGCGGTTGGGGTCCCCAACCGCGACTAAAGGTACCTTTAGTCGCGGTTGGGGACCCCAACCGCGACCAAAGCTCATATCCTATAAATACGTGCGGGCGGCACGCGGACTCACTTCTTCTTCCTCTCCACTCGAACCGCCAGGCTATCGCGCGCCTCTTCGTCGACCTCGCCGCGCGTCTCCCTCGACCTCGCCGACCGCCGCCCTCGTCGCCGCCGTCGGCCGCCGCCTCCCGTCGCCCGCCGCCGTCGCCTCGCGGTTCGTCGCCGGCCTCCCCTTTCGTCCCTTCCTGCGCGCCCTCCTCTCTCACGCGCGGCGCCGCGGCGCCCTACTCGCTCTCTGCCGCGCGCGCGCTCGGCCCGCGCTACTCGCCTCGCCGCCGGCCGCGCGTCAAAGCGCCGCCGCCCCTCGCCAAAGCGCCGCCGCCCCTCGCCGCCCGTCATTCGTCGCCACGGCAGAGAGATGAGAGCAGAGATCGAGAGGAGAGAGGAGAGCAGAGAGAGGAGAGAGGAGAGCAGATCGGCCCCGGCCAAATTTCTTTTTTTAACTAAAAATTAATTAATATAATTATAACTTAATATTTGTATAACTAATTAAGTTATTTTTTAACTAATTAAAGTTTAAATTTGTAACTAATTAATTAAAGTGGTAAATCTATATCTATATATATATATCTATATCTATACTTTAAATTGTAAATTTGTAACTAAGTTTTTTAATTAAAATGGTAACTTAATTAAATTGTAACTTAATTAAAGTGTATAATTAAAGTGTAACAAAAAACTTAGTTACAAACAAAAAAACTAAAAAAACCGCGCCGGTCTCTCTCTCACCGTCCGTGCTCCTCGCCGCCCTCCTCCTCTCCCCTTCCCGCGCGCCGCCGACCGGCCCTCTCTCTCTCACCGCGCACGCGCCGGCCTCTCTCTCACCGCATGCGCACGCGCCGTCGATCTCTGCCGCGCCGCCTCGTCGATCTCTGACGCGCCGCCTCACTAAAATTTGTAACTTAAAATTTGTATAACTTAAAATTTGTAACTTAAAATTTGTAACTTAAAATTTGTTCCCGCGGTATCTCTAAGTTTATTTGACTGCAAAATTTATTTGAGTTTGTCAAAATGCCTAGATTCTTTTAATACTTTCGCCACCGCCACCCCTTTCGCCACCGCCACCCTTTCTCCACCGCCCCCTTTCGCCACCGCCACCGCCCCCTTCTTCACTTAATTAATTTGTTTTGACTACATGTTTTCAGGACTGACATATGGCGGACGATAGAGCTGACCCGATTATGGAGAACTATGATCCGGACGCTGAAGACCATATGTTCGGCATCATAAATAGCGATATTATATATGTGCCGACCGGACAAGAAGAAGATGATATCTCTTCTTATCTGAACCTTGAGGGTGAAGATGAAGGGCGCCGTCTGCAAGATGATGCCGAAGAAACGTCGATTAACGACGGTCTTCAATTAGAAGTAGCAACCACCTCCGGCGCCGAGGTATATATATACATTGAGCTCTGGTGATACAAACTAACTGATTTGAATAAATATGTGTGTACTAACGCGCGCGACTCTCTTTCTTATTTTAGCCCTCGGCCGGATCGTCGAAACAATCGAGTACTTCGTCAAAGCGTGGCGCAACCAAGACGATGAAACCAGGAGAAACATGCACCGTCGAGGTTGTCGAGGAAGAAACCGGCAGGCCGCTGGAGCCCCGCAAGAACGCCACCAAGTTTATCAGCCAATGCGGAGCCATTGTTAGAGACAACGTCTCGATCACCGTCCAGGAGTGGAATCAGCCAAAGAAGGCACGTCTTGGTTTCACTTTTGTCGATAAGAGAACAAAAAAAGATTGCTTCAACAAGCTTATGGAACATTTCGTTCTACCTCCGGAATACCACAAATACGATGAGGAGGGTAACAAGATTGAGGAAAACAAGGAGAGGAGGAGGCTAGTCAAACAGTTCACTCTTCATAAGATGTCCGACGCATTCCGGAAATACAAGCAAAATCTATCCCATGACTTTGTCAAGCAGAACAAGACTCCGGATTTCAAAGGACAATATGAGAAACTGCAACATGATTGGCCAGAATATGTGAAGCAAAAGAAATCGGAGCAGTTCCTTCAAATATCGAAAAAAAATAAGGAAAATGCGGCTAAGAAGGAGTACAATCATATTATGGGGCCAGGAGGGTATCGCCTTTGGGTGCCTAGGTGGGAGAAGATGGAGAACGAGCTGAGGGCGCGAGGAATCCGTCCAGGTACGGAGGGATGGGACCCAAGGGCCAAAAGCTGGTGGTACGGGCATGGGGGATCGCTGAACCCGGAGACAGGGGAGTGTGTGTACCAGGGGCAAAATAATTAAACCCACCCAAAAGCTTATTGAGGCAATGAGGGATGCTCAAGAGGGAGGATCAAGTTCAACGAGAGAACGACGCCACGACAAAAGCCCTCGGGAATCCTGAACACGGAGGACTTGTACGAGGCATGGGGCACATTCCGTGGAAAGTAGGGTTCCCCCAGAACGATGACCCGTACGGTTACAGAAGCCGTAAGAGAAAGATGGATCGGGAAGCAGATGTTGTGGCGCGGTTGGCATCGGAAATGGATGTGATGAAGAAAACCGTGAGTGTACTAGTAGCCGAAAGAGATGCAACTCGGGCGCAGAGCATGAAGATCATCCATTGGATCTCGGAAGCCGCAGCGGAGAAGCAGCGTGGGTTCCACGGAGGCCCCACCGGCTGGTGCACCGACGATCGAAATTACTGCACCGGAGCCTCTGGTGGTCGAAATTACTGCACCGGAGCCTCCTCGCTACCCCGTGGACGATATAAAGGAGATGAAAGCATGTCATCTGTATTATCCTATCGGGAACATGTCCATGAAGGTAGCCATCGGCAGTGCTTTACCATGTTTACCTGGAGCACTCCACCACAACAACCCCATTCAAGATGGCTATGCTCGTGTCACGGTGGAGGACATAGTCAAAGGGTTTGAGGACCTGGACATTGACATTGCTACACCTGAAGGGGCGACAAGACTTGGAGATGTCAAGCGCCATTTCATTCTATGGCAAAAGAAGTTTATCAAGTTTCCAGGTGAGGCGCCAACAAGTCCACCCCCTACGGTGGTGGTGGTGGCGGTGGTGGTGGTGGTGCTTCACCTACACCTCCTTCACGTCAGCCGACGCCGCCCCCAATTCACCTCCGGCGGGTAAGCAGCCGCCGCCCCCTAGTCCGCCCCGGGCGGGTAAGCAGACGCCGCCTCCCAATCCACCTCCGGCGAAGAAGCAGAAGCAGCAGTCCTGGATTATTAACCCGGACCCTTATGTACCTAAGATAACAAAGGTCTCGGAGCCATCACTGAAGCCTCTCCCCACGAGGCCTTGGGAACGTAGTGCCGAGGAAGTCGAGGCGGCCGCGACTGCTGAATATGAGAAATGGAAGGCGGGCTGCAAGAAGAAAAGAGAGCCCGAGCCCAAGCCAGTATTTTCTGATGAGCAAAAGAAGTGGGCTAAGTCATTTTTGAACACACCGTCCCAAGCCGAGAAGAATCTGCCTGACGACTATGCACGTGAACTAAAGAATCATGCACGCATGTTCAAGAAGAAGAAAGAGGAGGCCGAGAAAGCGGAATTAGAAAGTGCCCAAAGCGGGAAACGAGTTGCCCAGCTCGGGGAACAAAGTAAACAATCGATTGCCCCGCTTATAGTGACAGCCGCCGGTCCGGACGCCCCCGATATCATAGAAGCTGCGGCAGCACAGGGATCGACTGTAACGAGTGCCAGAGAACAAGCGACCAACTTAGGTATTACTATTCGTGACCTGTTAGGCCTTGATGAGGCGCCAGTGAAGGAGGTAGTACTTACATATGTGAAGAATGGGCCTCTCGTCGAGCCTGCGCGTCGAGCCTGCGCAGGAAGAGGATCTACCTCCACAAATGAAAGGTCTGCTGAACTGGTACAAGGGTTACATAAAAAATAAAAACGCCAAAGATTATATTTATGGGGAAGTTGGATATGAGCATCACTTCAAACATTACTCTGTACAAATTCATCAGAGTGAATTGTTCCAGCTTTTCAATCTGCGCGAGCTCGACAAATCTATCATCAGTTGCTACGTTCTGTAAGTGATTTATTTCTACCCCATCTCGTTCATATTGCCTGCACTATATATATATATGTCCTAACTATATTGTTGTGTCCGCTATTATACATGCAGATTGAAGATTAATGAATGCAGAGTAAGGAACATCCATGATGTTGGGTTCATTGACCCACACATCGTTAATGGAAATACGTTCCAGCATCACCCCGCCGACGTGGAGGAAGACCTGTGGCGGTTTCTTGATAAGCAGGAACTCAAAAGTGATATTCTATTTCCTTAACATTTTGGGTGAGTGTTTATGTCTTGAGCACATTCTCTTTTGTTTACTCCATGCATGGTATGTGGCCGGCTAATCGATGAGTTATGCATGGCGTACTGTGCATGTATCGTGTCCGCAGGTTCCACTGGATTCTGCTAGTAATTAAAGTTGACAAATCAGAATGTCTCGTCCACGACTCTCTGAATATGGATAAGGCGCTTTGGGCCGACATGAGACAAATGATTCAAAAGTAATTGTTTTCATTCAATTGCGCTCTATATCGATCGGCCTATTTCATTCATTTCCTAATTAAGCTTCAAGTAATTAACTAATAACTCTCTTGTTCATTTAATTTTCTTTGCCTCGTAGGGTTTGGAGACGGTTCTCAGATACAAAGGTCGGTGAATTCCAAAAAGAGCTAAATTTCATGCGGTCAAAGGCTAAGAATGGTGGCGATATTCAGCCACCGGGAACCAATCTGTGTGGATACTATGTCTGTGAGATGATCCGGAGATACACCTCTGAGCGCGTTCCGAGTGATCTCAATACTCAGAGGAATAACCTCCGGATGATGCTTAGTCCAGAAGCTCGCTTCCGACCACTTCAAAAGGAACTAGCTGGATGGTTCAGGAGGGAAGTCCTCGATCCTAAAGGAGAACACCATTGCGAGGACGTAGAACTATACATGCATTAAATTATGTATGAAAACTTGTTCAAACTTGTATATGGTCATCCGATGATATTGAATATATATTGTATATTTCTCTTGAATTCTTTTTGGTTCTAATTTCAAATTTGTTTGAAATTGTACATTCATATGCATGTATGTAGTACCGTAGAATATGTGAAACTCCTTCAAAATTACAATAAAGCACAAAAGAAATAAAACAATACAAATTAAACAGAAAACGGGTTTAGGGGGGCAGGTTTAGGGGGGGCCTAAAACCCTAAACCTGCGCGGCCGCCGCGACTAAAGGTCCTCCGCCCCGACGGTCGCCTGGCGCCCACGTGGACGGGTCTTTAGTCGTGGTTCGTAAGCAACCGCGACTAAAGGGGGGGGGGGGCTTTAGTCGCGCTTAATTGATCGCGGTTGCACAACCGCGACTAATGGCAGTTGCGAACCGCGACCAAAGGCCCTTTTTCCACCAGTGACACTCTCAACAATCTTATATTTACTAATTGGAGGCACCATAAAAGCCTCCACATTAATCCACATCATTAGAATAATTAAGACTGTAGATCTAAATTTTATGGTTAGAATTAGTCGAGAAAGTTATGATTTATAATGTACCGCAGGATGTTACGTTGACACGTTAGGTTGTTTTTGTGTTGCACCTAACAAGGTTTCACGTTTATTCAACTTTCACCTAAAAAGGTGTGACGTTTATTCAACTCACGTCAAGTTGTACGTGCCATCAGTTTAAAAAAAGTTGAAAGCTGCCACGCAAAGGAAAAAAAAAGCAATGAAACGTTTGTGACCTGTACTCTTTTACTTAAATACTCCCTCCGTTCCTTTTTATAATGCCTATAGATTTTTGGCATTTGTTTCAAAATATAAGGTTGTAGCATATCTTTTTTTCAATTACCCCCTCCCCGTTCAGCTCTCAAATTGTTCAGCTCCTAAAATTGTTATGGTAAGTTAGGAAGATATGTATTTCCCAAATTTTACGTTGATCTCAAATCGTTCAGCTAGAGATCTTGTGTAAAACATACTCTTGCGCTAATTTCCGTGCCAAAAAACAATAGGCACTATAGAATGAAACAGAGGGAGTAGTTAATACTAAATCAGTTATGCCCATGCGATCTCGGCTCCTTAGTTTAGATGCCAGACTTGCAGAATTGAATAGATTGAGTTATTTGTAGTTGGAAAAAATTACTATAATCAGCTTAACTCTCTTCTTTGTGTGCGCATGCAGATTTAAACGGCTAGATGATATCTTCCCGGATCTCCACCCACGTGAGATGGACTCCTCTCTTTCCATCTTAAAATAATAAGAAACAAAGGGGAAAACACATCTAATCGCCGCCTCTTACGATGATTTCCACCGGAGAAACCAGATCCTCATCCTCTCAGGTTGGCCACAATTTCTGGAGGTTGACTTTCGGCAGAGGTTGACATCGAGGCTGCAGCTACATGCAGATTCCGGAAGACTAGATGGTTCGATGGTGTTGCACACAAAGTGTTCTTCATAGATAAAATTCAGAGATTGTGCAATACGGAGGATCAAATATACTCAATTATTAGACAAGTATCTACGTATGCAAATTTCTAACCTTGGGTGGTTCTCTGGGTTTGCAGGCTTGCAGGAACGGACGACCGGCCGGCACGCACTGGTGCATCACGGTTGCAGAATGTCGCTGCTGGACATGGAGCACTCGGAATGATACTTAATTATTAGTGCCGATGTTGGGCGACGCAGAATTAACATACTTGCTTAACTACTTTTGCATGATTGCATCACATTGTTGGATCCTGAGAGTCATTCATACCTACGTTTATGAGTAGAGAATTAGTGGATGTAGTGGCCCGTACAGGTAATGGGATGCTGTATCGTGATGTGCAGTTTTTACAAATAATTTAAGTAATTGCTTCGCTACTTGATGCACACACTTTGGAAATAATTAGTATGATGATTTAATAATGCAGTTTTGCTATAAAAAATTGTAAGCATATCAGCTCCTAGATGCATTTTCCTAAAATTAAATTATAGTATATGTTATCAATGTATTGTGAACAGATAATTCAGACTTCATGTCTGTTTTGCATGGAACAAATTGAGCAGATTTGGTTGCGACGAATTAACATAAGGGTATTAATGGAAATTAATTAGAGTTAAATGTTTCATTCCTTTATGTGCAGATTTTATGAGCTGCTTTGGCATCTCGGTAAGTGTCGGACTTCCTTTTTTGGGCCTGTAGTTATTGTTGAGCATTAATTTACATTTAGCACTGCAGCCTGCAGGTGTGTTGAAGGTTTATATTCCTCAGCAAAAACTGAATAATCATTATTAGTAGATCTTAGGCAACTTTCTGAACTAGGTATGTTCAACTTAGTCACTATATATTGTCTTCCTAGATGCTCCGTCTCACTGCTAACTGCAGTTGTTGTTCAGTAATCACCTATGACAGCATTATGAAGTGTGCTAAAACAAGATGTTTAAGCACAGTGTTTTCTTACATGCATGAGTTTAATATTTATGGGTTACAGGGCATAACACAACGATAACACAAGATGTTGAGTAGACATGCCATGTTTTTATTACAACAAGGAGATTAGGATGGCTAGCTTCCGGATGCACGTGGTGTGGCCAACAATAGCATCACGAGGTGTTTGGCAACATCAGACGAGTTCTGATAGTTATGTTTGAATTCTTTGATGCATAAGCCTGAAAACCAGACTGATTGTAGTTCTGCTTCTCCCATGACCACTGGTATTTCATCTGCATTGTTTCCTTCAGCTTTTAGTATATTCGCATCTTGGAAGTGCACTCTGTCCAGAAGGATGCTATGCTAACATATTACGAAAACTATTGTTGATGCATAGTATTGTTTTGTAGGATTTGCTAACACCTCTGTTCTTGGCAGGGGATCTGTTGTCATAATTCATTATACCATGTGTAATACTAAGAATTAAAGGACCATCCCTGCAAGAAAATAAAAATAAAGAACCATATAAATTTGCAGCATGAGCAGAAGTTTTTCTAAATATAAATATTTCTTCTTCATTTTCTGCTCATGATTTCCTCTATTTATTAAGTTCTTACTATCATGAATTTGTATGTACGGTATTTCATTTTTTGCAATGCACGCATGTTGTTTTCTAGAGCATAGTGTACGAAATAAAATAATAATGAATGATACAAACGACTTGACCACTTCTATAAGAAGTGCCTCGCGTAGCATGCTGGTTGATATAAAATGCACTCGATACGGAGTGAACGGTACACATGACTTGACCATGCCTACTATCAATGTTCAAAAACTCGGCCGATTTTCCGATTAACCGGCCGATTAATCGTGAATCGCAGGGTAGACGATAAGATTTTGCCATCTCTTTCATGTTTCTCGTTTGGAGCGTTTAATCGGCCTGACAAGCGAGAAATCGGCCTAAATCCGATTAATCGGCCAAAGCCCGTGGGCCAAAAATTCTGGAACTCATTATTCCTCCCATATATTACGTACAATGTTTAATATTTTCAAAGGCACACTTAACATCTATAGGTTTAGCAATTTTATATTATCATCATGGTACTCACGACTTTCATCTTTTAATTTCTTTGTGTATACGCTAGATTGACCCTCTTCGAATTTCTTAGTGTATTTTTTGTCCTCTGGTTTACTGGATGCAATAAAGGATTTTGTAACACTAGAGCCAATAACTATGTTCAGTATACTTCAATGATTTGTTTTGCACATAAGTTGGATGTCATCCGAATAAAAACGTTATGCAGACATTTACATTAAAATTAAAAAACACAAAAGTTTCTCACATTCAAACGATAATGAGCATCAACTATATTTCGATCTCACATTATGAAAAATTACGAAACTAATATACATCTCACACAAAGAGGCTGATTCCTATAAACAAAGTCATTCATGTATATATTTTGAAAGGGATTTTGAGCTATTTGAATTTGGGAAAAATGATATTAACATGATAAATTTTATTGTTTTCCTTAATATCTACGTGTTCCTAAAGCTAGCCCGTGCTGGTGCACGGGTTGACGATTAGTGGAATTAATTCGAGTACAAATCCACAATAGCAATCAAGATTACAACTATGATTGTAAGATGATGATGGCGGAGGTGCAGCGGTTGATGATGATGAAGGGGATGCTGCCTTTTCCTCCGAGGATCCACGTAGCAGCCCGGATCTTGTGTTATCATAAAGGAATATAAATATAAGCACTTCACTATGGTATTCTGAATTACTCTCTGGCAGGATAACGAACACTAATTCATGATGTAAGGCTGCAAAAGCAAACATTAAAGATGTATTCCCAAGTACTAATAAACACCCCACGATGTCACTGTGAGCATTCATAGGAGGTACTAACACACCACAATTTCATAGAGACATCCAACTCAAATCATAACCCAGTGAACAAGTATTCTGTGAAATATAGCCTAAGAGACCCACACGGTGCACACACTGTCACCTTTACACACGTGGGACAAGGAGTCTCCGGAGATCACATAAGTAAAATCCACTTGAATAGCATAACGACATCTTGATTACATAGCTCATCATATGGATCTCAATCATGTAAGGCAGCTCATGAGATCATTGTATTGAAGTACATGGGAGAGAGAGAGATTAACCACATAGCTACCGGTACAGCCCTTAGCCTCGGTGGAGAACTACTCCCTCCTCATCATAGGAGACAGCAGCGGCGATGAAGATGGCGGTGGTGTCGATGGAGATGCCTTCCGGGGGCAATTCCCCATCCCGGCGGCGTGCCGGAACAGAGACTTCTGTCCCCCGAATCTTGGCTTCGCGATGGCGGCGGCTCTGGTACTTTTCTCGTACCGTGGCTTATTCTTTTAGGGTTTTCGCGACGGATGCTTTAAGTAGGCGGAAGGGCAGCCTCGGAGGGGTCCTGGGGGACCCACACACTAGGGGGGCGCCCCCCCTTGGCCGCGCCGCCTTGTGGGGTGGGGCCCCCTTGGCTCCCCTCTGGCCCCTCTTCGGTGCTCTGGAACCTTCCGTGGAAAATAGGACCCTGGGCGTTGATTTCGTCCAATTCCGAGAATATTTCCTTTGTAGGATTTCTGAAACCAAAAACAGCACAAAACAGGAACTGGCACTTCGGCATCTCGTTAATAGGTTAGTTCCGGAAAATGCATATAAATGATGTAAAGTGTGAACAAAACATGTAGGTATTGTCATAAAACTAGCATGGAACATCAGAAATAGTCTTGATAACCCACAAGTATAGGGGATCGCAACAGTCTTCGAGGGAAGTAGAACCCAAATTTATTGATTCGACACAAGGGGAGGTAAAGAATACTTATGAGAGCAATAGTAACACGGGTGATGTGAAAGCAGCCTTAACAACTGAGTTGTCAATTCAGCTGCACCTGGAAAAGCACTAGTAACACGGGTGATGTGAAAGCAACATTAATATGAGAGCAATAGTAACAGTAACACAGCAGCAGTAACAGTAACACAGAGGCAATGACAACAGAAAATAGTTGATAGTACGTCCAATGTCATATAGGAACGAGCATAAATACTCCCTCTTGGAGTTACAAGTATCAACTTGGCCAGAGCCTCTACTAGCAACGGAGAGCATGCAAGATCTTAAACAACACATATATGATAGATTGATAATCAACATGACATAGTATTCCATATTCATCGGATCCCAACAAACGCAACATGTAGCATTACAAATAGATGATCTTGATCATGATAGGCAGCTCACAAGATCTAACATGATGGCACAATGAGGAGAAGACAACCATCTAGCTACTGCTATGGACCCATAGTCCAGGGGTGAACTACTCACACATCAATCCGGAGGCGATCATGGTGATGAAGAGTCCTCCGGGAGGTGATTCCCCTCTCTGGCAGGGTGCCGGAGGCGATCTCCTGAATCCCCCGAGATGGGATTGGCGGCGGCGGCGTCTCTGGAAGGTTTTCCGTATCGTGGCTCTCGGTACTGGGGTTTTCGCGACGAAGGCTCTAAGTAGGCGGCAGGGCAGAGTCGGAGGGCTGGCGAGGGCCCCACACGCTAGGGCGGCGCAGGCCCAGCCTTGGTCGCGCGGCCCTAGTGTGGCGGCGCCTCGTCGCCCCACTTCGTATCCCCTTCGGTCTTCTGGAAGCTTCGTGGAAAAATAAGACCCTGGGCGTTGATTTCGTCCAATTCCGAGAATATTTCCTTTGTAGGATTTCTGAAACCAAAAACAGCAGAAAACAACAACTGGCTCTTCGACATCTTGTCAATAGGTTAGTTCCGGAAAATGCATATAAATGATGTAAAGTGTGAACAAAACATGTTGGTATTGTCATAAAACTATCATGGAACATCAGAAATTATAGATACGTTGGAGACGTATCAGCCTCCATATCTAAGCAGGGGATTTAAGAGCGGGATGAGTATGAGCGTACTCAACAAGTTCATTATAGGAAAGAGGTGTTTAATGCACTAGCTACGGCATTAGACTAGAAAGTCTAATACCAATGCAGGTTTTCATAATCATTTCTTCAAAAGGTTGCTTTTATTCAGAAGAACTATGTCCGTCAGCTTTCACCGGTTTACTAGAACTTCATGGAGCTCCTTTCCGGCAGCGTTCGCAGCTTCCATATCCCGGAACAGGGAGTGACAGTCACGATTCATTACACTCGCGAGAGGTGTGTTGCTTTACCCATAAGAGATCTTAACCTTGGTGCCAATCGGGTGATCTTCCCGTCCACACTTCCTTTGGTGTGAGGCCCGGTATAAGGTCTAGCCAATCATGTTCCTCCGCCATTTCACTTTCGATGGAGGCAGCCTCGGCATAACCCCTATGATGCTAGTTCTATGAATGATGAATGATGACTATGGCATCTGTCAACACCCGGATTTTTAAGTCCAGATGCCTGTTATGCCATACATCGCAATCCCATGAATATTGTTGTTGCGAGACATAACAGTTGAATATCATAAGTCATCATTCATTACATACCATAGTCATCTTACAAATCGAGATCACATGATCCAATATTACACAAATAGTTGATCTATTGATCAACGGACACAAAGTTCATAGTTTCATAGCGGAAGCGTAGATAGAAGGGACTCTCTAGTCCACAGGCCAACGTCTGACGTCAGAAGATTCCCTAGTTGTCGTAGGCGTCCTGCTGGTCGTCATCTTCATACTGCTGGTCTGTGATGTCTACGGGAGCTTCTATTCTTGTAGACAGTGTTGGGCCTCCAAGAGCAGAGGTTTGTAGAACAACAGCAAGTTTCCCTTAAGTGGATCACCCAAGGTTTATCGATCTCAGGGAGGAAGAGGTCAAAGATATCCCTCTCAAGCAACCCCTGCAACCACAAAGCAAGAAGTCTCTTGTGTCCCCAACACACCTAATACAATAGGTGCACTAGTTCGGCGAAGAGATAGTGAGATACAAGTAATATGGATGAGTGTGAGTGGTAATAGCAATCTGAATGAAATATGGCAGCGAGCAAACATTCAACAAAACAAGTAGACAAACGGAGATTCGATGCTTGGAAGCAAGGCCCGTGGATCCCGCTTTCACTAGTGGACACTCTCAACAATGATCACATAATAGGACTACTCTACACCCTCTTGTTGGATGATGAACATCATTGTGTAGGATTACACGAACCCTCAATGCCGGAGTTAACAAGCTCCACAATATTCAATGTTCATATTTAAATAACCTTAGAGTGCAAGATAGATCAACACAACCAAACCAAGTACTAACATAGCATGCACACCGTAACCTTCACACTATGAAAGGAGGAATAGATCGCATCAATACCATCATAGTAATAGTTAACTTCATAATCTACAAGAGATCACAATCATAGCATAAACCAAGTACTTCATGATGCACACACCGCCAACATTACATCATGGAGGAGGAGTAAACTACTTTAATAACATCACTAGAGTAGCACATAGATAATATTCAACTTGATCACAAAGAGAGAGAGATGAACCACATAGCTACAGCGGAGCCCTCAGCCCCGGGGTGAATTACTCCTCCTCATCATGGAGGCAGCGATGGCGGTGAAGATGGCGGTGGAGACGGCGGTGGAGATGGCTCCGGGCAATTCCCCGTCCCGGCAGGTGCCGGAACGCAGACTTCGTCCCCCGAATTGGAGTTTCGCGATGTGGCGGCGCCCTGGAGTCTTTCTCGGAGTTTCGTCAGCAGGTGTCGAAGTTTTAGGTCACGACGGCTTAAATAGGCAAAGAGTCGGAGTCGGAAGAGTCCCGAGGCGACGACACCATAGGGTGGGGTGACCACCCTCCAAGCCGCGCCGGCCTATGGTGAGGAGGCCCTGGGCCTCCCCCTGGCTTGCCCTTCTGGCTCCGTGAGTCTTCCAAATAAATAGAATTTCTGTAATTTTTCTGGATTTTTCCGAGCACTTTGGTTTTTGGGCCTTTTCTGCAATAAACAGTACATAATAAACGTAAACCGACACCGTGGCATCTTGTTAATAGGTTAGTCCAATAAATGCCATAATATGATATAAAGTGCAAGCAAAACATGTAGGTATTGTCATAAAACAAGCATGGAACATCGTAAATTATAGATACGTTGGAGACGTATCGCATCCCCAAGCTTAGTTCCTACTCGTCCTCGAGTAGGTAAACGATAAAAAGATAATTTCTGAAGTGACACGCTACCAACATAATCTTGATCATACTATTGTAAATCATATGAGATGAATGCAGCGATTCGAAGCAATGTTAATGCAATGAGTAAACAATTAATCATATAGCAAAGACTTTTCATGAATAGTACTTTCAAGACAAGCATCAATGAGTCTTGCATAAGAGTTACTCATAAAGCAATAAATTCTTAGTAAAGACATTGAAGCAACACAATGGAAGATTAAGTTTCAGCGGTTGCTTTCAACTTGTAACATGTATATCTTATGGATAGTTGTCAATGCAAAGCGATATAACAAGTGCAATAAGCAAGTATGTAAGAATCAATGCACAGTTAATACAAGTGTTTGCTTCTAAGATAGAGAGAAATGAGTAAACTGACTCAACATAAAAGTAGAAGAAAGTCCCTTCGCAGAGGGAAACATTGATTGCTATATTTGTGCTAGAGCTTTTATTTTGAAAACAAGAAACAATTTTGTCAACGGTAGTAATAAAGCATATGTATCATGTAAATTATATCTTACAAGTTGCAAGCCTCATGCATAGTATACTAATAGTGCCCGCACCTTGTCCTAATTAGCTTGGACTACCGGAATTATCGCAATGCACATGTTTTAACCAAGTGTCACAAAGGGGTACCTCTATGCCGCCTGTACAAAGGTCTAAGGAGAAAGGCTCGCATTGGATTTCTCGCTATTGATTATTCTCAACTTAGACATCCATACCGGGACAACATAGACAACAGATAATGGACTCCTCTTTATGCATAAGCATGTAGCAACAATTAATTTTCTCATATGAGATTGAGGATATATGTCCAAAACTGAAACTTCCACCATGGATCATGGATTTAGTTAGCGGCCCAATGTTCTTCTCTAACAATATGCACTCTCTAACCATAAGGTGGTAGATCGCCCTTACTTCAGACAAGACGAACATGCATAGCAACTCACATGATATTCAACAAAGAGTAGTTGATGGCGTCGCCAGGAACATGGTTATCGCACAACAAGCAACTTAATAAGAGATAAAGTGCATAAGTACATATTCAATACCACAATAGTTTTTAAGCTATTTGTCCCATGAGCTATATATTGCAAAGGTAGAGGATAGAAATTTAAAGGTAGCACTTCAAGCAATTTACTTTGGAATGGCGGAGAAATACCATGTAGTAGGTAGGTATGGTGGACACAAATGGCATAGTGGTTGGCTCAAGTATTTTGGATGCATGAGAAGTATTCCCTCTCGATACAAGGCTTAGGCTAGCAAGGTTGTTTGAAGCAAACACAAGCATAAACTAGTACATCAAAACTTACATAAAAGACATATTACAAGCATTATAAGACTATACATCGTCTTCCTTGTTGTTCAAACACCTCACTAGAAAATATCTAGACTCTAGAGAAACCACTCATGCAAACCAAATTTTAACAAGCTCTATGTATTTCTTCACTAACAGGTGCAAAGTATATGATGCAAGAGCTTAAACAAGAGCACAACAATTGCCAAGTATCAAGTTATTCAAGACATCATACCAATTACTACATGTAGCATTTTCTGTTTCCAACCATACAACAATTAACGAAGCAGTTTCAACCTTCGCCATGAACATTAAAAGCTAAGAACACATGTGTTCATACGAACCAGCGGAGCGTGTCTCTCTCCCACACAAGCATTTATTCAAACAAGAACAAAAACAAGAAACATACAGACGCTCCAAGTAAAGTACATAAGATGTGACCGAATAAAAATATAGTTTCGAGAGAAGGAACCTGATAATTTGTCGATGAAGAAGGGGATGCCTTGGGCATCCCCAAGCTTAGATGCTTGAGTCTTCTTGAAATATGCAGGGATGAACCACCGGAGCATCCCCAAGCTTAGAATTTTCACTCTTCTTGATCACATTGTATCATCCTCCTCTCTTGACCCTTGAAAACTTCCTTCACACCAAACTCAAAACAACTCATTAGAGGGTTAGTGCATAATCAAAAATTCACATGTTCAGAGGTGACACAATCATTCTTAACACTTCTGGACATTGCCCAAAGCTACTGGAAGTCAATGGAACAAAGAAATCCATCCCACATAGCAAAAGAGGCAATGCGAAATAAAAGGCAGAATCTGTCAAAACAGAACAGTCCGTAAAGACGAATTTTATTGAGGCACCAGACTTGCTCAAATGAAAATGCTCAAATTGAATGAAAGTTGCGTACATATCTGAGGATCACTCAAGTAAATTGGCATAATTTTCTGAGTTACCTACAGAGAATTTTGCCCAGATTCGTGACAGCAAAGAAATCTGTTTCTGCGCAGTAATCCAAATCTAGTATGAACCTTACTATCAACGACTTTACTTGGCACAACAAAACACAAAACTAAGATAAGGAGAGGTTGCTACTGTAGTAAACAACTTCCAAGACACAAATATAAAACAAAGTACTGTAGCAAAATAACACATGGGTTATCTCCCAAGAAGTTCTTTCTTTATAGCCATTAAGATGGGCTCAATAGTTTTGATGATGCACTCGCAAGAAATAGTATTTGAAGCAAAAGAGAGCTTCAAGAGGCAAATTTAAAACACATTTAAGCCTAACATGCTTCCTATGCAGAGGAATCTTGTACACAAATGAATTCATGAAGAACAAAGTGACAAGCATAAGAGGATAAAACACGAGTAGCTTCAAGATTCTCAACATAAAGAGGGGAAACTTAATATTATTAAGATGCATATAACCATATTTCCCTCTCTCATAATAACTTTCAGTAGCATCATTGATGAAATCCACAATATACCCATCACTTAAAACATTCTTATCATGGTTCATATGCATAGAAGTATCATTAATTTTGGCATAAGAAGAGTTCTTCTCATTAATAGTAATTGGAGCAAGATTATTATCAAGAATTTGAACATGGTAAACAAGTTGCATATTAAAAGAATTGTTTTTGGTAATCCAATCATGACTATGACAAGTTTCATAAGGATAGTTATAACCTATATCATAGCATTCTTTATAATAATCATCAAAGATCGGAGGCACAGTGTCATCATAAGAAATAGAATAGTTATCTTTCACAGTCAGTTTATCTGTGTCCACACCATCATTGTTATTAGAAGGAGATGTATCAAGAACACAATGACCAGTAGCAAAAGGATTTTCAAACACCTCTTCCCCAAGCTTAGAGCTTTCTATATCATTATGGGAGGAAGCATGGATAGCACTGACACTATGGCAATTATTATCATCTTCGTAATTAGTTTCCCGCAGATTTGTAATATCAAAAGTAGTGTGCTCATTCAAATCATGATCGCTAATGTATGTAAAGGGCATAGGAAGATCATCGTATTCAGATTCATTATCACAATAATCATTAGGAGCAACATACTTACGGTTACCTAGCGTTATCTCATTCACGCGGGGATACGCCGTTACCTCTTTCTTTTTATTCTCCTTCTTCTTCTTCTTCTTCTTCTTCGTTCCCTTCTTCTTCTTCTCTTCCTTCTCCTCGTTCCTTTCTTTAGAAGGAAGAGGCTTGAAGGGTGGCTTGTCCGCATAACCTGATTTACCTTCAGAAACAATAGAAGAAACTTGGGAGGATCCCTCCTTTTCATTAATTAGTTGAAAACACCCAGCGGTCCTATCATATTTTGGCAAGGTTTCATCTTCTAAAATATTTTGTATGTAAGTATTTGTATGGCTATTATCAATGCAATAAGAAAAACACCCATGCAGGACATCATCAATATCAAGATCACTCATATGTAACAAAGAGATTTTTCTCGACAGTTCTTCACACCCCAAAAATAAAGTAAGTTCGTCATGCTGATTAGGAGTAATTTCATCATCACAATACAAATTTGCAGCACTCATTGGGTTCAAATTATCATTGGAGGAGCATTGAAAATTAAAATGACCCACTTCATGGCAAACTTCACAAATAAAAGGATAGAGGGCACAAACTTTTTTACCAAGATCATCTAGAGCCCTAAACCACTTTCTAGTTTTTTCATTAGCATGATGGATACAATATTCATCTTTGATTTGATTAATTCCACAAGGTCTATGTATTCCACAAAAATTAACATGCTTATAGGAAATAACATTCTTAGGAGTTTGAGCATGCTTATTGCAATAATTAACTACAATTTCATTCTTCATGCAAGCCTCTTTAAAGGGTTCATGATACTTATCAAAATTCTTCTTAGGCAATTCAAAATGAGAAGCAAAGGATTTATAAAGATTTGCAAGCAACTTGAGAGTCAAGACCATAAGTAGCACTCATATTTCGAAATTTATCGGTATCCATAAAAGCTTCAATGCATTCATAATCATAATTTATACCTGACTCCTTACCTTCATTGTTCTCCCATCCTTCAGCGTTTTCCTTAATCCGATCAAGAAGATCCCACCTAGCTTCAACCTCCTTGCTTGTGAAAGATCCCTCCGAACAGGCATCCAGATAGTCCTTGTGTTGTCCTGAAAGCCTCGCATAAAAATTGTTAACAATAACATTACTGGGGAGCTCATGAATGGGGCATTTGAGCATTAGTGATTTCAATCTCCCCCACGCTTGAGAAATACTCTCTCCATCACGAGGATAAAAGTTATAAATATAATTCCTATCAATATGCACTTCATGAGGAGGGTAAAATTTAGAATAAAAGAGAGATGCAATTTCCTCCCAACCAAGAGAATGACTATTCTCCAACAATTTATACCAATGCGCCGCTTTACCGATCAGCGAGAAAGAGAATAGCTTCTTCTTCACTTCATCCATAGAGATACCTGCACACTTGAATAACCCGCATAATTCATGCAAAAACTGTAAATGATCTCCAGGATGGACAGTTCCATCCCCTTTATAGCGGTTATCCATAACACGTTCAATAATTTTCATGGGTATCTTGACAGAAGTACTTGCAGTTGGTGGATTTAAAGTATCACAAGCATTATTAGAGTTATCGCATATGGGAGATAAAGCATTATCAGAACAAATTTTCTCCCCTAAAGATGGGAAGCCAAAAAGATCAAAGAAACTAGCTTCCCCAAGCTTAGACTTATTCATAGCATTAGAAGTGATTGCGTTCATACCAATAATATTGCTACTAGCATGCAAATGAGGTTCCATAGGTTCTTTAATTTTCGCATCACACAATTCATGTCCTAGATTAGGAAATAAATCAAAAAGCTCATAGTTGTATTCCATTATGCCTAACTAGTGTAAACAAGAAACAAAAAGTTGCAATTGCAGGATCTAAAGGAAATAGCTTCGAGCACAAACACAATGGCGCCAGAAAAGTACTGTTACCTGGAACCGGAGTATGAGTGCCTTTTACCTTTCCTCCCCGACAACGGCGCCAGAAAATAGCTTGATGTCTACGAGAGCTTCTATTCTTGTAGACAGTGTTGGGCCTCCAAGAGCAGAGGTTTGTAGAACAGCAACAAGTTTCCCTTAAGTGGATCACCCAAGGTTTATCGATCTCAGGGAGGAAGAGGTCAAAGATATCCCTCTCAAGCAACCCCGCAACCACAAAGCAAGAAGTCTCTTGTGTCCCCAACACACCTAATACAATAGGTGCACTAGTTCGGCGAAGAGATAGTGAGATACAAGTAATATGGATGAGTGTGAGTGGTAATAGCAATCTGAATGAAATATGGCAGCGAGCAAACATTCAACAAAACAGTAGACAAACGGAGATTCGATGCTTGGAAGCAAGGCCCAGGGATCCTGCTTTCACTAGTGGACACTCTCAACAATGATCACATAATAGGACTACTCTACACCCTCTTGTTGGATGATGAACATCATTGTGTAGGATTACACGAACCCTCAATGCCGGAGTTAACAAGCTCCACAATATTCAATGTTCATATTTAAATAACCTTAGAGTGCAAGATAGATCAACACAACCAAACCAAGTACTAACATAGCATGCACACCGTAACCTTCACACTATGAAAGGAGGAATAGATCGCATCAATACCATCATAGTAATAGTTAACTTCATAATCTACAAGAGATCACAATCATAGCATAAACCAAGTACTTCATGATGCACACACTGCCAACATTACATCATGGAGGAGGAGTAAACTACTTTAATAACATCACTAGAGTAGCACATAGATAATATTCAACTTGATCACAAAGAGAGAGAGATGAACCACATAGCTACAGCGGAGCCCTCAGCCCCGGGGTGAATTACTCCCTCCTCATCATGGAGGCAGCGATGGCGGTGAAGATGGCGGTGGAGACGGCGGTGGAGATGGCTCCGGGGCAATTCCCCGTCCCGGCAGGGTGCCGAACGCAGACTTCGTCCCCGAATTGGAGTTTCGCGATGTGGCGGCGCCCCTGGAGTCTTTCTGGAGTTTCGTCAAGCGGTGTCGAAGTTTTAGGTCACGACGGCTTAAATAGGCAAAGAGTCGGAGTCGGAAGAGTCCCGAGGCGACGACACCATAGGGTGGGGTGACCACCCTCCAAGCCGCGCCGGCCTATGGTGAGGAGGCCCTGGGCCTCCCCCTGGCTTGCCCTTCTGGCTCCGTGAGTCTTCCAAACGAAATAGAATTTCTGTAATTTTTCTGGATTTTTCCGAGCACTTTGGTTTTTGGGCCTTTTCTGCAATAAACAGACATAATAAACAGAAACCGGCACTGTGGCATCTTGTTAATAGGTTAGTCCAGTAAATGCCATAATATGATATAAAGTGCAAGCAAAACATGTAGGTATTGTCATAAAACAAGCATGGAACATCAGAAATTATAGATACGTTGGAGACGTATCAGTCTGCTTCATAGTCTGGCCATTTGAATAGCCAGGGACAAAGCCGTGAGTACTTTCAAGTACTCGCAAACTAATACTAATGTAAGTACTAATATTTCTATTGAAAGTGTTCTAAGCTCTAGGATTGTTTGCATAAAGCCAATTTTAGTTTATAAACATTTTCGTAAACAACTCCTCATGTGCTAACTAACTCAAGTGGGAACATTAGTGTCATTCCCACAACTCTGTTGTGATTCAAAGTCAAAGTCACCTTTCAAAATTCACTTCACAAGTCACCATTCATATTTTTAGAAAAGTTCTAATGATGGAACAGTATGGCCTTCCCAACTGTTCATGACCGCGGACGCGGCTATTCGAATAGGTTTAACTCTGCAGAGGTTGTACACTGTAATATCCCAGGTTTAGAGGCTATAAAATGAGAGAACACCAAAGTGTGCATTGCATTCATGCATAGAAAATCCGGGGAATTTTCGCGCTTCAAATAAAACTTACCACGATAATCGAAGTTTCACTTGACTTGCTGGAATTGAAGTAGATCATCAAGTCAAGCGCTATAAACTTCACCGTGATCTTTGCTAAAACCCTGTTTTGGGTAGAGATGATTTGATCTATGGGCTAGATCAAATAGAAGTAGATTCACAACAAATAACACCTTAAGTAAGGATCAACTACAAGATTTTATAAAGGAATTCAACATGCCATTCCTTACAACCACACATGAATAATTATTCAACTATAAATCAAAGAACACAACTAACTAAGAAACTATTCTTTACTTATCTTATCCATGTCTTCTACTAAATAAATGTTCCTACCATGAGTCACATGGTATATCTTTTCAACTACAATACTTGAATCCATCTCAAGGACATTCATATTCATTCTTCAGTAACCCTTGACCATTCCAACCTTGTTTCCCAACTCATACCTTTAAACCTATAGAAAAGAGAGAATCATTCATATGCTTATTCTATCCATTGAATAGAACCTAGATTACTATTTAAACCTTATCCAATTGAGATACTTGTTGTTACTAACCAATGATACAAGAAATATAAGTCAAGTATTAAACCCTACTTGACCTAGCTAACACTTGATAGTAAGTAAGAACCTCTTTTACTAGTGATCCAAGAGAGAGGCAAGTGTTGTGATCATTACAACTTGGTAATGATCATAAACCATGGAGAAAACCCTACTTATTCAGAAGATCTCAACATAAAGAGGTATACTTAAGTATATGGACTTATACTTGATCTTGGAGAGAGAACCATAATTCACAACTGAATTGTTATGAGGCCAATACTTTGATCACTACAAATTGGGTGATGATCATAAACCCTAAGAACCTAAGTGAGTGTGATTAGAGTAATAATAAAGAGAGATTAGTGAGGAATATGTGGATCATGTCTAATGCATGATCTTACCTTATAAATTGAGATGATAAGTTGAACCTATATATGTGATTCATAGATCTCATTCTTCACATGAAATGATAAGTAAATCATTAGTAGTTAATCCAGACCAATACTCATGCCTTGTATAGAGTTGCATTGATATGATATTTAAACCTTGCTTATTCAAACACTTGAGACAAACCTAGCATTGCCTTGATACAATAATTCTACCTAAATGAGGAGGATAACTCTAGCCACTAAAACATGATCAAGTTTATACCATATCTGAATCCTAGTTGTGTACCACATTGGTGATCACTACTAAAACCCTAAACCATATTTGAATTCCAATCCAGGCATCACTTTGGAACATAAGTAAAACCCTGCCATGCCTCATGCCTAACTAATACTTCAAATGGTGAAGTATTCCCCAAACCCTAAACCTTTCACATATGATCCACCCCACATAAAATATTGTTTCCTAACTTGTGTATCATGGATCACAAGTAATAACCCAAGTCATATATACCTAAAGACTAGATTCCATTTGGTGAGTATAGTGAAACTAATATCCAATTCTATTTGGTATTCCAAGTACCTTGCCTAATTGACCAAATGGAGTAGAATTTTATAAAATAGAATCATCATATAAGTAGTTGAATTAACTATGGGGAATATAGGATCCATCCTAAATAATTTAAGTCAAAGCTTGATTGATAATTATAGAGTTCATCTCACAACTCTTCTTAAACTCTAAGAATCATCATCCACATAAAATCATGAATCCAATTCCATCCTCATTTTCACTACTAATTTAAATTCTAGCCATAATGAAAATTATATGTGAACAATCCATATTGTTAAGTACTAGCTCAACCTAATCATGTGTTCATTATGCACAGGTTATAAATTTTCAAACCACTTAAATAGACCTGGTTTCTAAATTAAAAAGGGAATTGAAATAAGTAACTAACCATTTCTATTTTACTCAAGTCTCACAAGATAGCAATATAATAAAAATTCCAATACTTGTTTAAACAATCGAATTAAGCAGGGAGCATGATTATCAAAGTGTTTGATATCCAAATAATTTAGAATCTGCAAAACAACACATAATTCAAATCAAATTAAAACCAGAAAATAAAAACAGAAAAGAAAATAACAAATAGAAAAGGTGAGAGAGGGGCTTACCTTGCCAGGCCAAGCCAGCAGCCGCAGCAACCCGAAGCCAACCCAGCACCGCAGCCCAACCTTGGCCCAGCACCGCAGCCCAGCCCAGGTCCTCGTACCCCTTCGTCCAGAAATATCAATGAGGGGGAAGTTCATCCTCATCCCCTTCCTCTCACGGGGGAGCGACAACACGATGTGCCCAGGCCACGTCCCGGCCGATTTCGTGGACTTTACGACCACCTCGCCGACCGTGGAGAGCTCTATAAATACCCCGACGAACCCTAGCTTCCTGTTTCCTCTTTTTCCCCTCTTATTTCTTCTCTGGCCGAAACCCTAGCTGAGCCGGCCAACTCGTCTCGCCGTCGATGGAGGCACCCCCGAGCCAAGCCGTGGACGCCATCGTCTTCCTCGCCTTCGACTTGCCCAGTCTACAAAAGGAATCGAGCTGGAGCGCTCGGGAGCGTCCACACCGACTCCGTCTTCTCCGACACCAGCCACCATCGCCGCCGTCGTTACAGACCACCTCAAGCCCCGCCGTCAAGCCCTACGTGCTCAGGGTGAGCTTCTCTTCCGCCTAGTCCGCTCGTCCAGTTCAATTGCATCCCAATTCGTCGCCGCACCGTGAGCCTGCAAGCTCCGCCGCTTCACCTCACCGCCGGTCACTCTCCGATGACCATTCGGAGGGGGCGCCGCCACCCTTAGGTTCCCAGTAGCGCGCATGTTCTTTTGAACCCGCTTGTGTAGCCGGGGGAGGCCGGGGGCGTCGGCGTCGTCGACGACTGCCTCCCGGTGAGCTGCTCCCGCGCCACGCTCGATTTTGACCTGGTCCACTCCCACATGGCTGCCACGCTGGACTTGACACCACGGGTCAGTGTCTGTGACTAGAGTCCGAACCGGTACATCTAGTGTTTTCTGTTTATTTCAAATTCCAGTAAATTGCTGAAACTTTGAAAAATCAAAGAAGAATCATTTCAACTCAGAAAAATTTAAATAATATATCAAAATGCTCACAAAAATAAACTCTATTCAAATAAAATATAAAACAAAAATGTGTGACAAAATAAAAATCCATTTATTTTTAACCTGATTAATTATGACATTTAATTTATTTACAATACAATTTGAATTCAATAATTAGTGAAGTTTAAAAATTAAATTTTAACTAATCAGTAACTAATTAAAATGTTAAGATTAATTTTCTTTATCATATTCGCATTAACTTAATTATTAGTGGTAATTCATAAACCCTAATTTGCAAATTACCATTTACCATTTTCTTTAAATAGTAATAACTCAAGAAAATATTAAAAGCCAAGATTATTTTGATAACTAAAATTTTGTAACTTAAACATTCTTTAATTAGCAAGTTATTATTTTAAAATCTAATCATAATTCTAAAACCCTAATTCTGGAAATTAAACCCTAACTAAAATTTGTCTTAATTCTTAAACCTTTTAAAAATAATTAAATGATAAGGATGTTATTACTTTTGTGCAAAGTACTTAATCACATTAATTCTAGTACCAAGTATTACTTTAAGAATTGAGTCATAATTTAGAAACCCTAGTTTTATTATAAGTTAGAATATGGATCCCATTATTTTATGTGTTCATCCCAAATAGTTGAAATCCTAAAACCCTAGGGGTTTAGCCCATGTGATCATGTGAATGTCACCTTACATAGAGAACCATATTATGTGACCAACAAATACAAGTTATGATCCACTAGCATAAACCAAGTCACATGAGATTATCATTTCATGTTTCCATTCTTAGTTTAAACCTATATGATTCACTAGTGCCATCTTGATGCAAACCCTAGCTTGTTAAATGGATTAGTACCATTGATCACCACTCCATTATACCACACCATGAGGATCAACCTTAATCATCATAATTTAGTAGAACTATAATAATAAACCTTAGTACCAACCTTGTGTAGCAATTCACATCACATGCTCCTATTCCACTCAACCCTACTTAGGAAAAGATAATCCACTTAGCTTAGGAACTATTAGTGATTACTTAATGAAGCAAATGTGAAGCCATAGTAAACCCTAATTCAAAGCAAAACCTTGACTATCATTCTTGATATGATACCCATAATCAACCATAGTAATAAACCTGCCAATACTTGTTGTATATGAACCATTCTACTTAAAGAACCCAACTAGTTCCTATTAGCAAACTAAATGAATCCAATAGTAAACCCTAGAAAGCCATAGCTCCTATGTATAGTAGTTCATATTCTTATCTAACCTGTTCTTCAAAAGTTATTCTTTTGGAGTACAAATGTCAATCAAACCTTAGAAGCCTAATCCTTCTTTGAAATACTCATTATTTCTTAAACACCATGTTCTTCAAAAGTTATTCTTTTGAAGTATAGTATAAGTAATCATCAACCATGTTCTGTAGAACTTAAAATTGACAACTGTTCTTTACATATTAATCCACCACTATTCTTTATGTGTATGATTGTTATGATGTCTTATATCACTTGGATATGATGCTAATATAACCAAACCCTAATAAGAACCTTGTTTGAGAACCATTCTAAAAGTACAACCAACCCTAAAGAAATCTTTACAACTCATACATCCTAAATCATCGAGGTTAGGTTACGCTCGGAACGATTGCATTTCATACTATGCATTATAGCATCTTTGCCAGTTCTTTAAACATTGTCCTTACCGGACGATGATGGTATTTCAGCATTTGGAGTTATCAAGTATCGAAGCTTTTGCCTGCATAATCTTGCAGTCAAGAAAGGCAAGTTCATCGCTTGCTCATGTCATTTGATTATTTGTATCAAACTATATGCAAAGTACTATACTTATCACTCATGCATTGAAAAGCAAAGTATTATTTTACAATTATGAATATGACTATGTGGTGGGCAATGGAACCATGGTATGTGTTGATATTGTGGAGGTTCCATTGCATGGGTACTACTCATCTAGGACTAAGTACCAATGCCGTACAGTGATTCTAGCGCCGTACATATCGCGTTGACCATAAGATCTATAATGGCTCTGGGGAAGCCAGCCGTATCTTTTCCCTTCTGCACGCCAACGGACTGGTAGAGCTTGCGGGGTGTTGGAGGCACTCGCCGTAGGTTGGGATAGCCTTTTAAATCCCCATCCATTAGTGATGTTAGCTCTACGGTCTATGATGGATTGTCCGGAGTACACCGTGAGTAAAGCCGTATTATCGGAAGAAGTCTATCGGGGGTGTAGGGTCGGACAAAAGGGTGGGTTTGCAGTCGCGGAGAAGGCGGTGTGGGCTTGGATCTTACACCTGGCCTCACACCAAAGGAAGTGTGGACGGGAAAGCTTGCACCTGGTTGGCAACAAGGATAAGGTCTCTTGTGGGAAAAGTAACACACCTCTGCAGAGGATACTGAATTGTGACTGTCACTCCCTATTCCGGGAAGGGAACTGCGAACGCGGCAGGAAAGGAACTCCATGAATGTCGTCGTGGTGAACGAGCAGATGCCATGGGATGGCTTAAGTTGGGGCCGAATGGGCGCTAGAGGATTCGGGGGAGGGTTTGCGACTAGATGGGATGAACTTCCGGATGCTTTCCTCAAGAACACAACCAAAGGCCGGTATGCAAGAAGAGAGACAAGAGGAAGAACTCTGCTCTAGATCGCTAGCTTCATTGATCTCAACATGGTTACAGGTTCTTGGATACAAGGTCTATCGTCTAATCTCACACAACACCACCTTCCCGTAAGAGGCTATGCCCCCTCTCCTTATATATGGGAGAGGGTGGCTTACAGAGAAAGAAACCCTAATGGCATCTTTGACTGGAAAAACTACTTTACAAAGCTACTTTAATCATGGATGACGCCGGGGTCTTCTTTAATCAGGAACGCTGACGTCCTCCGGCTTCTTTCAGCGTCACCCCTCTCTTTGGCGCCAGGGCTTCGATTAAAGTCACTTTGCTTAGCTCATCCTTGTCTTCTAGCTCTGTAGAGAATCTTTGACCAGTCTTGCCGACAGGCCCTTCTCTCCGGTAGCCCGGTATCTTCTTTATCCGGTTCCGGTATACCCCTCTTGGGGATACCGGCTTAGCTTCACTTAGCCAAACTCTTATCTTTGTGCTCCGGTAAGAAGATTAAACCGGTATCTTGATGGCTCAAACCATCCGGTTTGGCATGCCTTTGGCATACCGGGGGTCATCCCCCCAACATTAGTCCCCGAAGACGGTATAGTCTGACGGATTCTATCCTACAGACCATGCCAGGTTTTCATGTTTTTAGGATACCGGTTTAATCTCTCCGGTGTTGAGCTTGGATCCGGCATCTTTGCCCGGACTTATCTTTTCTCTCATTGCAAGGTATCCTCCGGCATCTTTTTGTCCGGTATCTTTAGCATTTACTCTTTCCTCGGAGAAGTCAAGAATTTCTCGGGCCCCGCGCCTGTCAGTGACATGCGCACTGTTAACTGTCGCGCCAATGTCAGGGGTCACTTCGCTTCGACTCCCGCGCGTGTATTAAATGCCCCACAGCGGATCCCAGTCGCCACTACGGATCTGTGTGCGCCTCCATGTATCTTTTTATTTCCTTGCGTGTACCTCCTCGCCACATGGCGGCCCGTGGCGCGAACCGTCGCGGCCCGCGGAGCGAACCGCCGCGGCCCGACGGTTTTTGGCCCACCTTCTCTCTTCCTTTATAAGGCAGAACCGCTCCCTCTTCTTCCTCTTCTCGCATTCCCCACTCTTCGCGCACAGTGCCTCTTGCTCTCTGCGCCTCCGCCGTTCTCCGTCCGCCGCCGTTCGCTCGAGCTCCGCGGCCCGGTGATACGTCCAATTTGCATCACTACTTTATATCATAATTTGCTGTTATTCATTGATATATTTCATATTGGGACACAATACTTATGTTATTTCATCTATTTTGCATGTTTCATCATTGTTGGAGGATCAAGCACCGGAGCCAGGATTCTGCTGGAAAAAGCACCGTCGTAACGCAATATTTCGGAAGATCAACTGTGGAAGGAAATTATACCAAAAATCCTATTTTTCAAGATGACGAAGGAAGCCAGAAGGAGGAGCCAGCTGGACCCAGGGTGGGCCCACACCATAGGGCGGCGTGGCCCATGGCCTGGCCGCGCCACCATGTGGTGTGGGGGCCCCACAGCCCCTTTCGCCTCCTTTTCTTCGCGAAATCCTTCGTCCCGAAAACCTAAGCCACAGACGGTACCTCGCGAAGAGTTACAGCCGCCTCTGCGGGGCGGAGAACACCGAGAGAGAAAGAGCTCTCCGGCGGGTAGGAATCCGCCGGGGAAATTCCCTCCGGGAGGGGGAAATCGACGCCATCGTCACCGTCATCGAGCTGGACATCATCTCCATCACCATCATCATCATCTTCACCATCATCACCGCCGTATCCACCGCTGGACACCGTCACTGCCGTAGCAATTTGGGTTTGATCTTGATTGTTTGATAGGGGAAACTCTCCCGGTATCGATCTCTACTTGTTGTTGATGCTATTGAGTGAAACCATTGAACCAAATTTATGTTCAGATCGTTATTCATCATCATATCACCTCTGATCATGTTCCATATGATCTCTCGTGAGTAGTTCGTTTAGTTCTTGAGGACATGGGTGAAGTCTAAATGTTAGTAGTGAACTATGGTTGAGTAATATTCAATGGTATGATATTTAAGTTGTGGTGTTATTCTTCTAGTGGTGTCATGTGAACGTCGACTACATGACACTTCACCATTTATGGGCCTAGGGGAATGCTTCTTGTATTCGTTTGCCAATTGCGGGGTTGCCGGAGTGACAGAAACCTAAACCCCCGTTGGTATATCGAAGTAGGAGGGATAGCAGGATCTTAGAGTTTAAGGCTGTGGTTAGATTTATTCTTAATTACTTTCTTGTAGTTGCGGATGCTTGCAAGGGGTATAATCACAAGTATGTATTAGTCCTAGGAAGGGTGGTACATTAGCATAGGTTCACCCACACAACACTTATCATAACAATGAAGATTATTTAGCCGTATGTAGCGAAAGCACTAGACTAAAATCCCGTGTGTCCTCGAGAACGTTTGGTCATTATAAGTAAACAAACCGGCTTGTCCTTTGTGCTAAAAAGGATTGGGCCACTCGCTGCAATTGTTACTCTCGCACTTTACTTACTCGTACTTTATTCAACTGTTACATCTAAACCCCCTGAATACTTGTCTGTGAGCATTTACAGTGAATCCTTCATCGAAACTGCTTGTCAACACCTTCTGCTCGTCGTTGGGATCGACATTCTTACTTATCGAAAGTACTACGATACACCCCCTATACTTGTGGGTCATCAAGACTATTTTCTGGCGCCGTTGCCGGGGAGTGAAGCGCTATTGGTAAGTGGAATTGGTAAGGAAAACCTTTACTGTTTGTGCTGATTTTATTTCTGCCTGCTGCTATAAGTCATTATGGAGAGGTCTTCTATTCAATTTTTATTTGGGAAATCTACTACTACTGCAACAGTAGTGGATGAGGCGCCAGGTGAGGAAGTGATACCATATAAAATACCTATGAAAATTATTGAACGTGTTATGGATAACCGCTATGAAGGGGATGGAACTGTTCACCCTGGAGATCATTTATTGTTCTTACATGAATTATGCGGTTTATTCAAGTGTGCAGGTATTGCTATGGATGAAGTGAGGAAGAAACTATTATCTTTATCGCTGTCTGGTAAAGCGGCGCATTGGTATAAATTACTGGATAATGGGGATTCTCTTGAATGGAATGATATTGTGCCCCGGTTTTATTCTAAGTTCTATCCTCCAAGTTTAATTCACAAGGATCGGAATCGCATATATAATTTTTGGCCTCATGATGGAGAGAGTATTGCCCAAGCTTGGGGGAGATTGAAGTCTTTAATGCTCAAATGCCCCATTCATGAGCTTCCTGGTAATGTTATTATTGATAATTTCTATGCAAGACTTTCTTTTCAAGACAAGACCTTGCTGGATACTTCTTGTTCTGGATCATTTACACGCAACAAAGAAGAGTTTAAAAGGGACCTTCTTGATCGGATCCAAGAAAATACCGAAGGTTGGGAGAACGACAAGGATAGAGAATCAGGTATAATTTATGATTATAAATGCATTGAAGCTTTTATGGATACCGATAAATTTCGTAATATGAGTGCTACATATGGTCTTGATTCTCAAGTTGCTGCAAATCTTTATAAAGCTTTTGCCTCTCATTATGAATTGCCAAAGAAGAATTTTGATAAGTATCATGAACCGTATAAAGATAAAATTGATTCATCTATTAATAAATGAGTTGTAGTTGAAACTGCTGATCATGTTATTCCTGAAGCTTATATTGAAAAAACTCCTTTCCCTGCTAAAATGAAGGAGTACTCTTTATAAATAGTGCGGTTCATAAAAGTGAAAACAAACCCGTAGAACCCGAAGAACAAATAAAAGTTGAACTCTGTTGTTGCAATAGTTAAAGATCTTGTGACCGAAAATGTGGAGGATGGTCATATTATTTTCTGTGAAGATGCTTCTAATATTGTTTCACATCCTAATAAACCCAAACAAGCTAGTGTTCCTATGCTATCTGTTAGAATTGGTGATCATTGTTATTATGGATTATGTGATATTGGTGCAAGCGTTAGTGCTATTCCTTACGAGCTTTACACGGAGATTATGCATGAAATTGATTCTTGTGAACTTGAAGATATTGATGTGGTTATTCAGCTGGCTAATAGAGAAACTATTTCTCCAATTGGTATTGTTCGAGATGTGGAAGTTTTATGCGGTAAGATTAAATATCCTGCTGACTTTTTGGTACTTGGTTATGCTGCTAGTGATTATTGTCCTATTATTTTTGGTAGACCTTTTATAAATACTTGTGGAGCTATTATAGATTGCAAGAAAGAGAAAATTTTGACTAAATTTGCTGGTGAATCTTATGAGTTTAACTTCTCTAAATTTACCAAAACTCCTTATAAAGCTGATTTGCCTAGTGATGATTTTAAAATGGAACAAGTGTGCATCTATTGTTCTTGTTCCTAACAATCCTTTGCAGCAACATTTGGAGGATAGCGAGAGTGAAGTCTTTAGGAAAGAAAGAGATGAGCTTGAGGAAATTTTTCTTCGCCAACCTATTCTCAAGCATGATTTACCGGTGGAAGATTTGGGTACAATACCGCCACCAAAGGAAGATCCTGTTTTTGAATTAAAGCCTTTGCCTGATAATCTTAAATATGCTCATATTGATGATAAGAAAATATATCCTGTTATTATTAGTTCTAAGCTTTCATAGATTGAGGAAGAAAGGTTATTGGAAATATTGAAGAAGCACCGAGGCGCTATTGGCTACACTCTTGATGATTTGAAAGGGATTTCTCCTTCTATTTGCCAACATGCTATTAATATGGAAGATGATACAAAGCCTGTTGTTGAACATCATCGTCGTCTAATTCCGAAGATGAAGGAAGTGGTAAGGAATGAGGTATTAAGACTTCTTGAAGCTGGTATTATATATCCTATTGCTGATAGTAGATGGGTTAGTCCTGTGCATTGCGTTCCCAAGAAAGGAGGAATGACTGTTGTGCCTAATGATAATGATGAGCTCATTCCTCAAAGAGTAGTTGTAGGGTATAGAATGTGCATTGATTTTCGAAAAGTTAATAAAGTTACTAAGAAAGATCATTACCCTTTACCATTTATTGATCAAATGCTAGAAAGATTGTCTAAAAATACACATTTTTGTTTTCTTGATGGTTATTCTGGGTTTTCACAAATTGCTGTTAAAGCTAAAGATCAAGAGAAAACCACTTTCACTTGTCCCTATGGAACTTATGCTTATAGACGTATGCCTTTTGGTTTATGTAATGCTCCTGCTACTTTTCAAAGATGCATGTCTGCTATTTTTCATGGTTTTTGTGAGAGTATTGTAGAGGTATTCATGGATGATTTTTCCGTCTATGGGAATTCTTTTGATAGTTGCTTGCGAAACCTTGATAAAGTTTTGCGTAGATGTGAAGAAACTAACCTTGTTCTTAATTGGGAGAAATGCCACTTTATGGTTAATGAAGGAATTGTATTGGGACATAAAATTTCCGAGAGAGGTATTGAAGTTGATAGAGCTAAAGTTGAAGCAATTGAGAAGATGCCCTATCCTAGGGATGTTAAAGGTATTCGTAGTTTTCTTGGTCATGCTGGGTTTTATAGGAGATTTATTAAAGATTTCTCCAAGATTTCAAAACCTCTTACTAATCTTCTTCAAAAAGACATACCATTTGTTTTTGATGATGATTGTAAGGAAGCTTTTGAAACTCTAAAGAAAGCCTTAACAACTGCTCCTATAGTTGAACCTCCTGATTGGAATTTACCCTTTGAGATTATGTGTGATGCTAGTGATTTTGCTGTAGGCGCTGTTCTTGGACAGCGAGTAGATAAAAAACTGAATGTTATTCATTATGCTAGTAAAACTCTTGATGCTACTCAAAGAAATTATGCTACGACTGAAAAAGAATTATTAGCTGTAGTCTTTGCTTGTGATAAATTTAGATCTTATATTGTTGATTCAAATATTACTATTCATACTGATCATGCTGCAATTAGATACCTTATGACAAAGAAAGATGCTAAGCCGAGGCTTATTAGATGGGTACTTCTTTTGCAAGAATTTGATTTACATATTGTAGATAGGAAAGGTGCCGATAATCCCGTTGCTGATAATTTGTCTAGATTGGAAAATATCGCTTATGATCCTGTTCCTGTTAATGATAGTTTTCCAAATGAACAATTGGCTGTAATAAAGGTGAGCTCGCGAGATAGCTCCTTGGTATGCTGATTATGCTAACTTTATTGTTTCCAAGTACTTGCCTCCAACCTTTTCAGCTTTTCAGCAAAGGAGGAAATTCTTTTATGACTTGAGGCATTATTTCTGGGATGACCCACACTTATATAAAGAAGGAGTGGATGGTATTATGCGAAGATGTGTTCCCGAATATGAACAACAGGAGATATTGAGTAAATGTCATGGTAGTGCTTATGGAGGACATCACGCCGGAGAAAGAACCGCGCAAAAGGTTCTACAATCAGGTTTTTATTGGCCAACTCTCTTCAAAGATGCGAGAAAGTTTATTTTATCTTGTGATGAATGCCAAAGGGTTGGTAATATCTCCGTACGTAATGAAATGCCTATGAATTATACTCTTGTTATTGAACCGTTTGATTGTTGGGGATTTGACTTCATGGGACCTTTTCCCTCTTCGAAGGTAACACTCATATACTTGTTGCTATTGATTATGTTACTAAATGGGTGGAAGCCATACCTACAAAAAGTGCCGATGGTGAGACCTCTTTAAGAATGCTTTTAGACATTATTTTTCCTAGATTTGGAGTGCCTAGATATATTATGACTCGATGGAGGTTCTCATTTTATTCATGGAGGTTTTAGAAAAACTCTTGCTAAGTATGGTATTAATCATAGAATTGCTTCCGCTTATCATCCTCAAACTAGTGGTCAAGTAGAATTATCAAATAGAGAGATTAAATCTATTTTGGGAAAGACCGTTAATAAAACTAGAAAGAATTGGGCTAGTAAATTGAAGGATGCACTATGGGCTTATAGAACCGCTTATAAAAATCCCATGGGAATGTCACCTTATAAAATGGTTTATGGGAAAGCTTGTCATTTACCTTTAGAACTAGAGCACAAAGCTTATTGGGTCGTTAGAGAATTAAACAAAGATCCTAAACTTGCCGGTAATAAGAGGTTGTTGCAATTGAGTTCTCTAGATGAATGGAGAAGTGAAGCTTATGAAAATGCTAAACTCTTTAAAGAGAAAGTTAAAAAATGGCATGATAGAAGGATTATCAAAAGAGAATTTAATATTGGGGACAAAGTCCTATTGTATCGGTCTCGTCTCAGATTCTTTGCAGGGAAATTACTCTCGAAATGGGAAGGACCATATGTTGTCGAGGAGGTGTATCGTTCAGGAGCAATCAAAATTAGCTCTCTCCAAGGCAATGCTACGCAAGTGGTGAATGGACAAAGACTCAAGCATTATATCTCGGGTGATTCTTATAATGTTGATGTTGATATTATTCAAGTGGAAACACCGGAGGCTTTCATCAAAGGGCAAATTGACAGTCCGCCAGAACTCGACTTTGAATAGGTAACAAGATCGGTAATGAAAAGTACGCAATTTACTTTCCGAACAATATTTTTGCTGTTTTTGGAAAATATGAAAAATTACGAGTTCGAAACGGAGTGGAAAGGACGCACGAGGGCGTGCCACCATAGGCCGGCGCGGCCTGGCCTGGGCCCGCGCCGACCTATGGTCTGGCCGCCTCGTCGCCCCTTTCCGACTCTGGTTCGATCTGGTACTTTCCTTTTGTCGAGAAATTTTTTGCTATATAATCCCCCGGACCCCTGGAGGTCCGTATATCGTGTTCTCGACGTGTTTTGTTTCGAGCTGTTTCTGCCAGGATTTGTTTCGGATCTAGAGCCATCATGTCTTCGTCGGAAACTCCGAAGGACAGCTCCTGCAAGGGTGTTGGCAACTTGTACATGGAGGAGCTGAGGATGCACCCCAAGGAGTTGCTGCTCGTTGAAGGAGAACTGCAGATCAAGGATGTCCAAGGTCCTAAAGGAGAAGGAAGCTTGGAAGACAGGATGGAGAAGCTAGAACAAGAGGTTTTCAAATACAAGAAGATGGCTGAGCGTGAGGTGGATATCTTCCACAGGATTGTGTCTGAACTCATTGCTGAACATGAGAAGGAAACTCGCAAAGCTTTGGGGCGACATCCTCTCACTTCACGACACCACCAACAAGCTCCAAGCACAACTCTATGACGTTCGGAATCGAACTCGTGAGTATGAAAACAGGTTTAAATACATAAGCCGTGCTGCTAGTTTCAGGATTCCCGAGACCAAGATGTCGTTTCTTGATGGAGAGCCTCTTCCTTGGAAGCTTGATGACGGGAGTTCATCACCACCATCTCCGAAGGAGTAATTCATCATCGGTATTGGCATCCCCTTGGTTTGTTCCAAGCTTGGGGGAGTGCCGCGGTATCACATCATCACTACCTTTTACTTTTATTGTCAAGTAGTGTCATATCATGAGTAGGGAAGTTATCATATAAGATGGGTTGCAGTTTGGAAGTATCTCTCCTTTAGTTGGTTATCTATGTATCCCTTGGTGTGAGTTATCGTTATGGAATATTAATGAGAAGTCTTATCATTTACATATTGCACATCTTATTCTAGTTTGCAATCTCTATCATATGATTTACCTTGTTGTTAGTATTGGTATCACTTTGGGAGCATTGAATAAATCTATTTGGTTTTGGCAAACTTAGCATTGGTCAATAGCAACAACACTTTGAGGTTTAAGTAGAAAAGAGAAATACATGTAGATGTTTCATTGTCTTTCTTTCTTGTTAGCTCATAGCTTATTATTCTGAAGTTAAAATTGTTTGTGCTTACAAGGAAGATACATGATTGTTTCTATCACATGTATATTTGTTTGTTTCCCTCGACTCTTATGCTTGCTAATTAACCTTGCTAGCCAAAGACCTGCATCGAGAGGGAATACTTCTCGTGCATCCAAACCTTAACCCAAACCTATGTCATTTGTGTCCACCATACCTACCTACTACATGGTATTTTCTGCCATTCCAAGTAAATATTTCATGTGCTACCTTTAAACAATTCAAAACTTAGTATCTCTTATTTGTGTCAATGTTTTATAGCTCATGAGGAAGTATGTGGTGTTTTATCTTTCAATCTTGTTGGGCAACTTTCACCAATGGACTAGTGGCTTCATCCGCTTATCCAATAATTTTGCAAAAAGAGCCGGCAATGGGATTCCCCAGTCCCAAATTAATTAAACTAAATAGACACTCCTCCATGGTATGTGATTGATGGACGGCACCCGAAGGATTCGGTTAGCCATGGCTTGTGTAAGCAAAGGTTGGGGGGAGTGTCATCATCATAATAAAACTAAAATAAAAGGGCACTCCTTCATGGTATGAGATTGTTGGCAGGCATCCGAGGATTCGGTTAGCCATGGTTTGTGAAAGAAAGGTTGGAAGGAGTGCTACATAAAATGAAAATAATATGGGAGCCGCTCTTTGAAGGTTTGTCTGGCAAGGGGGTTAGAGTACCCGCTACCAGTCGTTGACAACAACAAACACCTCTCAAAATATTACCTTTATTATCTCTATATGATTTCAAAACTGAAAAAGCTCTAGCACATGATTTAATCCCTGCTTCCCTCTGCGAAGGGCATGTCTTTTACTTTATGTTGAGTCAGTAAACCTATTTCCCTCCATCTCAAGCAAGCATTTGAGTAGTTGTGATCAAACCATTATATTGTGATTTGCTTCATCATGTCTTTTATTCTTCCTTGTTTAGTACTAGTTTTATCTGAATGAATATAGCTTTGCAAGTTATCAATGATCATGAAGAGACCATTATGATTGAGTATGCAAGTTGTGCCTTATAAATTTTAACATGGGAGCGCTGCTCAATGAGATAAGTATAATCTGTTAATTGTTCTCTGACCAAGAACGAAGTTTGCCATCACCAATTATGATTTCTTATGCACCTTTATTTGTGATTACCTTATACTTGTTTCAAGTTGAGTTATATGAGGAGGTTGTTTACTATAATGTCTTGTGTGAATGAATATGATGCTTCTTGTCCGTATTTTATTTATCGACTCTTCACTCCATAAACATGTGGTCCTGTTTATCGAGCTCAGTTTCGCTTGGGGAAAAGCGAAGTCTAAGCTTGGGGGAGTTGATACGTCCAATTTGCATCACTATTTTATATCATAATTTGCTGTTATTCATTGATATATTTCATATTGGGACACAATACTTATATTATTTCATCTATTTTGCATGTTTCATCATTATTGGAGGATCAAGCACCGGAGCCGGATTCTCGCCGGAAAAAGCACCGTCAGAACGCAATATTTCGGAAGATCAACTGTGGAAGGAAATTATACCAAAAATCCTATTTTTCAAGATGACGAAGGAAGCCAGAAGGAGGAGCCAGCTGGACCCAGGGTGGGCCCAGACCATAGGGCGGCGCGGCCCATGGCCTGGCCGCGCCACCAGGTGGTGTGGGGGCCCCACAGCCCCTTTCACCTCCTTTTCTTCGCGAAATCCTTCGTCCCGAAAACCTAAGCCACAGAGGGTACCTCGCGAGGAGTTACAGCCGCCTCTGCGGGGCGGAGAACACCAGAGAGAAAAGAGCTCTCCGGCGGGCAGGAATCCGCCGGGGAAATTCCCTCCGGGAGGGGGAAATCGACGCCATCGTCACCGTCATTGAGCTGGACATCATCTCCATCACCATCATCATCATCTTCACCATCATCACCGCCGTCTCCACCGCTGGACACCGTCACCGCCGTAGCAATTTGGGTTTGATCTTGATTGTTTGATAGGGGAAACTCTCCCGGTATCGATCTCTACTTGTTGTTGATGCTATTGAGTGAAACCATTGAACCAAATTTATGTTCAGATTGTTATTCATCATCATATCACCTCTGATCATGTTCCATATGATGTCTCGTGAGTAGTTCGTTTAGTTCTTGAGGACATGGGTGAAGTCTAAATGTTAGTAGTGAACTATGGTTGAGTAATATTCAATGGTATGATATTTAAGTTGTGGTGTTATTCTTCTAGTGGTGTCATGTGAACGTCGACTACATGACACTTCACCATTTATGGGCCTAGGGGAATGCATCTTGTATTCGTTTGCCAATTGCGGGGTTGCCGGAGTGACGAAACCTAAACCCCGTTGGTATATCGATGCGGGAGGGATAGCGGGATCTTAGAGTTTAAGGCTGTGGTTAGATTTATTCTTAGTTACTTTCTTGTAGTTGCGGATGCTTGCAAGGGGTATAATCACAAGTATGTATTAGTCCTAGGAAGGGCGGTACATTAGCATAGGTTCACCCACACAACACTTATCATAACAATGAAGATTATTTAGCCGTATGTAGCGAAAGCACTAGACTAAAATCCCGTGTGTCCTCGAGAACGTTTGGTCATTATAAGTAAACAAACCGGCTTGTCCTTTGTGCTAAAAAGGATTGGGCCACTCGCTGCAATTGTTACTCTCGCACTTTACTTACTCGTACTTTATTCAACTCGTTACATCTAAACCCCCGAATACTTGTCTGTGAGCATTTACAGTGAATCCTTCATCGAAACTGCTTGTCAACACCTTCTGCTCCTCCTTGGGATCGACATTCTTACTTATCGAAAATACTACGATACACCCCCTATACTTGTGGGTCATCACCCGGCGAACTCTTGCCGCTTCTCCGCCGGACCTCACCGTGCAGAGATTCGTCGCAGCGCTCCCGTTGCAACCGCTGCATTCAAGCTTCCTCGCGCCCTTCTCCGCACCGCCGTCGACGGAGTTCCTCGGCGATCGCAGGCCCACTGCTTCACCGTCGAAGTTCTTCTACAACGACTGCGCCGCCTCAGGTTAGGTCCATTCCCAGTTCACTTCCCCTTTGCTTGTTTTCCGGATCTTGGGTCGATAGTGTTTTTATTTCCTCTTTTTCTTTGATTTTCCTCTTACTCGTAGATCTTCACGCGGGGGCCAATTGTGGGATTTCTGTTTTTCTGCGTCTAAACCGATGTCTAGCGAGGAATCTTCCTCTGCTTCCTCCTCTGCTTCCTCTTCTGGTAGCCGGTGTAGGCAATCTTCCGATAGATCCGCCGATTCCGTTTCGATGGATACCGATTCCGGTAGCCACGGAGAATCCGGTAGCTCTAGCCAAGCTTCCGGTGTAAACCCTTCCGGTGTCACTCGTGGAGCCTGGATGGGCTCCAACGTTACTAAGTACGAGATTGACTGGCTTTACCGGTCACGAAGGATTCCGGAAGGGGTAACCTGCCGGCTTCCTGGCGACGAGATCGAACCGGTGCTTCAGCCCGGTGAACACGTTGTTTTCCTTGCTCACTTTGAGCGTGGCTTTGGCCTTCCTGTCTCCGAATTTTTCTGGAAGTTCTTAGATTTCTATGAACTTCAACCTCATCATCTCCCTGGCAACGCCATTTTCCATCTTTCCTGCTTCGCCACCTTCATGGAGGCTTACATTGGCATTCGTCCCACTCGTGAGACGTTTGCCTACTTCTTTGCTCTACGGATCAATTCCGTTCAGGGCAAGGACATTCCTAAGCCCAAACCCCCCGTGCAGTGCGGGTCTTGCATCACCGGCTCCCGCCAAGGGAGCCCTTTCTTCAAATTCTCCGGCCTCGAGTCCTGCCACTTATGGCAAGGAACTTTCTTCTACGTGAAGAACAACGGCCCCGTGAACCTCATTGATCTGCCGCCTTTCAACGCGGCGCCGCTCAGCAGAGCCCATTGGAGCTACAACCCGAAGACGGATCATATTGAAACCAACCGGGTGGTACGCTTCATGGCGAACCTAGTGAAGGAGACCAACATTTGCTCCGATGATATCATTCGCACGTTCATCTCGCGCCGGGTGCTTCCTCTCAAGCGTCGTCAGCACAGGATGAGCGAGATGTATGGTCCTGGTGATCCCGCCAAGATCACCGGCCTTCCTCTTAGCAAGAAGGACGTCGTCCGCAAGGCTAGGCAGATCTGCAAGACTACCATGCCGGTTGATTGGGAATGGGGCCTCCTTCCTCTCAGCACTACTAACCCTCCGACCCAAGAAGTAAGAGATTACGCAATTCGGGTCGGCTCACCGGTAACTTTTTTTCTGTTGTTAACCTTCTTTTTTCTTGTTTCAGGCCAAGGATCGCTTCCCCACCATTCACGCAGAGCGACGAGGCCCTTGCGTGAAGCGTGCGCTTGATTCTGTCGACCCGGATCCTTACATCCGTTGGCGGGATCTGAAGATGGGCAAGACCCAAGCTTCGCGCCTCGGCAGATCTGTGCCGGAACCAACCGGTTCCTCTGATGATCTGACCTTGCTCGAGGTACCTTTCTTTTCTGGTTTCTTATACTTCTTTTACTATTGCTCTTTTGCGGATCCTTTCTTAGCTATCTTGAACTCGTAGATCCACGAGCACGCGCCGCCCTTGCGAGCCGAGGCCAGCTCTGAGTTTGTGGAGAAGCTGATGGCACAGGGCCACAAGAACAAGGTTCCGGCATCCGATGCCGGTTCCAGCCAGGCCCCTCCCCCAAAGCGCTTCCGGACGGAGCCCTTGGGGGAGAAGGAAGTAGGCATGCGGCGCTACAAGTGCAAGCAGATGCTGACCGCCTCCGGGTAAGCTTCTCGTTTTCTTGCTTGTTTCTTTTTACCAAGTTCTTTTTCCGGATTCTTTTTCCCAACTGTCTCTTTTTCTTTTTCTCAGCCCTGCGCTCAAGCTTGGCTCAAGGCCAGCGGGCTCTGAGGGTTCCGCGAGGACCTCAACCCCTCCTCCCCACTCAAGCCCGGCACCCTCTGGTGCCGGCAACATCTCTGCCTCCCCTCTGGGGGGCACTACAAGTTCGGGGCGTGCGGCCCCTACACCGCCGAAACACCGCACGGAGGAGGACTTTGCCTCCCCTCCTGAACACCAAGATACCGGCGCCAGCAACATCGGCACCGGGGAAGAAGCTGCCGGGCGGGCGGAACCTCCGGTTCCTCCCGTCCTTGAAAAGAAAAAGAAGAAGAAGACCGCTTCCGTGCCGGAAACCTCCGTGCCGGAAAGCTCCAAGCCGGCTGACGCTCCTAGCGCTCCCCCTTCTCCCAGAACCACTCCAACTCCACCGCCGGATGCTCCTCGCACCGAGCCTGCCGGCACTACTCCAACTCCGCCGCCGCCCAAGCCCTCCAAGCTCATCAAGGGGAAGGCGACGGCCTCCAGCGCCCCCTCTAGTGGTCAGCAGCCCTTGGTGCTGCACGTCTCTAAGGCCGCCAGTGCTGCCAGTGAGAAGGCCACCGGCCTGCTCGGCCGGATCACCGAGTTCCCGCGCGAGGGCCGGGAGCTGGGGCATCTTCTGCCCTACGCTGAGAAGTGGAACGCCGCGGACATGACCCCGGCAACCCGCGGTATTGGCAAGGACAGGCTGCCGGCACCTGACCCTGTTGGGGATCGATCTTCCGAGGAGCACTTCATGCGGCTTCGCCGCGCCGTGAAGGAGCTCGACAATGCGTGGTATGATGCCACGAACAACTTGATGGTACGTTCTACCAACTCTTTTCAACTTTCACCGGTTTCCTTGCTTCCGGATCTTTTCTATCTTTTCTTTAATTTCATGCCGGTTTCTCTCTTTTTTGTCTATCTTCCCAGTCCCCGAGTTTTGTGTTGAGAGCGTAGCTCTTAGCACGAAACTTAACTTAAAAACGCGCGAAACCGGCATTGCCAGTCCCCGAGTTTCGGGTTAAGAACTTTGTTCTTAGCGCAAAACTTAGCTAGAAACGCGCGAAACTAGCATTGCCAGTCCCCGAGTTTCGGGTTAAGAACTTTGTTCTTAGCGCAAAACTTAGCTAGAAACGCCCGAAACTAGCATTGCCAGTCCCCGAGTTTCGGGTTAAGAACTTTGTTCTTAGCGCAAAACTTAGTTAAAAACGCGCGAAACTAGCATTGCCAGTGCGTGAAACTTTAACTGATCTCTTTTTCTTGAACAGCTCACGGCTGACGCCCGGAAGGTCCTCTTTGAGGAGCTTCTATGGGAGCACCGGGATCTTGCTGAGGCACATGATAAGTGCCAAGGTAAGTTTTTTGTACCGCCGGCATCTTTTTACCGGAATCTTTCTTTCACTTAACACTTATGATTTTTGTTTAACAGTCATCCCAGAAGCTTCTATCGAAGCCCTCAAGGAGCAGCTCGCCACCGCCCAACGTATGACTTCCTGTTTTCCGGTTGGCTTGCTCCTTCTTCATCTCAATAGTATAATTTTGTTAACATTCTCTTTTTCGGGTTCCAGAGGAGAAGGACCAGCTCATCCGGCAGCACCAGGAGGAGCTGAGCGCCCAGAAGACCAGCTACCAGGAGCTCAAGGGCCAGCTCATCCAGCTTGGACTTGACCATGCCAAGGCGCTGAAGGCTGCTGAAGCCGATGCGGCGACCAAGCTGCATGAAGCTCTGGAGGATGCCGGCAACTCCAACGCGGTGTTGCAGGCTGAGCTGGAGGAGCTGGGCAAGGCGCGGAAAGCTGCCGAGGAGAAGGCCGCGCGGCTTGAGGCGGAGCAGAAGGAGTACGACCGGCTGGTCGTGCAAACTGATGCACATGCCTTCCGTAAGTTTCTTCCTTTTCCCTTTTCCGGTTTCTGCTTACAAGCTTTTTTCTTCCGGTTGCATTTTCTTCCGGTTGCCTTTTCTTAGCCTCTTTCTTTCTTTGGGTAGGTCTCTTCCTGGGCTCCCAGGCTTTCGCCATGAAGAGGGTGGAAGAGCGCCGTGTCGCCCAGGCCTACGAGAACCTTGGTGCGCCATGGGACCCCTACGACCATCTGGTTGCGCTGAACGCGCGGGTCTCCCATATGCGCGCCATTGATCGGAATCTTTCTGATATTCCTGATGTAGCTACCCAGCTCTTCAGGACTCTATGGCCTGGGGAAGTGGTGCCAGACACCTTCTCCCTGATCAGCGACCGCCTCAAGGGTGCCGGCGGGAGGATCCGGGAATGGCAGTGCTCCTCCGCCCGCGCTGGGGCAGACTGTGCGCTCCGCGTCGCCTGCTCTTGGTATTCGGAGCTGAACCTGGACGCCCTCACCGGAGTGCGCAAAGGAGCGGAAACCGATCTGGACCCGGTCCTCACCGCTAAGCGGCAGGATCGCGCGTACCACATCGCGGAGTACGCCGACGTGCGCACCTTCATCCCTCCCCCTCCTGACGTCAAGGACTATCTCGACGAGGAGGAGGATGAAGCTGATGAGGAGCCTCTGGACGGTCCTGGTGCTGGCGATGCTCCTCCGGAAGCTCCTGCTGCCTGATTATGTTCTGGTAATTACTTGCCTGTGATATGTTCGTTGGTCCTGTTCGACTCAAAAAAATGCTCGTTAAATTCTACCCCGGTATAACGGGGTTTATGATGTAAAACTCTAAGTTTTCCTTTTGGTCGTGGCACAACAGTTTATGCCGGTATGTTATACCGGTGTTTAATTATCTTATGTTTGCCTTAGCATATTTGCTTATTGTTTTGCTTTTATCCTGCACTGCAAAGATTTCAAAATTGTTTCCGCATCCAATTCGATGCATACTTGGTTCTTTTGCCTTGGCTCTGCCAGCCTTCTCTGGGCGTTCTTTGGCATATGAGCACAAGGTTCTTTTACCAAACAAGCATAGCCGGGGTTAGTTAAACTTTCCCGGATTGTTTGTTCCCACTCTCTCTTTTCATAGTTCGCGTGCTTAATTGCTACCGGTTTATCTTGCTTGCCATGAAGCCGGTTTGCGGACAGCAGCAGAGTCGAAGACTCCGGTAGGTTTAGCACGCTACTAAACTGGAAATAAAAAATGTTCACTAAGCAACCGGTGAACTGAAAAAATAAACATGTTGCATGCAACTTAAGTTGGGGTAGTCCCCGAGATTCATTAGAGGTTCCGACATGTTTTTATTCATAGCATATAAGGTACAAAAAGGAACTTCTTACTCCACAACTTCAAGAGTAGAAAGGACGCAACAGAGCTACGTTCCATGGACGCTTGCTCTCCTCTCCGGACCTGTCCGCCATTCCTTTTTTCCATTCCTGTGCATCGATCAAGTAATAGGCATCATTGTGAATAGCATTGCTCACAATGAAGGGACCTTCCCATGGTGGTGAAAGCTTATGCCGGCCTTCAGTGCGCTGCACTAGGCGTAGCACCAGATCTCCTTCCCGGAATACTCTCGGGTTAACCTTCCGGTTGTGATAGCGTCTGAGGTTTTGCTGGTAAATGGCTGTTCTTGCCAATGCCAACTGTCTTGCTTCTTCTAGCAAATCCACATCATTTTCTCTGGCCTCTTTGACCTCTTGCTCAGTATAGAGTTGTACCCTTGGTGAGTCATGGATGATGTCGGTTGGTATGACCGCTTCTGCTCCATATACCATGAAGAATGGAGTGTATCCGGTTGACCGGTTTGGAGTTGTTCTTATGCTCCACAACACTGATGGTAGCTCATCAAGCCAACACCCTGGTGACTTCTCCACCGCTTCGATGAGCCTTGGTTTGATACCGGAAAGTACCAAAGCATTCATTCTTTCCACTTGGCCATTGCCTTGTGGGTGTGCCACCGAGCACAAATCCAACCGGATGTTGTTGTCCTCACAAAACCTTTTGAACTCACCTTGAGCAAAGTTGGTTCCATTGTCAGTGATGATGCTATGCGGGTATCCATACCGCAAAATGACATCCTTTAAGAACTTCACCGCTGTGTGCCCATCACACTTTGCGATAGGTTTCACTTCTAGCCACTTGGTGAATTTATCCACCATAACCAAGATGTGAGTCATGCTGCTCCTTGCAGTCTTGAATGGGCCCACCATATCAAGGCACCAAACAGCAAATGGCCATGTTAACGGTATGGTTTTTAAGCCGGATGCTGGGGTATGATTTTGCTTGGCGTACCTCTGGCACCCATTGCATTTTCTTACCAAATCCTCAGCGTTTTCCAAAGCAGTAGGCCAGTAGAACCCATGCCGGAATACTTTTGCTACCAGCGCCCTTGATGAAGCGTGGTGCCCACATTCTCCTTGGTGAATCTCCTCAAGCATTTCTTTTCCTTCTTCCGGCTCTACACATCTTTGAAGGACACCGGTAACGCTTCTCTTGTACACCTCGCCATTGATGAATGTGTATGCCTTGGACCTTCTTTGGATTCTTCTTGATTCATTTTCGTCATCCGGCAGGGTGCCGCTCATCAGGAATTCCTTAATAGGTTTAACCCACGACGGTGTCTCTCGAACCAGAAACACCGGTGCGTCTATCTCCATGCTATCCACCAGCATTGTCTCCTCCGGTATGGCTGCAGCAGTCCCCGAGCTTGTCGGTGCAGTCCCCGGGTTTCCTTCATCGATGTCCATGGGTACCACATGCGATTCCGGTACGAAAATTGATTCCGATTCCGGGCTTGGTTTGATTGATGGCTCTCTTAAGTGTGCCAAGGCTATTCCGGGAAGAATTTCCTGCCTAGATGAGTCCAGCTTGGACAAAGCATCCGCGGCTTCATTTTCTGCCCGTGGCACATGGTGAAACTCACAACCTTCAAAGAAGCCGGCAATCTTTTGCACGTGAAACCGGTACAAAGCCATGTTAGCATCCTTTGCATCCCAATCTCTGAATCTCCATAGCAAATGATCCGGTGGGCACCGATTTCTTTTGCGACCTTTAACCCATGGATCAAGGCCTCGTATTCAGCGACATTGTTTGATGCCCTGAAATGCACTTGCAGAACATACCGGAGATGATCTCCCTTTGGCGAGGTAAGCACTACACCAGCACCTAGACCCTCTTTGAGTTTGGATCCATCAAAGTGCATTTTCCAGTATTCTATCTTCTGCTCCGGCGGCTTGTATTGCATTTCCGCCCAATCCACCAAGAAATCAGCCAAAGCCTGTGATTTTATGGCATCTCTCCTTTCGCACACCGGTACATATGGTGATATCTGGATTGCCCACTTTGCAATCCTTCCGCTAGCATCCTTGTTACGCATGATGTCGGAAATGGGTGCTTCACTCACCACTTTCATGGGGTGTTCTTCAAAGTAATGCTTGAGCTTGGTGGCGGCCATGTACACGCCATAAGTCATCTTTTGGAAGTGAGGGTAGTTTTGTTTTGAGAGGGAGAGCACCTCGCTCAGGTAGTATACCGGCCTCTGGACGGTTTTTCCTTCCTCTTCTCTTTCAACTACAATTACTACGCTCACAACTCGGTTTGTTGCTGCTATGTATAATAGCATAGGCTCCCTTTCTAGAGGTGAAGCCAGTATAGGCGATGTAGCCAACATTGTTTTCAGCTCTTTAAACGCTGCGTCTGCCTGAGGGGTCCAGACGAACGTGTCAGATTTTTTCATGAGAGCATAGAGTGGCAGAGCTTTTTCTCCCAATCTGCTTATGAACCGGCTTAGCGATGCGAAGCTTCCGGTAAAATTTTGCACGTCTTTTAGATCGCGCGGTATAGTCATTCTTTCAATTGCCCGGATTTTTACCGGATTTACCTCAATGCCCCGGCTTGATACGAGAAAGCCAAGCAACTTGCCGGCAGGGACACCGAAGGTACATTTTGCCGGATTGAGGTTCATCCGGAATCTTCTCAAGTTATCAAATGTTTGCCGGAGGTCATCGATTAGGGTTTCTTTTACTTTGGTTTTTACCACGACATCGTCCACATAGACTTGCACGTTTTTTCCGATTTGGTCAAACAAGCATTTTTGCATGCAGCGCTGGTACGTTGCACCAGCGTTGCGCAAACCAAAAGGCATAGTGACATAGCAATAAGCCCCGTGCGGGGTAATGAATGCAGTTTTTATTTGATCTTCCTTTTTCAGGGGGATTTGGTGGAAACCGGAATAAGCATCCAAAAAAGACAACAGCTCACATCCTGCAGTGGAATCAATCACTTGATCGATCCGCGGTAAGGGGAAAGGATCTTTTGGGCAAGCTTTGTTCAGGTTGGTGTAGTCGATGCACATGCACCACACCTTTGGAGCTTTTGCTTCCATGTTTTCTTCCTTCTTCTTCTCGACCAGCACCGGGTTGGCTAGCCACTCAGTGTGCAGTACTTCCACGATGAAACCGGCAACCAGCAACTTTGTCACTTCTTCTCCAATGATCTTTCTCCTGTCCTCAGCAAACCGGCGGAGCGACTGCCTTACCGGCTTTGCATCTTTCCGGACGTTTAATGAGTGCTCAGCCAGCTCCCTCGGAACACCTACCAAGTCATCAGTAGACCAGACAAAGATATTCCGATTCTCATGGAGGAAGCTGACAAGCGCGCTTTCCTATGCTTCATTCAGGCCGACAACGTCATTGGTGGTGGTGGTGGTAGCTGTTGCTGCCGCGGCATGTCTTGCGGTGGTTGTGCATCTTTTACCGTTCCCTTTTGCATCAAGTACTTGGTCCAGGTACAATCCTTTGTCAGATGGTTTGACGGGTGTGCCGGATTCGGTGTGTGCCACCGGCAAGGTTGGTCCATGGCAGCTTCCATGGTGTACTTTGCGGGTTCTTGCCAGTTCTTTTTCTGGTCCCAGGGTTTCTTTTCTACCCACTGTTTCTTAGGACCTGCCCATGGCTGCGATCCGGTTCTCTGTCTCTGACTGCCACTGGCCTCAGAGTTTTCTTGTACAGCAGCAACTTGCTGCGGACCGTACTTTCGATCCGGAAAATCTTCCCTTCTTTTGTTGTTCCGGTTATCCCGGTGTTGCTCTTGGCGTTGCTGTTCCGGCTCAGGTTGTACCGCCGGTTGCATTGGGTCTCCCAACGCATAGCTATCCGCCACTCGTATCATCTCTGCCAACGTTGTCGGCATGTTCCGCAGCAGCTTTTGCCACAACGGCGAACCTCTTCTGCATCCACTGCTAAACCAAGCAATGGCTTGTGCCTCTATCACCCCTTCACAGGAGTTCCTTGTAGTGTTCCACCGGGCCAGATAATCACGGTCTGTTTCATTTGTGCGTTGTATGCACAAAGCAAGCTGTTGCGGCATGTTTGGCCTTTGATAGGTGCTGCTGAAGTTGCTCACGAAAGCTTCCTCAAAATCCAACCAGCCATTTATGCTTCCTGCCGGCAAGTTGTTTAGCCAGATTCTTGCTGGTCCAACCAAGAATGACGGTATGATTCTCACGGCCCAACGCCGGTTTCCTCCTCCTGCTACGGTTCCTCCGCCGCCTGCGACGTATACCGCGGTTACGTAATCCGCGAGCCAATCTTCCGGCTTCGTGGTGCCATCGTATGTTTTTGTGTCACGGGGCAACATGAAGTTGCGAACTGGTGGTTTTTCTTTCATGATCCTTGGGCCAAAACACTTTGGGCCCGGGGGACCTTCTTCCTCGATCATTTCTGACAAGTATACTCTATCCAGACGGTGCCTCGCATCCCGTTCCGATAGGTATCTTTCTCCCAAGCGTTCTCCCAACGGGTTCCGGTATGCTGCCGGTCTTGCGGAATCAGCCTCATCATAACATTCCGGTATCGCAGCCCTTGCCTGCCGGTACCTTGGGGGATCTATTTCCTCCTCATCGTACGCTGCCCTTGCAGCCCGATAGTTTTGCCCGGTTTCTTGTCTACCGGCATGATTGTTTCCGGCATAGCCTTCTTTGGCGTAGCCTCTGTTTGCCCCCTGGCTTTTTCTACCGGCATCGGGTTGCCCGGCTTGTTGTTTTCCGGCAAGAACCGGATCGTACACAGTCATCTGCTGCGCATTCACTTCCTTGTCTCTTCTTCTGTCCGGATGGGGGGACGAAGCCTGCCCATGGGACTTGCTACCGGCATTCTTTGTTGAACGTGCGGATTTTGAGGCCACAGCCTTGTTTAGCTTAACAAGCTGCTCAGCGTGCTGTTGTTCGATCGTCTCCAGCAGTTCCCGGACACGCTCTTGTTGCTTTACCAGAGCATCCCCGGAAAGCGATTCACACAGTGCTACCGCGGCTTTAGCAGCTTTCATAGTTTTATCCGGACTACTATACTTAGGTTTTTCTACCATGCTCACAGATGCATAGATACTCTTGCCGACAGCAACTTCTTTGCGCAGATCCTGATCTAGATTGTGAGCCTTAAGCCGGTTTTCCGGTATCCTAGCAGCATGCACGCTAACAGAAGCAAAGCCATGGGCAGCGTTATACTCACGTACAGTTAGGTTCAGCTCGCGATGCGCCCTGACGATGTCCTTGCCGCTCTCGAGTATCTTCTGGCGCTGCGCCTCTAGCTCCGCCTGAGCTGCTGTCGGGTCGATGTTCTGCGTGATGGGGGTGGCGAGGACGTTCATCGCCGCTTGGAGCGTTGTTTCCGGTGGTGCGGATGATGCTCCCGCAGCGCCTGCGCCGCGTTCCAGCGGTGGCTTGGCCGCACGGGTCGAAACCGCACGCCCAGCGCCTTCTTCCGCAGCTTCTTTGCTGGCGTCGACCGCACCTGCCATCATCACCTCCACGCTGCCAGGCACTGGCGCACAGGGACGGTGCCGAAATAGATGCGGTGGCTGCCGAACTCGATGATGCGGCCGTTCTTGGGGAAGATGCCGCCATTGGCGAAGCAGCCCGCGTTTTCGTTGATGAAGTCCATGGCGTAGATGCGATGCACCAACACGGAGACCGTACGCTGGCCGGCGACGTCGAGGATGCCCGCCCGAATGTGAACAAGCAAGCGCCACTTCATGCCCCACGGTGGGCGCCAACTGTCGTCATGGTGAACGAGCAGATGCCATGGGATGGCTTAAGTTGGGGCTGAATGGGCGCTCGAGGATTTGGGGGAGGGTTTGCGACTAGATGGGATGAACTTCCGGATGCTTTCCTCAAGAACACAACCAAAGGCCGGTATGCAACAAGAGAGACAAGAGGAAGAACTCTGCTCTAGATCGCTAGCTTCATTGATCTCAACATGGTTACCGGTTCTTGGATACAATGTCTATCGTCTAATCTCACACAACACCACCTGCCCGTAAGAGGCTATGCCCCCTCTCCTTATATATGGGAGAGGGTGGCTTACAGAGCAAGAAACCCTAATGGCATCTTTGACTGGACAAACTACTTTACAAAGCTACTTTAATCATGGATGACGCCGGGGTCTTCTTTAATCAGGAACGCTGACGTCCTCCGGCTTCTTTCAGCATCACCCCTCTCTTTGGCACCAGGGCTTCGATTAAAGTCACTTTGCTTAGCTCATCCTTGTCTTCTAGCTCTGTAGAGAATCTTTGACCAGTCTTGCCGACAGGTCCTTCTCTCCGGTAGCCTGGTATCTTCTTTATCCGGTTCCGGTATACCCCTCTTGGGGATACCGGCTTAGCTTCACTTAGCCAAACTCTTATCTTTGTGCTCCGGTAAGAATATTAAACCGGTATCTCCATGGCTCAAACCATCCGGTTTGGCATGCCTTTGGCATACCGGGGGTCATCCCCCCAACAATGAAGTTCTAGTCAACCTGTGAAGACTGACGGGCATAGTTTTCAGAATAAAATAAACCTTTCGAAGAAATGTTTATGAAAACTTGCATTAGCCTATGACTTTCTGGTCTATGGCTGTAGCTAGTGCATGATACACCTATTTCCTAATATGAACTTGCTGAGTACGCTCGTACTCATTCTATCCCATTTGAACCCCCTTCTTAGATCAAGGCACCGAAGGAGAAACTACCGTGGAACTCGAAGACAAAGGAGTCAAGCTGCAACAAGATGAAGAATCAAATCAAAGAAGTCAATGGAGTCAACTTCTGCATCAGCTATAATGGAAACCTAGACTAGTAATAGAAGGGAACCTTTCTCTAATCCTAGCACCTAAGTAGCTGGATTTCTATAGCAAGCCAAGTAGCTCTTGAACTTAAGTTAGCAATAAGATAGACTACGAGTCGTTCTTCTGGAGCTTTATTTGAAGTTTTACCTCACTGTAAAGTAGGAGGCTATGTGGATCTTATGTAAACAGTTTGTGTGTACTTCTATAGACATACCTTGGACTCGCATATGTTTCGTTGTACCACTCCGAGAGATGTAATATGAGTGGAACGGTGTTTCACTTGTGTTATGTCAACGACTTGTGTACTACACCATGCGGTGGTACGTCTGGGTCATCACAAGTCGGTATCAGAGCCAATGCTTTGACCCTAGGATTAAAACCCTTTAAAGGAGACCTATAGGTTTGGTAGTGTCTATAGGAAGATGTCTTAGTTAAACCAACCATTCTTTTGACTTGAGATGGGTATTCACTTGAGAATAATCCTGACACACTTGAGTCAATCTTTCTTATCTATCTTTCTTAAGTAAGGTTAGTTAGTTATCTGGCTTCATTCCAAATAAATAGAACACCATTGAAGCTTAATATAAAGGGTGGTAGTAGACCACAGTTGGTATACAACACATGGTAGTCCAAAGAGAGGATACAACCATAAGGAAGATATCCTATTGGAAGAAGTATACCAACGCAAGTTATGAATAAGTAAGAGTCATTTAAAATGTCAAATGACTGATGTTAAGCAATGTAGATAAGTAATATGAGGTAGTATATGCCTATGATAAGTCAATCATAGGAGGTAAGGGAGAGTGATATGAGTTATATAAGTTTACTTTTCATGGTAGAGTTGGTAATCATGTATGATTCACTTGAGAATCATGTTGTGATGGAATAGAACATCATAAGTGAGATAACAAGAGTATGACGATAAGGAGTAGGATTTAGGGAATAGTTCGAAAGCTTAGGCCTTAAAATCTTAATAACTATACCAAATATGTTAGAATCATAGTCCTTAATTTAAAGAAGGCTTATTTAGAGCATATCACATAGATAAATCCGGGAGTTATAGGTGGTATATTCTAAACAATCATGTGTTTAGAGTGGACATGTTAGAACTAATTGTATTATAGGAAGTAGTCCTCAATAGCACCTATATATGGTATACTATTTTGTTAGTACTTCCAAAGAAAACTAGGTTAACTTCAATTATCCCAGGCCATTTTGTTTCAAGTTTGTCTCATTGCAAATGTGCAATTAAGACAAATGTTGAGACAAATAGTAGAAATTCACGTATTCGTGCTAAGTATCACGACCTAAACCTATCTTATGTGGTGTTATATATTGCACATCTACACCTGATGTTTAGGGATGTCTTACCCAATTATTATATTCAGGCGTATAAGGATGTGTATTATGAACACAAAGCTGAATCTTCTTGGATTTTATTGGATTTTCATTGATTGACTAGATCCATACATGAAGTTTGACTTTGATATGCAAATGCATGTTGCAATATCAAGCTCTTACTTGATGTTATAGGTCTAGATGGTAAAGGTATTCGTGTAAGGAAGTGACAAATTCCGAAGATTTTGAAGACAAGATGAAGGTTCACTGGAAGAAAGAAGTCCAATTGTGGGAAGCAATCACAATATTCTAAAGGAAGGACCAAACAAACTCACTTCTATCCTTAATCAAGGAGTACTTCAACATGGAAGTATCATGAAAGTGAGAAAAATAGTGAATATGGAGTAGCAGAAGTGGAGCAGTATTCATTTTAGAAGAAGGAAAATAAACAAGTAAAGTCGCAACTGGTATAATAAGACCGCAGCTGATATAGGATAATCATGAAGAGAAAGTAGGTGAAGTGAATTATATTTTAACTAAAACTATAAAAGTAGCTGATACGTCTCCAACGTATCGCTAATTTCTTATGATCCATGCCACATTATTGATGTTATCTACATGTTTTATGCACACTTTATGTCATATTCGTGCATTTTCTGGAACTAACCTATTAACAAGATGCCGAAGTGCCAGTTGCTCTTTTCTGCTGTTTTTGGTTTCAGAAATCCTAGTAACGAAATATTCTCGGAATTGGACGAAATCAACGCCCAGGGTCCTAATTTTCCACGAAGCTTCCAGAAGACCGAAGAGGAGACGAAGTGGGGCCACGAGGCGCCCAAACCCTAGGGCGGCGCGGCCTGGCCCCTGGCCGCGCCGGCCTGTGGTGTGGGGCCCTCGTGCCCCCTCCTAACTTGCCCTTCCGCCTACTTAAAGCCTCCGTCGCGAAAACCCTAGTACCGAGAGCCACGGTACGGAAAACCTTCCAGAGACGCCGCCATCGCCGATCCCATCTCGGGGGATCCAGGAGATCGCCTCCGGCACCCTGCCGGAGAGGGGAATCATCTCCCGGAGGACTCTACGCCGTCATGGTCGCCTCCGGAGTGATGTTTGAGTAGTCTACCCCTGGACTATGGGTCCATAGCAGTAGCTAGATGGTTGTCTTCTCCCCATTGTGCTATCATTGTCGGATCTTGTGAGCTGCCTAACATGATCAAGATCATCTATCCGTAATTCTATATGTTGCGTTTGTTGGGATCCGATGAATAGAGAATACTTGTTATGTTGATTATCAAAGCTATGTCTATGTGTTGTTTATGATCTTGCATGCTCTCCGTTATTAGTAGATGCTCCGGCCAAGTTGATGCTAGTAACTCCAAGAGGGAGTATTTATGCTCGATAGTGGGTTCATGTCTCACGTGAATCTGGAGGAGTGACAAGAACCACTAAGGTTACGGATGTGCTTGTTGCCACTAGGGATAAAACATTGGTGCTATGTTCAAGGATGTAGTTACTGATTACATTACGCGCAATACTTAATGCAATTGTCCGTTGTTAGCAACTTAATACTGGAGGGGTTCGGATGATAACCTCGAAGGTGGACTTTTTAGGCATAGATGCATGCTTGGATGGCGGTCTATGTACTTTGTCGTAATTCCCAATTAAATCTCACTATACTCATCATAATATGTATGTGCATGGTCATGCCCTCTTTATTTGTCAATTGCCCAACCGTAATTTGTTCACCCAACATGCTCGTTTATCTTATGGGAGAGACACCTCTAGTGAGCTGTGGACCCCGGTCGAATTCTCTATACTGAAATACAATCTATCGCAATATTGTTCTACTGTTTTCTCGCAAACAATCATCTTCCACACAATACGGTTAATCCTTTGTTACGGCAAGCCGGTGAGATTGACAACCTCACTTGTTTCGTTGGGGCAAAGTACTTTGGTTGTGTTGTGCGGGTTCCACGTTGGCGCGGAATCCCTGGTGTTGCGCCGCACTACATCCCGCCGCCATCAACCTTCAACGTGCTTCTTGGCTCCTCCTAGTTCGATAAACCTTGGTTTCTTTACTGAGGGAAAACTTGCTGCTGTGCGCATCATACCTTCCTCTTGGGGTTCCCAACGAACGTGTGAGTTACACGCCATCAAGCTCTTTTCACGGCGCCGTTGCCGGGGAGATCAAGACACACTGCAAGGGAGTCTCCACTTCTCAATCTCTTTACTTTGTTTTTGTCTTGCTTAGTTTTATTTACTACTTTGTTTGCTGCACTAAATCAAAACACAAAAAAATTAGTTGCTAGTTTTACTTTATTTGCTATCTTGTTTGCTATATCAAAAACACAAAAAAATTAGTTACTTGCATTTACTTTGTCTAGTTTGCTTTATTTACTGTTGTTAAAATGGCCAACCCTGAAAATACTAAGTTGTGTGACTTCACAACCACAAATAATAATGATTTCTTATGCACACCTATTGCTCCACCTGCTACTACAGTCGAATTCTTTGAAATTAAACCTGCTTTACTGAATCTTGTTATGCGAGAGCAATTTCTACAGTGTTAGTTCCGATGATGCTGCTGCCCATCTTAATAATTTTGTTGAACTATGTGAAATGCAAAAATATAAAGATGTAGATGGTGATATTATTAAACTAAAATTGTTCCCTTTCTCATTAAGAGGAAGAGCTAAAGATTGGTTGCTATCTCTGCCTAAGAATAGTATTGATTAATGGACTAAATGCATGGATGCTTTTATTGGTAGATATTATCCCCCTGCTAAAATTATATCTTTGAGGAGTAGCATAATGAATTTTAAACAATTAGATACTGAACATGTTGCTCAAGCATGGGAAAGAATGAAATCTACGGTTAAAAATTGCCCAACCCATGGATGACTACTTGGATGATCATCCAAACCTTCTATGCAGGACTAAATTTTTCTTCACGGAATTTATTGGATTCAGCTGCTGGAGGTACCTTTATGTCCATCACTCTTGGTGAAGCAACAAAGCTTCTTGATAATATGATGATCAATTACTCTGAATGGCACACGGAAAGAGCTCCACAAGGTAAGAAGGTAAATTCTGTCGAAGAAACCTCTTCCTTGAGTGATAAGATTGATGCTATTATGTCTATGCTTGTGAATGATAGGACTAATATTGATCCTAATAATGTTCCGTTAGCTTCATTGGTTGCATAAGAAAAACATGTTGATGTAAACTTCATTAAAAATAATAATTTCAACAACAATGCTTACCGGAACAATTCTAGTAATAACTATAGGCCATATCCTTATAATAATGGCAACGGCTATGGTAATTCTTATGGGAATTCTTACAACAATAATAGGAGTTCACCCCTGGACTTGAAGCCATGCTTAAAGAATTTATTAGTACACAAACTGCTTTTAACAAATCTGTTGAAGAAAAGCTTGGGAAAATTGATATACTTGCTTCTAAAGTCGATAGTCTTGCCTGCGATGTTGATCTTTTGAAATCGAAAGTTTTGCCTAATGAAAATCATCATAATAAAATTGTTACTACAGCAAATGCCATCCAAGTTAGAATTAATGAGAATATAAGACTAATGGCTGAACTGCGTGCTAGGTGGGATAGAGAAGAAAATGAAAAACTAGCTAAAGAGAAGAATGTAGCTAAAGTTTGGACTATTACCACCACTAGTAATGCTAATGCTACACATGTTGCTGCACCTCCTACTAATAATAATAAAAGAATTGGTGTTAGTAATGTTTCCACTTCTAATGCAAAGCGCGAGAAACCGCTGAAATCGCTAAAGCTGCTGAAACCGCTGCGATAAAGCTGCTGAAATTTTTTCCAACATTGGGGATGATGATCCCATTGCTTTAGATTATAATGGTTTGAATTTTGATGATTGCCACATCTCTGAAGTTATAAAGTTCTTGCAAAAACTTGCTAAAAGTCCTAATGCTAGCGCTATAAATTTGGCTTTCACGCAACATATTACAAATGCTCTCATAAAAGCTAGAGAAGAGAAACTAGAGCGCGAAGCCTCTATTCCTAAAAAGCTAGAGGATGGTTGGGAGCCCATCATTAAGATGAAGGTTAAAGATTTTGATTGTAATGCTTTATGTGATCTTGGTGCAAGTATTTCGTTATGCCTAAGAAAATTTATGATATGCTTGACTTGCCACCGTCGAAAAATTGTTATTTGGATGTTAATCTTGCTGATCATTCTACAAAGAAACCTTTGGGGAAAGTTGATAATGTTCGCATTACCGTTAACAATAATCTTGTCCCCGTTGATTTTGTTGTATTGGATATTGAATGCAATGCATCTTGTCCCATTATATTGGGAAGACCTTTTCTTCGAACTGTTGGTGCTACTATTGATATGAAGGAAGGTAATATAAAATATCAATTTCCTCTCAACAAAGGTATGGAACACTTCCCTAGAAAGAAAATGAAGTTACCTTTTGATCCTATTATGAGAACAAATTATGATGTTGACACTTCGTCTCTTGATAATACTTGATACACACTTTCTGCGCCTAGCTGAAAGGCGTTAAAGAAAAGCGCATATGGGAGACAACCCATGGTTTTTACCTACAGTAATTTGTTTTTATTTTGTGTCTTGGAAGTTGTTTACTACTGTAGCAACCTCTCCTTATCTTAGTTTAGTGTTTTGTTGTGCCAAACAAAGTCGTTGATAGAAAAGTTCATACTAGATTTGGATTACTGCGCAGAAACAGATTTCTTTGCTGTCACGAATCTGGGCTGTTTTCCCTGTAGGTAACTCAGAAAATTATGCCAATTTACGTGAGTGATCCTCAGATATGTACGCAACTTTCATTCAATTTGAGCATTTTCATTTGAGCAAGTCTGGTGCCTCGATAAAATTCGTCAATACGAACTGTTCTGTTTTGACAGATTCTGCCTTTTATTTCGCATTGCCTCTTTTGCTATGTTGGATGAATTTCTTTGATCCATTAATGTCCAGTAGCTTTATGCAATGTCCAGAAGTGTTAAGAATGATTGTGTCACCTCTGAACATGTTAATTTTTATTGTCACTAACCCTCTAATGAGTTGTTCTAAGTTTGGTGTGGAGGAAGTTTTCAAGGATCAAGAGAGGAGTATGATGCAACATGATCAAGGAGAGTGAAAGCTCTAAGCTTGGGGATGCCCCGGTGGTTCACCCCTGCATATTCTAAGAAGACTCAAGCGTCTAAGCTTGGGGATGCCCAAGGCATCCCCTTCTTCATCGACAACATTATCGGGTTCCTCCCCCGAAACTATATTTTTATTCCATCACATCTTATGTGCTTTGCTTGGAGCGTCGGTTTGTTTTTGTTTTTTGTTTTGTTTGAATAAAATGGATCCTAGCATTCACTTTATGGGAGAGAGACACGCTCCGCTGTAGCATATGGACAAGTATGTCCTTAGTTTCTACTCATAGTATTCATGGCGAAGTTTCCCCTTCGTTAAATTGTTATATGGTTGGAATTGTAAAATGATACATGTAGTAATTTGCTATAATGTCTTGGGTAATGTGATACTTGGCAATTGTTGTGCTCATGTTTAAGCTCTTGCATCATATGCTTTGCACCCATTAATGAAGAAATACATAGAGCATGCTAAAATTTGGTTTGCATATTTGGTTTCTCTAAGGTCTAGATAATTTCTAGTATTGAGTTTGAACAACAAGGAAGACGGTGTAGAGTCTTATAATGTTTTCAATATGTCTTTTATGTGAGTTTTGCTGCACCGGTTCATCCTTGTGTTTGTTTCAAATAAGCCTTGCTAGCCTAAACCTTGTATCGAGAGGGAATACTTCTCATGCATCCAAAATACTTGAGCCAACCACTATGCCATTTGTGTCCACCATACCTACCTACTACATGGTATTTTCCGCCATTCCAAAGTAAATTGCTTGAGTGCTACCTTTAAAATTCCATCATTCACCTTTGCAATATATAGCTCATGGGACAAATAGCTTAAAAACTATTGTGGTATTGAATATGTAATTATGCATTTTATCTCTTATTAAGTTGCTTGTTGTGCGATAACCATGTTCACTCGGGGACGCCATCAACTATTCATTGTTGAATTTCATGTGAGTTGCTATGCATGTTCGTCTTGTCCGAAGTAAGAGCGATCTACCACCCTATGGTTAAGCATGCATATTGTTAGAGAAGAACATTGGGCCGCTAACTAAAGCCATGATCCATGGTGGAAGTTTCAGTTTTGGACATATATCCTCAATCTCAAATGAGAAAATTATTAATTGTTGTTACATGCTTATGCATAAAAGAGGAGTCCATTATCTGTTGTCTATGTTGTCCCGGTATGGATGTCTAAGTTGAGAATAATAAATAGCGAGAAATCCAATGCGAGCTTTCTCCTTAGACCTTTGTACAGGCGGCATAGAGGTACCCCTTTGTCACACTTGGTTAAAACATGTGCATTGTGATGTTCCGGTAGTCCAAGCTAATTAGGACAAGGTGCGGGCACTATTAGTATACTATGCATGAGGCTTGCAACTTGTAAGATATAATTTACATGATACATATGCTTTATTACTACCGTTGACAAAATTGTTTCATGTTTTCAAAATCAAAGCTCTAGCACAAATATAGCAATCGATGCTTTTCCTCTATGGAGGACAATTCTTTTACTTTCAATGTTGAGTCAGTTCACCTATTTCTCTCCACCTCAAGAAGCAAACACTTGTGTGAACTGTGCATTGATTCCTACATACTTGCTTATTGCACTTATTATATTACTCTATGTTGACAATATCCATGAGATATACATGTTATGAGTTCAAAGCAACCGCTGAAACTTAATCTTCCTTTGTGTTGCTTCAATGCCTTTACTTTGAATTATTGCTTTATGAGTTAACTCTTATGCAAGACTTATTGATGCTTGTCTTGAAGTGCTATTCATGAAAAGTCTTTGCTATATGATTCACTTGTTTACTCATGTCATATACATTGTTTTGATCGCTGCATTCACTACATATGCTTTACAAATAGTATGATCAAGGTTATGATGGCATGTCACTCCAGAAATTATCTTTGTTATCGTTTTACCTACTCGGGACGAGCAGAACTAAGCTTGGGGATGTTGATACGTCTCCGACGTATCGATAATTTCTTATGTTCCATGCCACATTATTGATGTTATCTACATGTTTTATGCACACTTTATGTCATATTCGTGCATTTTCTGGAACTAACCTATTAACAAGATGCCGAAGTGCCGATTGTCGTTTCTCGCTGTTTTTGGTTTCGAAATCCTAGTAACGAAATATTCTCGGAATTGGACGAAATCAACGCCCAGGGTCCTATTTTTCCACGAAGCTTCCAGAAGACCGAAGAGGAGACGAAGTGGGGCCACGAGGCGCCCAAACCCTAGGGCGGCGCGGCCTGGCCCCTGGCCGCGCCGGCCTGTGGAGTGGGGCCCTCGTGCCCCCTCCTGACTTGCCCTTCCGCCTACTTAAAGCCTCCGTCGCGAAAACCCCAGTACCGAGAGCCACGATACGGAAAACCTTCCAGAGACGCCGCCATCGCCGATCCCATCTCGGGGGATCCAGGAGATCGCCTCTGGCACCCTGCCGGAGAGGGGAATCATCTCCGGAGGACTCTACGCCGCCATGGTCGCCTCCGGAGTGATGTGTGAGTAGTCTACCCCTGGACTATGGGTCCATAGCAGTAGCTAGATGGTTGTCTTCTCCCCATTGTGCTATCATTGTCGGATCTTGTGAGCTGCCTAACATGATCAAGATCATCTATCTGTAATCTATATGTTGCGTTTGTCGGGATCCGATGAATAGAGAATACTTGTTATGTTGATTATCAAAGCTATGTCTATGTGTTGTTTATGATCTTGCATGCTCTCCGTTATTAGTAGATGCTCTGGCCAAGTTGATGCTAGTAACTCCAAGAGGGAGTATTTATGCTCGATAGTGGGTTCATGTCTCCGTGAATCTGGAGGAGTGACAAGAACCACTAAGGTTACGGATGTGCTGTTGCCACTAGGGATAAAACATTGGTGCTATGTTCAAGGATGTAGTTACTGATTACATTACGCGCAATACTTAATGCAATTGTCTGTTGTTAGCAACTTAATACTTGGAGGGGTTCGGATGATAACCTCGAAGGTGGACTTTTTAGGCATAGATGCATGCTTGGATGGCGGTCTATGTACTTTGTCGTAATGCCCAATTAAATCTCACTATACTCATCATAATATGTATGTGCATGGTCATGCCCTCTTTATTTGTCAATTGCCCAACTGTAATTTGTTCACCCAACATGCTTGTTTATCTTATGGGAGAGACACCTCTAGTGAACTGTGGACCCCGGTCGAATTCTCTATACTCGAAATACAATCTATCGCAATATTGTTCTACTGTTTTCCGCAAACAATCATCTTCCACACAATACGGTTAATCCTTTGTTACAGCAAGCCGGTGAGATTGACAACCTCACTTGTTTCGTTGGGGCAAAGTACTTTGGTTGTGTTGTGCAGGTTCCACGTTGGCGCCGGAATCCCCGGTGTTGCGCCGCACTACATCCCGCCGCCATCAACCTTCAACGTGCTTCTTGGCTCCTCCTGGTTCGATAAACCTTGGTTTCTTTCTGAGGGAAAACTTGCTGCTGTGCGCATCATACCTTCCTCTTGGGGTTCCCAACGAACGTGTGAGTTACACGCCATCAGTAGACACAGCTGGTAGGTAGATGTTGACTAAAACTATATATAGCAACAGCTGCTATGCAATAAGCCACATCTGGTGCTAGATAATCTGCAGCTGGTACCAGATAGCCCACAGCTGATATCAAGTAAGCCATATCTCGTGTTAGATAGTCTGCAGCTGGTAACAAATAATCCACCACTTAATCGTTCTTTCACTCTGAAGGAAAGAGGGATTCCGTAGCTGGTATTCCATAGCTAATAAATAGTCGGAGGATTCACATCGGATACCCACAACAGTGTGGATATACCGCAAAGAATTCTTCGTGAAACTTGAGAAAAGTACAAAATATATAAACCAGACTTAAACCAACTACCTAACCTTGGAGTTTAATGATTAGAATGAAAGGAGCTAGAAGATCATTAGTAAACTCCAAGGGGGAGAGGAAGGCTGAATGAGAAGTATTAAGATACAATATTTGGAGTCTGATGAACCAAGAAGAAGGTCTGAACTGAGAGGAAGTCCGATCTTATTTTTATAAGGTTGTTGGGAAGTACCCATATAAAGGTACTCTCAGGAGGTTGTCAGACCAGAAGTCGAGGTTCATATCTCGAGGAAGTAAGGGTTAGACTTTAACTTGAGTGGGTACTTGATAATTACTCAGAAGTAAAGGAGCATGAGTAAGTCTAAGATAATGAAGTTGGATGAAGAAGATATCAGAGGACAATCAAAGCCTAAGAAAACAAAAGACCGAAGGAGTTTGACCATACCAAAAAACTAATGATTATTAGAAAGATTCCTTTCATGGAACCTAAAGAAACCAAAAGGAAGATAACTAGCAGAAACTAGAAGCCATGATTGGATGGACTAAATGAGTCTAATCCATTCGTAGGACTAAACAACCAGGACCATGCCTATTGTAAATACCTTACCAAGTACCATGACTTTCGTTATGGTAGTAAGGGACAACAATACCTTAATTTAAACAAATCCTTTAGAACTAAGGTTTGGGCCTCGCAGCTGGATTATCGCAGCTGGTAGAACCAAGTTTTGAGTACCCAAATAGGAAGATATCACCACAACCATTAGTAAAGTTGTTAACATAATAAGATGTCCTAATCCAAGAATCTTTGGAGAGTAAGCCTATAAGCTTAGAGTGTTGGAAGAAATCATAGAATTAAAGAAAGTATCAGTGCCAGACATCAGGAGACTTCATGAAGGATCTGGACAAAGGATATATTCAACTATATCTAGTGTGATCACCATGGAGTTGAAGGATGGTGATCTGTTCAAGACATTTCAACATTCCGAAACATGAGAGTGTTCGAACTTCGGGACGAAGTTCAGTTTAAGGGGGAGAGGCTGTAATATCCCAGGTTTAGAGGCTACAAAATGAGAGAACACCAAAGTGTGCATTGCATTCATGCATAGAAAATACGGGGAATTTTCGCGCTTCAAATAAAACTTACCACAGTAACTGAAGTTTCACTTGACTTGCTGGAATTGAAGTAGATCATCAAGTCAAGCGCTATAAACTTCACTGTGATCTTTGCTAAAACCCTGTTTTGGGTATAGATGATTTGATCTATGGGCTAGATCAAATAGAAGTAGATTCACAACAAATAACACCTTAAGTAAGGATCAACTACAAGATTTTATAAAGGAATTCAACATGCCGTTCCTTACAACCACACATGAATAATTATTCAACTATAAATCAAAGAACACAACTAACTAAGAAACTATTCTTTACTTATCTTATCCATGTCTTCTACTAAATAAATGTTCCTACCATGAGTCACATGGTATATCTTTTCAACTACAATACTTGAATCCATGTCAAGGACATTCATATTCATTCTTCAGTAACCCTTGACCATTCCAACCTTGTTTCCCAACTCATACCTTTAAACCTATAGAAAAGAGAGAATCATTCATATGCTTATTCTATCCATTGAATAGAACCTAGATTACTATTTAAACCTTATCCAGTTGAGATACTTGTTGTTACTAACCAATGATACAAGAAATATAAGTCAAGTATTAAACCCTACTTGACCTAGCTAACACTTGATAGTAAGTAAGAACCTCTTTTACTAGTGATCCAAGAGAGAGGCAAGTGTTGTGATCATTACAACTTGGTAATGATCATAAACCTTGGAGAAAACCCTACTTATTCAGAAGAGCTCAACCTAAAGAGGTATACTTAAGTATATGGACTTATACTTGATCTTGGAGAGAGAACCATAATTCACAACTGAATTGTTATGAGGCCAATACTTTGATCACTACAAATTGGGTGATGATCATAAACCCTAAGAACCTAAGTGAGTGTGATTAGAGTAATAATAAAGAGAGATTAGTGAGGAATATGTGGATCATGTCTAATGCATGATCTTACCTTATAAATTGAGATGATAAGTTGAACCTATATATGTGGATCATGTCTAATGCATGATCTTACCTTATAAATTCATAGATCTCATTCTTCACATGAAATGATAAGTAAATCATTAGTAGTTAATCCAGACCAATACTCATGCCTTGTATAGAGTTGCATTGATATGATATTTAAACCTTGCTTATTCAAACACTTGAGACAAACCTGGCATTGCCTTGATACAATAATTCTACCTAAATGAGGAGGATAACTCTAGCCACTAAAACATGATCAAGTTTATACCATATCTGAATCATATGAGATTGAGGATATATGTCCAAAACTGAAACTTCCACCATGGATCATGGCTTTAGTTAGCGGCCCAATGTTCTTCTCTAACAATATGCACGCTCTAACCATAAGGTGGTAGATCGCTCTTACTTCAGACAAGACGAACATGCATAGCAACTCACATGATATTCAACAAAGAGTAGTTGATGGCGTCCCCAAGAACATGGTTATCGCACAACGAGCAACTTAATAAGAGATAAAGTGCATAAGTACATATTCAATACCACGATAGTTTTTAGGCTATTTGTCCCATGAGCTATATATTGTAAAGGTGAAGAATGGAAATTTAAAGGTAGCACTCAAGCAATTTACTTTGGAATGGCGGAGAAATACCATGTAGTAGGTAGGTATGGTGGACACAAATGGCATAGTGGTTGGCTCAAGTATTTGGGATGCATGAGAAGTATTCCCTCTCGATACAAGGTTTAGGCTAGCAAAGTTATTTGAAACAAACACAAGGATGAAGCGGTGCAACAAAACTCACATAAAAGACATATTGAAAACATTATAAGACTCTACACTGTCTTCCTTGTTGTTCAAACTCAATACTAGAAATTATCTAGACCTTAGAGAGACCAAATATGCAAACCAAATTTTAGCATGCTCTATGTATTTATTCATTAATAGGTGCAAAGCATATGATGCAAGAGCTTAAACATGAGCACAACAATTTCCAAGTATCACATTATCCAAGACATTTTAGCAATTACTACATGTATCATTTTCCAATTTCAACCATATAATAATTTAACGAAGAAGAAACTTCGCCATGAATACTATGAGTAGAACCTAAGGTCATACTTGTCCATATGCTACAGCGGAGCGTGTCTCTCTCCCACACAAGCATTTATTCAAACAAAAATAAAAACAAAAGCAAACAGACGCTCCAAGCAAAGTACATAAGATGTGACCGAATAAAAATATAGTTTCAAGAGAAGGAACCTGATAATTTGTCGATGAAGAAGGGGATGCCTTGGGCATCCCCAAGCTTAGATGCTTGAGTCTTCTTGAAATATGCAGGGATGAACCACCGGGGCATCCCCAAGCTTAGAGCTTTCACTATTCTTGATCATATTGTATCATCCTCCTCTCTTGACCCTTTTAAACTTCCTCCACACCAAACTCGAAACAACTCATTAGAGGGTTAGTGCATAATCAAAAATTCACATGTTCAGAGGTGACACAATCATTCTTAACACTTCTGGACATTTCCCAAAGCTACTGGAAGTTAATGGAACAAAGAAATCCATCCCACATAGCAAAAGAAGCAATGCGAAATAAAAGACAGAATCTATCAAAACAGAACAGTCCGTAAAGACGAATTTTATTGAGGCACCAGACTTGCTCAAATGAAAATGCTCAAATTGAATAAAAGTTGCGTACATATCTGAGGATCACTCAAGTAAATTGGCATAATTTTCTGAGTTACCTACAGAGAATTTTGTCCAGATTCGTGACGACAAAGAAATGCGTTTCTGCGCGAGTAATCCAAATCTAGTATGAACCTTACTATCAACGACTTTACTTGGCACAACAAAACACAAAACTAAGATAAGGAGAGGTTGCTACAGTAGTAAACAACTTCCAAGACTCAAATATAAAACAAAGTATTGTAGCAAAATAACACATGGGTTATCTCCCAAGAAGTTCTTTCTTTATAGCCATTAAGATGGGCTCAGCAGTTTTGATGATGCACTCGCAAGAAATAGTATTTGAAGCAAAAGAGAGCATCAAGAGGCAAATTCAAAACACATTTAAGTCTAACATGCTTCCTATGAAAAGGAATCTTGTAAATAAACAATTTCATGAAGCATAATGCAACAAGCATAGAAAGATAAAACAGGTGTAGCTTCAAAAATTTCAGCACATAGAGAGGCATTTTAGTAACATGAAAATTTCTACAACCATATTTTCCTCTCTCATAAAGATTTTCAGTAGCATCATGAGCAAACTCAACAATATAACTATCACATAAAGCATTCTTATCATGAGTCTCATGCATAAAATTATTACTCTCCACATAAGCATAATCAATTTTATTAATTGTAGTGGGAGCAAATTCAACAAAGTAGCTACCATTATTATTCTCATCATCAAATATAGGAGGCATATTGTAATCATAATCAAATTTATCCTCCATAACAGGCGGTACTAAAAGACTACTATCATTATAATCATCATAAATAGGAGGCAAAGTATCATCAAAGTAAATTTCCTCCTCAATGCTTGGGGGACTAAAAAGATCATGCTCATCAAAACCAGCTTCCCCAAGCTTAGAATTTTCCATAGCATTAGCAAAAATAGTGTTCAAAGCATTCATATTAATAACATTCCCATTAGCATGCATATAAAGTTCCATGGGTTTTTTAATTCTCTCTTCAAACACATCATGTCCTAATTCAAGATAAAGTTCATAAAGATCTCTCATATTTTTGTTGTTTTCCATTATGCCTAACTAGTGTAAACAAGAAACAAAAAGATGCAATTGCAGGATCTAAAGGAAATAGCTTCGAGCACAAACACAATGGCACCAGAAAAGTACTTAACCTGGAACCGAAGTATGAGTGCCTTTTTACCTTTCCTCCCCGGCAACGGCGCCAGAAAAGTGCTTGATGTCTACGGGAGCTTCTATTCTTGTAGACAGTGTTGGGCCTCCAAGAGCGAGAGGTTTGTAGAACAGCAGCAAGTTTCCCTTAAGTGGATCACCCAAGGTTTATCGATCTCGGGGAGGAAGAGGTCAAAGATATCCCTCTCATGCAACCCTGCAACCACAAAGCAAGAAGTCTCTTGTGTCCCCAACACACCTAATAGGTGCACTAGTTCGGCGAAGAGATAGTGAAATACGGGTGGTATGAATATATAAGTAGTAGCAACGGTACCGAGAAAAGTGCTTGCTGGCGTGTAGTTGGTGGTGGTGATATAGCGAGCGGTAGTAAAACGAGTAAAACGAGTAAACAAGCAGCGATAGCGATATTTAGGAACAAGGCCTAGGGATTAGACTTTCACTAGTGGACACTCTCAACTTTGATCACATAACGAGAATAAATAGATAGATGCTAGACTCTACACTCTTTTGTTGGATGATGAACACCACTAATTGCGTAGGATTACACGAACCCTCAATGCCGGAGTTAACAAGCTCCACAATATTCAATGTTCATATTTAAATAACCATAGAGTGCATGACAGATCAACACAACTAAACCAAGTACTAACGTAGCATGCACACTGTCACCTTCACGCTACGAAAGGAGGCATAGATCACATCAATACCATCATAGCAATAGTTAACTTCGTAATCTACAAGAGATCACAATCATAGCCTACGCCAAGTACTAACACGGATGCACACACTCGTCACCTTTACACCGTGCGGGAGGAATAAAACTACTTTAATAACATCACTAGAGTAGCACATAGTTGAATTGTGATACAAAACACATTGCAATCATAAAGAGATATAAATAAGCACTTCACTATGCCATTCATAACGGTGAATAAGTATTCCGTGAAATATAGCCTAAGAGACCCACACGGTGCACACACTTGTCACCTTTACACACGTGGGACAAGGAGTCTCCAGAGATCACATAAGTAAAATTCACTTGACTAGCATGACGACATCTAGATTACAAGCATCATCATATGAATCTCAATCATGTAAGGCAGCTCATGAGATTATTGTATTGAAGTACATAGGAGAGAGATTAACCACATAGCTACCGGTACAGCCCCGAGCCTCGATGGAGAACTACTCCCTCCTCATGGGAGACAGCAACGTTGATGGAGATGGCGGTGGTATCGATGGAGGAGCCTTCCGGGGGCACTTCCCCGTCCCGGCGGCGTGCCGGAACAGAGAGTCCTGTCCCCCAGATCTTGGCTTCGCGATGGCGGCGGCTCTGGATGGTTTCTCGTGCCGTGGCTTTTTCGTCTCGAGGTTTTAGGTCTGGGACCTTTATATAGGCGAAGAGGCGGCGTCAGAAGGTCAACGAGGCGACGACACCATAAGGTGGCGCGGCCAGGGCCTGGGCCGCGCTGGCCTATCATCTGGAGCCCCTGTGGCCCCCCTCTGGCGACTCTCGGGTGTTCTGGAAGCTTCGTGGAAAAATAGGATGCTGGGCGTTGATTTCGTCCGATTCCAAGAATATTTCCTTACTAGGATTTCTGAAACCAAAAACAGCAGAAAACACGAACTGGCCCTTCGGCATCTCGTCAATAGGTTAGTTCTAGAAAACGCATAAATATGACATAAAGTATGCATAAAACATGTAGATATCATCAATAATGTGGCATGGAACATAAGAAATTATCGATACGTCGGAGACGTATCACCAGGCCAAGCCAGCAGCCGCAGCAACCCGAAGCCAACCCAGCACCGCAGCCCAACCTTGGCCCAGCACCGCAGCCCAGCCCAGGTCCTCGTACCCCTTCGTCCAGAAATATCAGCGAGGGGGAAGTTCATCCTCATCCCCTTCCTCTCACGGGGGAGCGACAGCACGATGTGCCCAGGCCACGTCCCGGCCGATTTCGTGGACTTTGCCACCACCTCGCTGACCGTGGAGAGCTCTATAAATACCCCGACGAACCCTAGCTTCCTGTTTCCTCTTTTCCCCCCTTATTTCTTCTCTGGCCGAAACCCTAGCTGAGCCAGCCAACTCGTCTCGCCGTTGATGGAGGCACCCCCGAGCCAAGCCGTGAACGCCATCGTCTTCCTCGCCTTCGACTTGCCCAGTCTACAAAAGGAATCGAGCTGGAGCGCTCGGGAGCGTCCACACCGACTCCATCTTCTCTGACACCGACCACCATCGCCGCCGTCGTTACAGACCACCTCAAGCCCCGCCGTCAAGCCCTACGTGCTCAAGGTGAGCTTCTCTTCCGCCTAGTGCGCTCGTCCAGTTCAATTGCATCAAAATTCATCGCCGCACCGTGAGCCTGCAAGCTCCGCCGCTTCACCTCACCGCCGGTCACTCTCCGATGACCATTCGGAGGGGGCGCCACCACCCTTAGGTTCCCAGTAGCGCGCCTGTTCGTTTGAGCCCGCTTGTGTAGTCGGGGGAGGCCGGGGCGTCGGCGTCATCGGCGACTGCCTCGCCGGTGAGATGCTCCCGCGCCACGCTCGATTTTGACCTGGTCCACTCCCACGTGGCTGCCACGCTGGACTTGACCCCATGGGTCAGTGTCTGTGACTAGAGTCCGAACCGGTACATCTAGTGTTTTCTGTTTATTTCAAATTCCAGTAAATTGCTGAAACTTTGAAAAATCATAGAAAAATCATTTCAACTTAGAAAAATTTAAATAATATATCAAAATGCTCACAAAAATAAACTCTATTCAAATAAAATATAAAACAAAAATGTGTGACAAAATAAAAATCCATTTATTTTTAACCTGATTAATTATGACATTTCATTTATTTACAATACAATTTGAATTCAATAATTAGTGAAGTTTAAAAATTAAATTTTAACTATTCAGTAACTAATTAAAATGTTAAGATTAATTTTCTTTATCATACTTGCATTAACTTAATTATTAGTGGTAATTCATAAACCCTAATTTGCAAATTACCATTTACCATTTTCTTTAAATAGTAATAACTCAAGAAAATATTGAAAGCCAAGATTATTTTGATAACTAAAATTTTGTAACTTAAACATTCTTTAATTAGCAAGTTTTTATTTTAAAATCTAATCATAATTATAAAACCCTAATTATGGAGATTAAACCCTAACTAAAATTTGTCTTAATTTTTAAACCTTTTAAAAATAATTAAATGATAAGGATGTTATTACTTTTGTGCAAAGTACTTAATCACATTAATTCTAGTACCAAGTATTACTTTAAGAATTGAGTCATAATTTAGAAACCCTAGTTTTATTATAAGTTAGAATATGGATCCCATTATTTTATGTGTTCATCCCAAATAGTTGAAATCCTAAAACCCTAGGGGTTTAGCCCATGTGATAATGTGAATGTCACCTTACATAGAGAACCATATTATGTGACCAACAAATACAAGTTATGATCCACTAGCATAAACCAAGTCACATGAGATTATCATTTCATGTTTCCATTCTTAGTTTAAACCTATATGATTCACTAGTGCCATCTTGATGCAAACCCTAGCTTGTTAAATTGATTAGTACCATTGATCACCACTCCATTATACCACACCATGAGGATCAACCTTAATCATCATAATTTAGTAGAACTATAATAATAAACCTTAGTACCAACCTTGTGTAGCAATTCACATCACATGCTCCTATTCCACTCAACCCTACTTAGTAAAAGATAATCCACTTAGCTTAGGAACTATTAGTGATTACTTAATGAAGCAAATGTGAAGCCATAGTAAACCCTAATTCAAAGCAAAACCTTGACTATCATTCTTGATATGATACCCATAATCAACCATAGTAATAAACCTGCCAATACTTGTTGTATATGAACCATTCTACTTAAAGAACCCAACTAGTTCCTATTAGCAAACTAAATGAATCCAATAGTAAACCCTAGAAAGCCATAGCTCCTATGTATCGTAGTTCATATTCTTATCTAACCTGTTCTTCAAAAGTTATTCTTTTGGAGTACAAAGGTCAATCAAACCTTAGAAGCCTAATCCTTCTTTGAAATACTCATTATTTCTTAAACACCATGTTCTTCAAAAGTTATTCTTTTGAAGTATAGTATAAGTAATCATCAACCATGTTCTGTAGAACTTAAAATTGACAAGCTGTTCTTTACATATTAATCCACCACTATTCTTTATGTGTATGATTGTTATGATGTCTTATATCACTTGGATATGATGCTAATATAACCAAACCCTAATAAGAACCTTGTTTGAGAACCATTCTAAAAGTACAACCAACCCTAAAGAAATCTTTACAACTCATACATCCTAAATCATCGAGGTTAGGTTACGCTCGGAACGATTGCATCTCATACTATGCATTATAGCATCTTTGCCAGTTCTTTAAACATTGTCCTTACCGGACGATGATGGTATTTCAGCATTTGGAGTTATCACGTATCGAAGCTTTTGCCCGCATAATCTTGCGATCAAGAAAGGCAAGTTCATCGCTTGCTCATGTCATTTGATTATTTGTATCAAACTATATGCGAAGTACTATACTTATCACTCATGCATTGAAAAGCAAAGTATTATTTTACAATTATGAATATGACTATGTTGTGGGCAATGGAACCATGGTATGTGTTGATATGGTGGAGGTTCCATTGCATGGGTAATACTCATCTAGGACTAAGTACCAATGCCGTCCAGTGATTCTAGCGCCGTACATATCGCGTTGACCATAAGATCTATAATGGCTCTGGGGAAGCCAGCCGTATCTTTTCCCTTCTGCACGCCAACAGACTGGTAGAGCTTGCGGGGTGTTGGAGGCACTGCCGTAGGTTGGGATAGCCTTTTAAATCCCCATCCATTAGTGATGTTAGCTCTACGGTCTATGATGGATTGTCCGGAGTACACCGTGAGTAAAGCCGTATTATCGGAAGAAGTCTACTGGGGGTGTAGGGTCGGATAAAAGGGTGGGTTTGCAGTCGCGGAGAAGGCGGTGTGGGCTTGGATCTTACACCTGGCCTCACACCAAAGGAAGTGTGGACGGGAAAGCTTGCACCTGGTTGGCAACAAGGATAAGGTCTCTTGTGAGAAAAGTAACGCACCTCTACAGAGGATACTGAATTGTGACTGTCACTCCCTGTTCCGGGAAGGGAACTGCGAATGCGGCAGGAAAGGAACTCCATGAAGTTCTAGTCAACCTGTGAAGACTGACGGGCATAGTTTTCAGAATAAAATAAACCTTTTGAAGAAATGTTTATGAAAACTTGCATTAGCCTATGACTTTCTGGTCTATGGCTGTAGCTAGCACTACAAGAAAAGTTATGATAGGCAACGTCTCAAAATCGTCCGCTAAGGGGTGTTTTTCGTCGCCTATGGGCCTAACCCGACGATATGGGTTCTGTTGTCGAAACTGCGTCAGGCAAAGTCCTACCACGTATTTTTCGGTCCGTCGCACTTGGGTGCCCTTCCGCCACGGAAAATCGGACCGTTGCAGAAGTGTTTCCGGGAGCCCGTTGACTGCTGACGTCATGCAAACTGCCACGTGGCAGACGTCGTTAACTGGCAGTTAACGGCGTTAACCGCTGAAACCCCGTGGTAGATGGTAAGCCCACACGAGGCCTGCCACGTCTTAAGCGGGCCGGCCCATTAAGTTTGCGGGCTGGGCTAGCTGACTTAGTTTGACCGGTCAACTATCACTACTAGGGAAGAGCCTATAGGTGGAGGCAAGTGGTGCCGGCGCACCACCATAGGCATGCGCCGGTGGAACTTGTTGCCGGTGGAACTTGTTGCCGGCGCACCAGGAAACCACCGCACCGGCGATGCCGTCCCACTGCCGGCGCACCAGCTGACACGACGCGCCGGCGCTATTTCCTGGCAACACCTCCCCCCAACTCGGCCAGGCCCACGAAGCATTGCCGGCGCACCAGCCCAGGAGCGCGCCGGCGGTAATTTTTCTATTACCGGCGCGCTCTTGGGCTGGTGCGCCGGCAATGCTTCATGGGCCTGGTCTGGAGCAGATATAGCCGGATGGGCTATACACTGCCGGCGCACCCAGGTCCTGGTGCGCCGGCAGTAACCTGGGACTTATTACAGCCACCAACCAGCACTCAGAAGCCACTACACTCACTCCTCATCCACACAACCCGACCCTTCTCCCAACCCACCTAATATTTGCCCATTTCTACCCCAACTTTAGCCAATTTGACCAAACAAAATCATATTTTTTGAGCAAATCTTCCCTTCCTACATGCATCTCCCACATCCCTATGTAGATCTAGATCTATCTATCACGCATTGACCGCTCAATCTAGATCTAGATCTAGAAAGTTGGCTTCCATACGCCGTGGTAGCGGCGCGACGTCTCGATCTCGTTGACGAATATATCAAACAAATAGGTGATTAATGAACAAATTGAGGAATGAAATCGACTTATGTTGGACATTTGAAGCAAAGCTCTCGTGTGTGGCATATATATATGTTGTGCTTGTGCTTGTGTGTGTTGGCGTTGAAAATGAGTTGCCAACGTTGGGCCAAAATGTTGATTCTTTAAGTTTCCGTTTCGGCACATTTCTGGCGCTCCTATGTCCTACCGTGTAGGAAGGTCATGCCGAAATTTTCCGTGAAAACTACCGACGGATGCATGGTTCTAATGAATTATGTAATCTTACCATGCAGGCGATAATGGTTATCGAGATGAGTGAAAGCATCGTGATGAGATATCTGAAACACGCGATCATCGACATGTATGAAAATAACCGCACGGAGGTATTGTGTCCGTGCCGGAGATGCAAACGAGGGAAATGGTTTGACCTGTATTCAGGCAAATTGCAGGGGCACCTGCTCACTAATGGTTTCATGCATGGACACACTCAATGGATGAGTGATGATGGCGCGGAGGTCAATGGGGCGACGGCGGTAGGTGGTAAAAATGGCCGGCAAGAAGGAGGGCATCATGATATTGATGACGATGAAGAGTTTGTCGCACAGGACGATAACCTTGACGACGACAATAACCTTGACGACGACAATAACCTTGACGACGACGAAGAGGTGCCGCTAGCTTCGGTCGTGCGGGACCCTCATCTTCAAGATCTGCTTCTCGAAAAGACGAAAGGCGCCAAGCGGAAATCAAAGCTTGAGCAACTCGAGATAGACTCGAATACTCCGTTGTACGACTCAGGTCGCGGGTTGGGGGAGTCTCGCTTGAGAGTAGCTCTCGATGTGCTTGCAGATGAAGGCGAAACACGGATGGACGGACACAAGCTTCGACGACATCCTGGAATACGTGAAAGATCTCCTTCCTGCCGGGAACACGTGTCCCGGTAGTCTAGCCGAGGCCAAGAGAATCACGTGCCCTCTCGACTTACCCCACGAAAAGTATCACGCCCGCATCAACGACCGTATCATGTATCGCAAGGAGCACATGGACAAGACCAAATGTCCTGTGTGTGAAGCTGAACGGTACAAGAAAGGGAAGAAGAAAGCTCCTCGGAAAGTTGTGTGGTACTTCCCGCTCTCCCCCGGCTTCAACGGTTCTACGCGGACCGCAAGGAAGCAAAGCTCATGCGCCGGCACGCGAGAAAGAAAGGAGGCAGTGTTGAATGATAAAGAGCGGATTGAGCACCCAGTGCCGACGCACCCTTCGGATGCAAGCCGGTGGAAAGCATTAGACAATGAATTCGGAAGTTTTGGGGCAGATCCCGAAACATCGAGGTTGGGTGCGAGCACGGACGGATTCAATCCGTTCGGAAACCAGAGCAGCACACATAGCACATGGCCCGTGTTTGTATGGATCTACAACCTCCCGCCCTGGCTGTGCATGAAGAGGAAGTACATACAGATGTGTATGCTAATTCAAGGGCCGACACAGCCAGGAAACGATATCAACATGTATCTCGAACTATTAAAGGAGGAGCTTGAAACGTTGTGGGCGGAGGAAGGGGTAGATACATGGGACGCCGTCGCGGAAGAATATTTCCCTTTGAGAGCCGCGTTGATCACGACGGTGCAGGACTACCTCGGATACGGTTACATTTCGTGCCGGGTGTGCCATGGACACAAGGCATGTGTCGGGTGCATGGAAGAGACGATGTTTTTGCAGCTTGGTAAGGATCCCGGCTCTTCGAAAACAGTTTACATGGGGCATCGAAGGTGGCTACGGAAAACTGACCCGTGGAGAAAGCGTGGAGATCCGTTCGATGGTACAAATGAACCCCGAGGACCTCCACGTAAGAAGAGCGGCGAAGAGATCGATACATTACTGAAAGGTTGGAAGGAGTGCCCTGCGCCGGGAAAGATTCGTCAAAAGCCAGGAGAGAAGAAGAAGAAAAAGGAAACGACGCCGCTCATTGGTGTATGGAAAAGGAGGTCCGTGTTTTGGGACTTGCCGTATCGGAAAATTCTCGATACACCTCACCGCCTTGATGTCATGCATATTACAAAGAACGTGTGCGAGAGCTTGCTTGGCACTCTTCTCAACATGCCGGACCGGACCAAAGATGGGCCGAAAGCAAGACGAGGACCTGAAAGTTTTGGGCATCGGGGAAGAGCTTCAGATCCCGCCGGCCCAAGAGGGACGATCGGAGGAGGAGGCGGACGGCGGTCGAAGCGCAAAAGGATTAAGCAGCCGGACTATTACTCGTCCCCCTCCTGCTTCACTTTTAGTCCGGCCGAGGTCGATCAATTTTTCAATTGCCTTGTAGGAGTCGAGTGCCCTTCGGTTACTCCGGGCTAATAGCGGATACATGGACCCCAAGAAACGAAACTTCGGCGGCATGAAGTCTCATGACTGTCACGTGATGATGACGCAGATTCTTCCGGTTGCAATCCGAGGTATAATGGATGACCATGTCCGTGCAACGCTGATCGGGCTCCGTAACTTCTTCGACGTCATAACTCGGAAGTCGATAAGCGTGAAGAAACTCGCAAGGCTCCAGGAAGAGATCGTGGTGATCCTATGTGAGATGGAGATGTACTTCCCGCCTGCATTCTTTGACGTGATGGTCCATCTGTTGGTCCATATCATGGATGATATCGTCGATCTAGGGCCGGCATTCTTACACAACATGATGCCGTTTGAAAGAATGAATGGGGTCATTAAAGGATACGTTCGTAACAGGTCACATCCGGATGGAAGCATCGTACAGGGCTGGCTCACCGAAGAGTGCATCTCTTTCTGCACGAATTATCTAGACATCGAGGACCCTGTTGGTTGATACGTCTCCGACGTATCGATAATTTCTTATGTTCCATGCCACATTATTGATGTTATCTACATGTTTTATGCACACTTTATGTCATATTCGTGCATTTTCTGGAACTAACCTATTAACAAGATGCCGAAGTGCCGATTGCTGTTTTCTGCTGTTTTTGGTTTCGAAATCCTAGTAACGAAATATTCTCGGAATTGGACGAAATCAAAGCCCAGGGGCCTATTTTTCCACGAAGCTTCCGAAGTCCGAAGACGAAACGAAGAGGGGCCACGGGGTGGCCAAACCCTAGGGCGGCGCGGCCCCACCCCCGGCCGCGCCGGCCTATGGTTTGGGCCCCCGTGCCGCCTCCTGACTTGCCCTTCCGCCTACTTAAAGCCTCCGTGACGAAACCCCCAGTACCGAGAGCCACGATACGGAAAACCTTCCAGAGACACCGCCAACGCCGATCCCATCTCGGGGGATCCAGGAGATCGCCTCCGGCACCCTGCCGGAGAGGGGAATCATCTCCCGGAGGACTCTACGCCGCCATGGTCGCCTCCGGTGTGATGTGTGAGTAGTCTACCCCTGGACTATGGGTCCATAGCAGTAGCTAGATGGTTTCTTCTCCCCATTGTGCTATCATTGTCGGATCTTGTGAGCTGCCTAACATGATCAAGATCATCTATCTGTAATTCTATATGTTGCATTTGTTGGGATCCGATGAATAGAGAATACTTGTTATGTTGATTATCAAAGTTATATCTATGTGTTGTTTATGATCTTGCATGCTCTCCGTTATTAGTAGATGCTACGGCCAAGTTGATGCTAGTAACTCCAAGAGGGAGTATTTATGCTCGATAGTGGGTTCATGTCTCCGTGAATCTGGAGGGGTGACAAGAACCTCTAAGGTTATGGATGTGTCTGTTGCCACTAGGGATAAAACATTGGTGCTATGTTCAAGGATGTAGTCACTAGTTACATTACGCGCAATACTTAATGCAATTGTCCGTTGTTAGCAACTTAATACTTGGAGGGGGTTCGGATGATAACCTCGAAGGTGGACTTTTTAGGCATAGATGCATGCTGGATGGCGGTCTATGTACTTTGTCGTAATGCCCAATTAAATCTCACTATACTCATCATGATATGTATGTGCATGGTCATGCCCACTTTATTTGTCAATTGCCCAACTGTAATTTGTTCACCCAACATGCTGTTTATCTTATGGGAGAGACACCTCTAGTGAACTGTGGACCCCGGTCCAATTCTCTATACTTGAAATACAATCTACTCGCAATACTTGTTCTCATCGTTTTCTGCAAACAATCATCTTCCACACAATACGGTTAATCCTTTGTTACAGCAAGCCGGTGAGATTGACAACCTCATCTGTTTCGTTGGGGCAAAGTACTTTGGTTGTGTTGTGCGGGTTCCACATTGGCGCCGGAATCCCTGGTGTTGCGCCGCACTACATCCCGCCGCCATCAACCTTCAACGTGCTTCTTGACTCCTACTGGTTCGATAAACCTTGGTTTCTTACTGAGGGAAACTTGCTGCTGTACGCATCACACCTTCCACTTGGGGTTCCCAACGAGCGTGTGCTTTACGCGTCATCAAGCTAAATTTCGGCACCGTTGCCGGGAGATCAAGACACGCTGCAAGGGGAGTCTCCACTTCTCAATCTCTTTACTTTGTTTTTGTCTTGCTTAGTTTTATTTACTACTTTGTTTGCTGCACTAAATCAAAATACAAAAAAAATTAGTTGCTAGTTTTACTTAATTTGCTATCTTGTTTGCTATATCAAAAACACAAAAAAATTAGTTTACTTGCATTTACTTTATCTAGTTTTCTTTATTTACTGTTGCTAAAATGGCCAACGCTGAAAATACTAAGTTGTGTGACTTCACAACCACAAATAATAATGATTTCTTATGCACACCTATTGCTCCACCTGCTACTACAGCAGAATTCTTTGAAATTAAACCTGCTTTACTAAATCTTGTTATGCGAGAGCAATTTTCAGTGTTAGTTCCGATGATGCTTGCTGCCCATCTTAATAATTTTGTTGAACTATGTGAAATGCAAAAATATAAAGATGTAGATGGTGACATTATAAAATTAAAATTGTTCCCTTTCTCATTAAGAGGAAGAGCTAAAGATTGGTTGCTATCTCTGCCTAAGAATAGTATTGATTCATGGACTAAATGCAAGGATGCTTTTATTGGTAGATATTATCCCCCTGCTAAAATTATATCTTTGAGGAGTAGCATAATGAATTTTAAACAATTAGATACTGAACATGTTGCTCAAGCTTGGGAAAGAATGAAATCTCCGGTTAAAAATTGCCCAACCCATGGACCGACTACTTGGATGATCATCCAAACCTTCTATGCGGGACTAAATTTTTCTTCACGGAATTTGTTGGATTCAGCTGCTGGAGGTACCTTTATGTCCATCACTCTTGGTGAAGCAACAAAGCTTCTTGATAATATGATGATCAACTACTCCGAATGGCACACGGAAAGAGCTCCACAAGGTAAGAAGGTAAATTCTGTCGAAGAAACCTCTTCCTTGAGTGATAAGATTAATGCTATTATGTCTATGCTTGTGAATTATAGGACTAATATTGATCCTAATAATGTTCCATTAGCTTCATTGGTTGCACAAGAAGAACATGTTGATGTAAACTTCATTAAAAATAATAATTTCAACAACAATGCTTACCGGAACAATTCTAGTAACAACTATAGGACATATCCTTATAATAATGGCAACGGCTATGGTAATTCTTATGGGAATTCTTACAACAATAATAGGAGTTCACCCCCTGGACTTGAAGCCATTCTTAAAGAATTTATTAGTACACAAACCTGCTTTTAACAAATCTGTTGAAGAAAAGCTTGGGAAAATTGATATACTTGCTTCTAAAGTCGATAGTCTTGCTGCTGATGTTGATCTTTTGAAATCGAAAGTTATGCCTAATGAGAATCATCATAATAAAATTGTTACTACAGCAAATGCCATTCAAGTTAGAATTAATGAGAATATAAGATTAATGGCTGAACTGCGTGCTAGGTGGGATAGAGAAGAAAATGAAAAACTAGCTAAAGAGAAGAATGTAGCTAAAGTTTGTACTATTACCACCACTAGTAATGCTAATGCTACACATGTTGCTGCACCTCCTACTAATAATAATAAAAGAATTGGTGTTAGCAATGTTTCCACTTCTAATGCAAAGCGCGAAAACGCACTGAAACTGCCCTGTGATAAAGCTGCTGAAATTTTTTCCAACATTGGGGATGATGATCCCATTGCTTTAGATTATAATGATTTGAATTTTGATGATTGCCACATCTCTGAAGTTATAAAGTTCTTGCAAAAACTTGCTAAAAGTCATAATGCTAGTGCTATAAATTTGGCTTTCACGCATTATATTACAAATGCTCTCATAAAAGCTAGAGAAGAGAAACTAGAGCGTGAAGCCTCTATTCCTAAAAAGCTAGAGGATAGTTGGGAGCCCATCATTAAGATGAAGGTTAAAGATTTTGATTGTAATGCTTTATGTGATCTTGGTGCAAGTATTTCGTTATGCCTAAGAAAATTTATAATATGCTTGACTTGCCACCGCTGAAAAATTGTTATTTGGATGTTAATCTTGCTGATCATTCTACAAAGAAACCTTTGGGTAAAGTTGATAATGTTCGTATTACCGTTAACAATAACCTTGTCCCCGTTGATTTTGTTGTCTTGGATATTGAATGCAATGCATCTTGTCCCATTATATTGGGAAGACCCTTTCTTCGAACTGTTGGTGCTATTGTTGATATGAAGGAAGGTAATATAAAATATCAATTTCCTCTCAAGAAAGGTATGGAACACTTCCCTAGAAAGAGAATGAAGGTACCTTTTGATTCGATTATGAGAACAAATTATGATGTTGACACTTCGTCTCTTGATAATACTTGATGCACACTTTCTGCGCCTAGCTGAAAGGCGTTAAAGAAAGCGCTTATGGGAGACAACCCATGTTTTTACCTACAGTACTTTGTTTTTATTTTGTGTCTTGGAAGTTGTTTACTACTGTAGCAACCTCTACTTATCTTAGTTTTGTGTTTTGTTGTGCCAAGTTAAGCCGTTGATAGAAAAGTAAGTACTAGATTTGGATTACTGCGCAGTTCCAGATTTCTTTGCTGTCACGAATCTGGGTCCACCTCCCTGTAGGTAGCCCAGAAAATTAAGCCAATTTACGTGCATGATCCTCAGATATGTACGCAACTTTCATTCAATTTGAGCATTTTCATTTGAGCAAGTCTGGTGCCATTTTGAAATTCGTCAATACGAACTGTTCTGTTTTGACAGATTCTGCCTTTTATTTCGCATTGCCTCTTTTGCTATGTTGGATGAATTTCTTTGATCCACTAATGTCCAGTAGCATTATGCAATGTCCAGAAGTGTTAACAATGATTGTGTCACCTCTGAATATGTTAATTTTTATTGTGCACTAACCCTCTAATGAGTTGTTTTGAGTTTGGTGTGGAGGAAGTTTTCAAGGATCCAGAGAGGAGTATGATGCAACATGATCAAGGAGAGTGAAAGCTCTAAGCTTGGGGATGCCCCGGTGGTTCACCCCTGCATATATTAAGAAGACTCAAACGTCTAAGCTTGGGGATGCCCAAGGCATCCCCTTCTTCATCGACAACATTATCAGGTTCCTCCCCTGAAACTATATTTTTATTCCATCACATCTTATGTGCTTTTTCTTGGAGCGTCGGTTTGTTTTTGTTTTTTGTTTTGTTTGAATAAAATGGATCCTAGCATTCACTTTATGGGAGAGAGACACGCTCCTCTGTAGCATATGGACAAGTATGTCCTTAGTTTCTACTCATAGTATTCATGGCGAAGTTTCTCCTTCGTTAAATTGTTATATGGTTGGAATTGGAAAATGATACATGTAGTAATTGCTATAAATGTCTTGGGTAATGTGATACTTGGCAATTGTTGTGCTCATGATTAAGCTCTTGCATCATATGCTTTGCACCCATTAATGAAGAAATACATAGAGAATGCTAAAATTTGGTTTGCATATTTGGTTTCTCTAAGGTCTAGATAATTTCTAGTATTGAGTTTGAACAACAAGGAAGACGGTGTAGAGTCTTATAATGTTTACAATATGTCTTTTATGTGAGTTTTGCTGCACCGGTTCATCCTTGTGTTTGTTTCAAATAAGCCTTGCTAGCCTAAACCTTGTATCGAGAGGGAATACTTCTCATGCATCCAAAATACTTGAGCCAACCACTATGCCATTTGTGTCCACCATACCTACCTACTACATGGTATTTTCCGCCATTCCAAAGTAAATTGCTTGAGTGCTACCTTTAAATTCCATCATTCACCTTTGCAATATATAGCTCATGGGACAAATAGCTTAAAAACTATTGTGGTATTGAATATGTAATTATGCACTTTATCTCTTATTAAGTTGCTTGTTGTGCGATAACCATGTTCACTGGGGACGCCATCAACTATTCATTGTTGAATTTCATGTGAGTTTCTATGCATGTTCGTCTTGTCTGAAGTAAGAGAGATCTACCACCCTATGGTTAAGCATGCATATTGTTAGAGAAGAACATTGGGCCGCTAACTAAAGCCATGATCCATGGTGGAAGTTTCAGTTTTGGACATATATCCTCAATCTCAAATGAGAAAATTATTAATTGTTGTTACATGCTTATGCATAAAAGAGGAGTCCATTATCTCGTTGTCTATGTTGTCCCGGTATGGATGTCTAAGTTGAAGAATAATCAATAGCGAGAAATCCAATGCGAGCTTTCTCCTTAGACCTTTGTACAGGGCGGCATAGAGGTACCCCTTTGTGACACTTGGTTAAAACATGTGCATTGTGATGATCCGGTAGTCCAAGCTAATTAGGACAAGGTGCGGGCACTATTAGTACACTATGCATGAGGCTTGCAACTTATAAGATATAATTTACATGATGCATATGCTTTATTACTACCGTTGACAAAATTGTTTCATGTTTTCAAAATCAAAGCTCTAGCACAAATATAGCAATCGATGCTTTTCCTCTATGGAGGACAATTCTTTTACTTTCAATGTTGAGTCAGTTCACCTATTTCTCTCCACCTCAAGAAGCAAACACTTGTGTGAACCGTGCATTGATTCCTACATACTTGCTTATTGCACTTATTATATTACTCTATGTTGACAATATCCATGAGATATACATGTTACAAGTTGAAAGCAACCGCTGAAACTTAATCTTCTTTTGTGTTGCTTCAATGCTTTTACTTTGAATTATTGCTTTATGAGTTAACTCTTATGCAAGACTTAATTGATGCTTGTCTTGAAGTGCTATTCATGAAAAGTCTTTGCTTTATGATTCACTTGTTTACTCATGTCATAAACATTGTTTTGATCGCTGCATTCACTACATATGCTTTACAAATAGTATGATCAAGGTTATGATGGCATGTCACTCCAGAAATTATCTGTGTTATCGTTTTACCTGCTCGGGACGAGCAGAACTAAGCTTGGGGATGTTGATACGTCTCCGACGTATCGATAATTTGTTATGTTCCATGCCACATTATTGATGTTATCTACATGTTTTATGCACACTTTATGTCATATTCGTGCATTTTCTGGAACTAACCTATTAACAAGATGCCGAAGTGCCGATTCGTTGTTTCTGCTGTTTTTGGTTTCAGAAATCCTAGTAACGAAATATTCTCGGAATTGGACGAAATCAAAGCCCAGGGGCCTATTTTTCCACGAAGCTTCCAGAAGTCCGAAGACGAAACGAAGAGGGGCCACGGGGTGGCCAAACCCTAGGGCGGCGCGGCCCCACCCCTGGCCGCGCCGGCCTATGGTTTGGGCCCCCCGAGCCGCCTCCTGACTTGCCCTTCCGCCTACTTAAAGCCTCCGTGACGAAACCCCCAGTACCGAGAGCCACGATACGGAAAACCTTCCAGAGACGCCGCCAACGCCGATCCCATCTCGGGGGATCCAGGAGA